>NC_083718.1:62222298-62527962 GCF_028564815.1 Eubalaena glacialis
TTTATTTTTTATTCTTTGTTATCATTCCTTTCCTTTTTGTTTGTTGCCTTTTTTTTTTTTTTTCCACACTGTGCAGCTTGCGGGGTGTTGGTTCCAAGGCCAGGGGTTGGGCCTGAGCTCCTGTGGTGAGCGTGCTGAGTCCAAACCACTGGACTAACAGGGAACTTCAAGTCCCAGGGAATATTAATTGGTGTGAGGTCACCCAGAGGTCCTCATCTCAGCACCAAGACCCAGCTCCACCCAACTGCCTGCAAACTTCAGTGCTGGATGCCTCAGGCCAAACAACCAGCAAGACAGGAACACAGCCCCACTCATCAAAAAAAAAAAAAAAAAAAAAAACTGAGATGAGATGACAAAAAAATATGTTACAAATGAAGGAGCAAGGTACCTACAAGACCAAATAAATGAAGAGGCAATAGGCAACCTACCTGAAAAGGAATTCAGAATAATGATAGTAAAGATGATCCAAGATCTTGGAAATAGAATGGAGGCATGAGAAAATACAAGAGATGTTTAAAAAAGATCTAGAAGAACTAAAGGACAAACAAACGGAGATGAACAACACCGTAACTGAAATGAAAAATACACTAGACGGAATCAATAAAAGAATAACTACAACAGAAGAACAAGTAAGTGAGCTGGATGATAGAATGGTGGAAATAACTGCTGAGGAGCAGAATAAAGAAAAAAGAATGAAAAGAAATTAGGAGGAGAGTCTCAGAGACATTTGGGACAACATTAAACACACCAACATTTGAATTATAAGGGTCCCAGAAGAAGAAGAGAAAGAAAAAACGGTCTGAGAAAATACTTGAAGAGATTATAGTTGAAAACTTCCCTAACATGGGAAAGAAATAGCCACCCAAGTATAGGAAGCACAGAGAGTCCCATACAGGATAAACCCAAAGAGAAACATGCCGAGACACATATTAATCAAACTAACAGAAATTAAATTCAAAGAAAAAATATTAAAAGTAGCAAGGGAAAAGCAAAAAATAACATACAAGGGAATCCCCATAAGGTTATCAGCTGATTTTTCAGCAGAAACTCTGCAGGCGAGAAGGGAATGGCAAGATATAGTTAAAGTAATGAAAGGGAGGGACTTCTCTGGTGGTCCAGTGGTTAAAACTTCACCTTCCAATGCAAGGGATGTGGGTTCCATCCCTGGTTGGGGAGCTAAGATCCTGCATGCCTCGTGACCAAAAAGCCAAAACATAAACAACAGAAGCAATATTGTAACAAATTCAATAAAGACTTTAAAAATGGTCCACATTAAAAAAAAAAAACCCTAGAATTAAAAAAAAAAGATAAAAAAGTAAAGTAATGAAAGGGAAAAACCTACAACCAAGATTACTCTACCGAGCAAGGATCTCATTCAAATTCGACACAGAAATCAAAAGTTTTACAGACAAGCAAAAGCTAAGAGAATTCAGCACCACCAAACCAGCTTTACAACAAATGCTAAAGGAACTTTTCTAGGTGGGAAACACAAGAGAAGAAAAAGACCTACAAAAACAACCCAAAATAATAAAGAAAATGGTAATAGGAACATACATAACGATAATTACCTTAAATGTAAATGGATTAAATGCTCTAACCAAAAGACACAGACTGGCTGAATGGATACAAAAACAAGACCCATATATATGCTGTCTACAAGAGACCCACTTCAGACCTAGAGACACATACAGACTGAAAGTGAGGGGATGGAAGAAGATATTCCATGCAAATGGAAATCAAAAGAAAGCTGGAGTAGCAATACTCATATCAGATAAAGTAGACTTTAAAATAAAGACTGTTACAAGAGACAAGGAAGGACACTACATAATGGTCAAGGGATCAATCCAAGAAGACATAACAATTATAAATATTTATGCACACAACATAGGAACACCTCAATACATAAGGCAAATGTTAACAGCCATGAAAGGGGAAATTGACAGTAAAACAATAATAGTGGGGAACTATAACACTCCACTTACACCACTGGACAGATCATCCAGGCAGAAAATTAATAACGAAACACAAGCTTTAATGACACAATAGACCAGATAGACTTAATTGATATTTATAGGACATTCCGTCCAAAAGCAGCAGAATACACTTTCTTTTCAAGCACACATGAACATTCTCCAGGATAGATCACATCTTGGGTCACAAATCAAGCCTCAGTAAATTTAAGACAATTCAAATTGCATCAAGTATGTTTTCCGACCACAGTGCTATGAGATTAGAAATCAATTACAGGAAAAAAAAAACTGTAAAAAACACAAACACATGGAGGCTAAATGATACGCTACTAAATAACCAAGAGCACTGAAGAAATCAAAAAGGAAATAAAAACATACATAGAAACAAATGACAATGAAACGTGATGACCCAAAACCTATGGGATGCAGCAAAAGCAGTACTAAGATGGAAGTTTATAGCAATTCAATCCTACCTCAAGAAATAAGAAAAATCTCAAATAACCTAACCTTACACCTAGAGCAACTAGAGAAAGAAGAACAAACAAAACCCAAAGTTAGTAGAAGGAAAGAAATCATAAAATTCAGAGCAGAAATAAATGAAATAGAAATGAAGAAAACAATAGCAAAAATCAATGAAACTAAAAGCTGGTTCTTTAAGAAGAAAAATAAAATTGATAAACCTTTGCCAGATTCATCAAGAAAAAAAGGGAGAGGATTCAAATCATAAAATAAGAAATGAAAAAGGAGAAATTACAACTGACACCACAGAAATACAAAAGATCATAAGAGACTACTATAAGCAACTATATGCCAATAAAATGGACATCCTGGAAGAAATGGACAAATTCTTAGAAAGGTACAACCTTCCAAGACTGAACCAGGAAGAAATAGAAAATATAAACAGACCAATCACAAGTAATGAAATTGAAACTGCAATTAAAAATCTTCCAACAAATAAAAAGTCCAGGACCAGATGGCTTCACAGGCAAATTCTACCAAACATTTAGAGAAGAGCTAACATCCATCCTTCTCAAACTCTTCCAAAAAATTGCAGAGGAAGGAACACTCCCAAGCTCATTCTCTGAGGGCACCATTACCCTGATACTAAAAAGCAGACAAAGATATCACCAAAAAAGAAAATTACAGACCAATATCACTGATGAACATAGACGCAAAAATTCTCAGCAAAATACTAGCAAAAAGAATCCAGGACTTCCCTGGTGGCACAGTGGTTAAGAATTTGCCTGCCAATGAAGGGGACATGGGTTTGATCCCTGGTCCAGGAAGAGCCCACATGCAGCGGAGCAACTAAGCCGCTGTGCCGCAACTACTGAGCCTGTGCTCTAGAGCCCGCGAGCCACAACTATTGAGCTCATATGCCACAACTACTGAAGCCCATGTGCCTAGAGCCCATGCTCCACAACAAGAAAAGCCACTGCAATGAGAAGCCCACGCACCACAACAAAGAAAAGTAGCTCCCACTCGCCTCAACTAGAGAAATCCCATGCACAGCAATGAAGACCCAATGCAGCCAAAAATAAATAAATAAATAAATATATTAAAAAAAAGAATCAAACAACACACAAAAAGGATCATACACCATGATCAAGCGGGTTTTATCATACACCATGGTCAAGTGGGTTTTATGATCAAGGATCATACACCACGATCAAGTGGGTTTATCAAGGATTCTTCAATATATGTAAATCAATCAATGTGACACACCATATTAACAAATTAAAGACTAAAAACCATATGATCATCTCAATAGATGCAGAAAAAGCTTTTGACAAAATTCAGCACCCATTTATGATAAAACTCTTCAGAAAGTGGGCATAGAAGGAACATACCTCAACATAATTAAGGCCATATATGACGAACCCACAGCAAACATCATTCTCAATGGTGAAAAACTGAAAGCATTTCCTCTAAGATCAGGAACAAGACAAGGATGTCCACTCTCACCACTATTATTCAACATAGTTTTGGAATTCCTAGCCATGGTAATCAGAGAAGAAAAAGAGATAAAAGGAATCTACACTGGAAAAGAAGTAAAACTGTCACTGTTTGCAGATGACATGATACTATATATAGAATCCTAAAGATGCCACCATCAATGATGCTAATCAATGAACTTGGTAAAGTTGCAGAACACAAAATTAATGCACAGAAATCTCTTGCATTCCTATACACTAACAATGAAAGATTGGAAAGGGAAATTAAGGAAACAATCCCATTTACCACAGCAACAAAAAGAGTAAAATACCTAGGAATAAACCTACCTAAGGAGGTAAAATATCTGTACTCAGAAAACTATAAGACACTGATGAAAGAAATCAAAGATGACACAAACAGATAGAGATTTTTCTTGGATTGGAAGAATCAGTATTGTGAAAATGACTACACTATCCAAAGCAATTTACAGATTCAATGCAATCCCTTTCAAATTACCAATTGTATTTTTCACAGCATTAGAGTAAAAAATTTTACAATTTCTTTGGAAACACAAAAGACCCTTATAGCCAAAGCAATCATGAGAAAGCAAAATGGAGCTGGAGGAATCAGGCTCCCTGATTTCAGACTATACTAAAAAGCTACAGTAATCAAGACAGTATGGTACTGGCACAAAAACAGAAACATAGATCAATGGTACAGGATAGAAAGTCCAGAGGTAAACCCACGCACCTATGGTTACCTAATCTATGACAAAGGAGGCAAGAATATACAATGGAGAAAAGACAGTCTCTTCAATAAGTGGTACTGGGAAAACTGGACAGCTACATGTAAAAGAATGAAATTAGAACACTCACTAACACCATATACAAAAATAAACTCAAAATGGATTAAAGACCTAAATGTAAGACCAGACACTATAAAACTCTTAGAGGAAAACATAGGCAGAAAACTTTTTAACATAAATCACAGCAAGATCTTTTTTTGACCCACCTCCTAGAGTAATAAGAATAAAAATGAAGATAACCAAATGGGACCTTATTCAGCATAAAAGCTTTTGCAAGCAAAGAAAACCATAAATGAGACAAAAAGACAACACTCATAATGGGAGAAAATATTTGCAAAAGAATCAACTGACAAGGGATTAATCTCCAAAATCTAAAAACAGCTCATGCAGCTCAATATCAAAAAAACAAACAACCCAATCAAAAAATGGGCAGAAGACCTAAATAGACGTTTCTCCAAAGAAGACATACAGATGGTTAAAAAGCACATGAAAAGATTCTCAACATCACTAATTTTAGAGAAATGCAGATCAAAACTACAGTGAGGTATCACCTCACACCCGTCAGAATGGCCATCATCAAGATATCTGTGAACAATAAATGTTGAAGAGGGTGTGGAGAAAAGGGAACCCTCTTGCACTGTTGGCAGGAATGTAAATTGACATAGCCACTATGGAGAACAGTATGGAGGTTCCTTAAAAAACTAAAAATAGAATTACCATATGACCCAGCAATCCCACTACTGGGCATTACCTTGAGAAAACCATAATTCAAAAAGACACATGTACCCCAATGTTCATTGCAGCACTATTTATGATAGCCAGAACATGGAAGCAACCTAAATGTCCATTGACAGATGAAAGGATAAAGAAGATGTGGTACATATATAAAATGGAATATTACTCAGCCATAAAAAGGAACGAAATTGGGTCATTTGTTGAGACGTGGATGGACCTAGAGACTGTTATACAGAGTGAAGTAAGTCAGAAAGAGAAAAACAAATACCATATATGCTAACACATGTGTATGGAATCTAAAAAAAAAAAAAAAAAAAGTTGTTCTGAAGAACCTAGGGGCAGGACAGGAATAAAGTCTCAGATGTAGAGACTGGACTTGAGGACACGGGGAGGGGGAAGGGTAAGCTGGGACGAAGTGAGAGAATGGCATTGACATATACACTACCAAATGTAAAATAGATAGCTAGTGGGAAGCAGCCCCATAGCACAGGGAGATCACCTCAGTGCTTTGTGAACACCTAGAGTGGTGGGATAAGGAGGGTGGGAGGGAGACTCAAGAGGGAGGGGATATGGAGATATATGTATACGTATAGCTGATTCACTTCGTTATACAGTAGAAACTAATACAACATTGTAAAGCAGTTATACTCCAATAAATATGTTTTAAAAAAAGGAGAAAAACAAATATTGTCTATTAATGCATATATGTGGAATCTAGAAAAATGGTACAGGTGAACCTATTTGCAAGGCAGGAATAGAGACACAGATGTAGAGAACAAACATGTGGACACAGTGTGGGGGAAGGGGGGGAGGGATGAATTGGGAGATTGGGATTGACATATATACACTATCGTGTAAAACAGTGAGCTAGTGGGAACCTGCTGTATAGAGCAGGGAGCTCAGCTCGGTGCTCTGTGGTGACCTAGATGGGTGGGATGGGGGATGGTGGGAGGGAGGTCCAAGAGCGAAGGGATATATGTATACATAAAGGTGATTCACTTCGTTGTACAGCAGAAACTAACACAGCATTGTTAAGCAACTCTACCCCAATTTTAAAAAAAAGAGAAGACTGGAAATGTATCTCAGATATATCAGTAAGGGTTCAATTAGAGAGGCACAACCAGAGGTTTGACTGTAAGCAATTGTGGGAGCAGGTTAAGAAGTCTCTGCAAAGTTGTCATCTTCACATCTTGTGCTGGAGCTTGAAGTCTTCAGAGCAGGCAATTGGGAAAGGAGTGTGGGTGTGAAGTGGAGAGCAGGGACAAGGTAGAACCCACAAGCGTGTGACTGTATCAGTCTCTTATTGCCTCCAACACTTATGATGTTGATGATGCAGATGTCCTACAGGAGAAGCTGGTGTCCTTTGTCAACATTACTAAATCCACCTGGCCCAGAAGTCAGAGAAGCTGAAGAAGGACCCAAGGGAAGGTAGAATGGCTGCTGCCCCAACTCCCAGCAAGGCGAGCTGGCAGAGAAATGAAAACATGTGTGAACTGCAAGTTGACACATTTCAAAGCCACAACATCTGAGTCAACAGAGGAAATGGGGCTTTCATCTACCAGCAAGTACTTCCCTGTGGCTGAAGTGGTTTATGCTAGGGTGGGATGCAGGGGTGGGAGGAAGGTAAAGTGAGATGAGTGAAAGATGAGCCTGGAGCCTTAAGTCAAGCAAGACCACTGCAGTTCAACATTTATATATCAACTTTCTTATAAACCAGGACAAAGTGTTAAACTGGATGCTGATGGCCATGGGAACCACTAACTATGTTGACTCTCCAATTTTCATTTCAAAAAGTTTAAAACCATTGGCACAGCACAATCTTCCCCTCAGGTCTCAGCTCTCCTTATTCTTTCCTTAACCACCTGTACCCACAACAAACTCTCCAGCTTCCCCCAACACTCTTCTTGCCTCAGTGTCTCTACCTGGAATAGTTTGCCTGCTCTAAATCCTCTTCCCCTGCAAGCTCCATTTCTTCCTTTGTAAATACTGCCCTAGGCAACATTCATCAGAGCAGGGTGTAAATAACCACACTGTGTGTCACTAGACTGTGGCCTTCCTGAGGATGGGAACCTTGTTTACATCACCCAAATATCCTCACTATCTAGCATAGTGTCTGGCACTTAGAAGATGTTCAGCAGGTATGTATTGATTACATCAAGCTCCAAGAGCTTCTCATCAAACACTTTGCTTATATGTTTTTTCAATTTTGTTAGTTGCTTTGATGAAGTAAGTCTTCTAATCACTGTCAGACAGAGAGAGGCATCACATTTCTATATTTGAGTAGAGAATCAAGAAGAGACAGTAAAGGCTTCTAGTGTCCTTCTGAAAAGTATCTACAAACGGACTCAAGTTATCAAGAGGGAAAGGAAAATCATTCCTCTTCTGAGGTGTGCTCCAAGGCACTCGTGAACCTCGCATTCTTTACCGATACATCTTCATTCTTTACCAATACGTCTTCATAATTTGTCTGTAATGGCTTCCTTATCATTCTTGGTTTCTTTAATCCCCGTAGGACTGCCTGTCAGGTCCTTGGGAAGGTTATAATTATAAAGAGGCTTCAATTTTTTGATGTAGATTAAGTTAAACAGTCTTCGGAAGCTTTGTTTAATATTTGAGGAGGTCAATCTATGAGCTATTTCCATAAAAATTTTGTTTGTTATTTCTGCAAACGCCCTGATCACAGGATCTTCATCCCGAAGCACTCGGTCAATAGCTGTAACAGCAGAAAGGCCATTAATTCAAGGCATCACTCTCATAGTCTGAGAAGCTCTAACCCTAAATAGCCTCACCACCTTTCACAAAAGCCCCCCTCCCCCAATTTTTGTTACTTTGACAAATAGCATCCAGGAAGTTTTTTATCCTCTATCCTCACCAGACCTCATTAAAAGAAAAAAGGAAATATTCACTAAGTGTTTACTGAGTGCCTATTATGTGCTGAGCATTCTGGTAGACAGCATAAACATATATTCATGAAGAGGTTCAATATTGCTCATAATAATGAAAAAAGTGGAATCAGTCTAAATGTTCATCAATATGAAAGTGCTTAAAAATTAGAGATATCATAAAGTGAAATAGCACATACATATTAACATGATGATGTAGACCCATATTTCTTGGCATGAAAAGATGTTTCTGACACATGAGTAAGTGAAAAAGTTATAAAACAGTTATGATAGTTTTAAAAATAAATATGTAATAGTTTATATTCTTTAAAAATATCTGCAATAAGATATATACCAAAATGCTAATATCATTATATTCATATGTTGAGCTTGTGGGAAGTTATTATTTTCTTTCTTAATAAAAAGAAATAGAGAAGGAAAAAAGGACAGATTTAGAAAAGAGAGAAAAAGGAGAAGGAACAGAAGGAGGAGGAAGAGCGAAAGAAGAAAAATATTCTGAGTGACATGGAGGGAGGGCTTAGTATTTAGCCGGCAGTCAATAAATATGAATGAATAAAAAAGGAAGGAAGGTAATGATGTGTCAATGTAGATTCATCAACTGTGACAAAGGTACCACTCTGCTGGGGGATGTTGGTAATTGGGGGAGGCTCTGCATGTGTGGGGTCAGGAGGTATACAGGAAACCTCTGTATCTTCCACTCAATATTTCTATTAATCTAAAATTGCTCTAAAATATAAAGTCTATTACCAAAAAAAGGAAGGAAGGCAGCCACCTTATTTTCTGCCTCCCCTGTTTGTAATTCTGATCCTGAAGGGGAAATAGGCAGAGGCTAAGAGAGAGATGCTGAAGATCCAAACATTTTGAAAGAATAAACATTACCCTTCTTTAATTTCTTCTGGTGCAAGTGTGCTTTGCTCTCCACTAAAATGTAAATCCTCTGAGGGAAGGGACTTTGCTTTGTCTGCTGCTGTATACCCTGCAGATAGAATAGTGCTGTCACATAGTAGATGCTGGAAAAATGTTTGTTAAATGGATTAATGAGTGAATGAATTCTTAACACTCTGTAGTTCCTAAGGACTCTAGGATAATAGTTAGGTCTCAAATAATGAGAGGGACAGATGGAGAGATTGAAACAGAGAGAGAAAGAATAAAAAATAAAGAAGATGTCCCTTAACCCAGTCCTTCCACTGATTTCCCCTTAACCGCCTAGCTACCTCTACCACCCTCTTCCCATCCCTTGCATCACTATAGAGCTCAGATATAAATTGAATCACAAATAGTGAAGTTATTTAGGCCTATACATAAAGATTTCATTATAACTTCAACACTTACCCTCAAGCATGACTTCAATTTCATCTCTGAGCAGTAAATGGCCACCCAATTTTGCCAAGTACCCTATGCACAAAGTAAAATTAAAGTTACCCCAAAATACGTTATGAAAATACATTATCTGATATTATCTGGCTACCTTCATTGCTTTCTTCAAAGCAAAGCATCTCTAGATTATCCTTGAATCATCTTTTAGTGCTTTCAAATAATTATTAATAAAATTCTTTATTGAGATATACGTGTGTATATAAATGTGCAGAAATCATAATTGTACAGCTCAATAAATGACCACAGAGTGAATACATCTCGCTACCACCTAGGTCATTAAATAGAATATTACTATTCTCCCTCATGCCCTTCGCAGCCTCCTCCTTCACCTTTCAGAATACAATCTTTTGCTCAACATTATATTGTGTGATTCATCCATGTTTTTAAACATAGCAATAGTTCATTCATTTCCATTGCTACATGACAAAGGTTGGCAAAGTTCTCTTGAAACACAGCCATGCTTATTGGCTCATTTGCTTACGCATTATCTACGGCTGCTTTCACCCTCCAACAGCAGGGTTGCATAGTTGCGACAGAGACCATATGGTACTCAAAGCCTGAAATATTTACTATCTGGTTCTTTACAGAAAGAGTTTGCAGAATGCTTTTATATGATATTCCATCTTATTAATGCAGCACTTTTAAGCCATCCTGCTTATGATGGACAATGTGTTGTTTCCAATTTTGGGCTATTATGAATAATGATGTTATTGTGGGCATTCTTGTACATGAATTTTTGCGTAGATTTGTGTGCATTGCTGTTTGGTATATAGCTAGGAGTGGACTTACTGGCTAATGGATATGCTTATGTTCACCTTTAATCATTACTGCAGAACAGTTTCCAAGGTGGTTGTACCAATTTTCATTCTTACATTTCTATTGCTGTACATCCTCTCTAACACTTGAAATTGTTAGTCTTTTACCTTTCAGTCAGTCTCATGGGTTTGGTGGTATTAGTTTTGTATATTTATTGGCCACTTGGATATTTCTTTAGTGAAATGTCTGTTCAAGTAAGTCACTTGTTTTTATATTGAGGTGTTTTTTTAATTATTTATTCTTAGGCATTTTAAATTCTGGATACTAATCTCTTAGAATATTACACCCATTACAAATATCTTCTCCTACCCCAGGGCTAAACTTTTCCATTTGTATTGTTTTTGTTTTTGTTTTTTGTGATGAACAGAAGTCCCTAATTTTAATGTAGTCCAATTTATGGTTAGTGAATTTTGGAGTCCTGATAGAGAATCTTTGCTGTCTGAAGGTCATAAAGATATTCTCCCATATTTACTTCTGGAAACTTTGTTGTTTTACCTTTTCACATGTTTGGATTGCAAGCCCAACTGGAATTATATGGCATAAAATAGGGGTTGAGATTACTTGCCTATGAAATTAATCGAGCACCATTAAGATAAAAAAAAAAGTCCTTTCCCTAATGCTTTGCAGGGTCATTTAAATCGTAAATTGTGCAGGGGTCAGTGTCTTGACTCCATTCTATCATTGTGCCACTTCCATAATACCTTAATGTAAAATGGGTCTTAGATATCCAGTAGTATAAGTTCTTCAACTTTGAGATTCTTCTTCAGATTATCTTGGCTATTCTCAAATCTTTAAATTTTCATGTAAAAATTAGAATCAACTTCTCAAATTTCACACACACACACACACACACACACACACACACACACACACACCCAAAACCTCTGGTGAAATTTTGTTTGGGGTTGTATTGAATATACTGAACAGTCTGGGGAGAGTTGACATTGTTACAATACTTAATTCTTTAATCCATAAACATGATATATCACTCTATTTAAGTCTTCTTAAAAACTTTTCAACATTTTCTAGTTTTTTTGTGTATCAGTCTTGTACATCTTTCCTTAGTTTTATTTTGAGGTATTTGATGAATTTTGGTACAAGGCATTAGGCATCAAAAAATTAATTTTCTAGTTGTTTATTGATAGTGTGTAGAAACCCAATTGATCTTTGTATATTGATATTGTATATAGAAAACTTGCTAAATTTATTTGATTCCAATAGTTTTTCTGAATTCTTTCCAGTGTTCTAAATACTCAATTATTTATCTGCAAATTTTGGAAGTTCTATTTTCTTTTTTCCAGACTTATACATTTTATTTCTTGTTATTACCTTATTTTAGTTTTGGAAAATTTTTGGTCATTATCTCTTCAAATATTTATTTTGTCTCATTCTTTCTCCACTATCCTTATGGAACGTGTATGTTAGACCTTTTAACCATATCTCATATTATTATGCTCTTTTCATATTTTCCATTTTTAACTCTTTGAGTTTTGATCTTGATGCTGAATATTTTATTCTGACATTTCTAATTCTCTTTATCTCTTTTCAGTTCTTTCTAGTCTGCTGCTAATTTTACCCATTGAGTTCTGCATTCCGTCTCATTATTTAATCTTTTGAACGTACTAATCATATTTATTTTAAAGTTCCTATCTGATAAATTTCAATAATTGCATATACTAGATTCTGTTTCTATTTTTTTTTCCTTGTAATTAAAAAAATCTAAACGTCTGGTTATTTTTGATTAAATCTCAGCTATTGTGTATACAATTTTGTGTAGATACTTTTAGGCTCTGGGCAATTTATCTTCTCCCAGAGAGGATTTATTTTTGCTTTTTTGGCAGGCAGTTAGGCTAGAGATATATCCCCTTAATCCAACCAGCGAGTTAGATATTCAAAGGTTCAGTAATTTTAAAGGCTGGCCTATTTTTAGTTTACTCTTACTCTTAGGGTAGAGACATCAGGGATCCCAGCTGAAAACTTAGGAGTATTTACCAGGGTTCTTCCTCATTGTCAGTCCACTCCAAGTTTTATTCCTCCAGCTCAGTGAGACAGCTAAAATTTCTGCACAGTTTATCAGCCTCCCAAATACACTTTTTACATTTAGAATTGATCTATAAATTTATAAAAGAAAATCTATAAAGGAAAATAATCCCCAAATATCAGGCCTACTTCTTTTGGTTTTTCTACTTTCTCTTCACTGCCTTTATAAAAGCTCTTACATGTTTTCAGATAGATTTAAGAAATATTTTTATTGCTGTTCTTATTATCCTCATTTTCCATGTGATAAAATAAAAGTTCATAGAGATTAAGTAACTTGGTGAAGGTCACACGGCTAGTGGGTGTTCATTCTGAGATTTCAATGGAAATGTATCTACTCTCACCAATATTTCACACTGCCTCTGCTTCAGTCAAAATAGTGACCATAGAAATCACAATAATACATTATTTTCATAATACAATTTACAGATAATAAAGCTCAAGATATTCTTATTGACAGGTGGAACATGGGCTTAAAAATTTAAGAATAATGTTTAAAAACAAAGCCCTGTGTTGTAGAGGTATCCTTAATTGGCATACTTTTGCTTAAGTTTGTAAATCAATGCAATTCCTTTCCGAATTAGATGGTGGGTACAAATAATGAATGAAAATTTCTTATGCTAGAGAGTACTAATTTCCCCTATTGTCATATTACTTCTTTATCTTTAGTTCTCTTACTAAAACTACCAATTTTTAGCTGGACACATGGCTGTCCAGCAGATGACTAGACTTTTAAGACTTCTTTGCAGCTAGGTATGGCAACATCTATGTTCTGAGCTAAGGATCATTTAGCAGAAGTTACAGTTGCTCTTTAAAGAGATGCCTGTGACCTCTTGATATTTTCACCTTTCCAATTGACTGGTATGTAGAAGTGGTTGCAGGCGATGGAGGAAACATCTTGGACCTGATGTAGGAAACTGTGTGATGAGAATACTAGAGCAACAAAAGAGCTGACACTAGTCTATGTATACTTGGATTGTTAAATGAGAGAGAAATAAGCTACTATTTTGTTTAAGCCGCAATTATATTTGGGTCTTTCTCATACTGTAGGAACTTCAGAAATACAACATTACCACCAAAGGAGCAAAATAGGTGGCAAAATTAGGCAAAAACAACTGAAAATTAAATGACTCTACTGAAATGGTGTTTTTGAAAGTTACAAATGAAATTTCAAATAGAATTGGATGTTTTGAAAGTTTTGAAACACGGCAGACTAACCACAATGCCAACAAGGTGCACGTGGGTGTGATTTTAGCTAAATGGAAGAATGCAGTTAGTAGTGGTGGGGAGCGTGGGAACAGGAACTACAAGCTCCATCCACAAGCAGTCAGTTCTGCTCAGTTGCTACCAGGCAGAAACGCAGGTTCAGTGTAGCCTTATCTCCTCCCCCTATCAAATAATTGGAAGTACAGATACTTATGCGAAAACTCTTAAATTTTAAATTTGGCAATTGCGACACACTGCTAGCTGTCAATCTAATATCATTGTCCCCTTCTTGCCCAATAAAAAAAGTGCCAAGCATCTCTTGCAAATGATGGTGGCATTGTGACAGTTCTGGTCATTGGGAGGTGTAAGATGAATCACCGGTTGGGATTTTGAAGAAAGCTTTGTAAAATTAGGTTGACCCAGCGACACTTTTTGCCCTTTATGTTTTTTTTCTCCTTGGGATAACACTGCGAAAATGCTGAAGGTAATCAGAAAACACAAATAAGGATACAAGCCACATGCTAAGGATGATGGTATTATAAAGCCAATGATGCAATGAATATCTACATGCACACATCACTTCTCATATGTGACTATATCAGAGGATAAATTCTCTTGAGAAGAGATTATTAAGTCAAAAGAATATGCATTTCACATTTGGATGGAAATTACCAAACTGTTCTGAGATTGTAGTAATTTACACTCTGACCAGTAATGTAAGTGATTGCCTACTTCCTGCAACCTGGACAAAACTATGTAGTATAATCATTTTTGTTCTGTGTCAGTTTGATGGATGGAAGCACTTTATCAATTCAATTTGCATCACTTTTTGGATGAGGCTGTGAAAATTTTATGTATATGAGCCAAATAATTTTCTTCATGTACTTTGTCCATTTTCCTAGTGGGTTGTTTGGCTTTTCTTACAGATTTGTAAGGATTCTTTAGACAGTAAGAACTCAGGCACCCTTTATATGTGATAAGTGCCATAAATATTTTATTACAATTTGGCTTTTGACTTTGTTTATGGTGGTTTTGCCTTGCAGAAATATTTATTTTTACATAGTTTGTCAATCTTTTATGATTTTTACTTTTACTTAGAATGATCTTACCTACCCCATGATTATAAAGCAAATTCTTCTACACTATTTTATCTAATCTTATTATTATGGTTTTATTTTTAGCATTTGAGCCTTTGACCATCTGGAATTTATTTAGTGTAAAGAGTGGGATAGGAATAAAATAATTTAAAAAATTCCAGATGGCTCACCATGTGTCCCCAAACCATTTAAGGAATAGTCCATATTTTCATCACTATTAGCTAAAGCCAGTGATTCACTGTAAAATATTGCATGTTTTGGCAGTTATTTCTAGATGGTATTTTGTTCCATTTGTCTATCTATTCATTCCATGTGATTTTAATTACTGTAGCTATATTAATATCTGATAAGGCTAGTCCTCTCTCATTCTTTTTTGGTTAGAACTTCCTGGATATTCTTGCATGGTAACTTTTCTATATTAATTTTAAAATTAGGATGTCAATTTTGAAAAAAAAACCCTATTGATATTTTAATGGGCATCTTATTCCATGTATAGATTAATTTAGGAAAGAAATGGCACATTTACAATTTTGATTCTTTCCTAAAATATGGTTTATACCTTTCAATTTATTTAAATTTTTTTTGTGTCTTTCAGTAATGTTTGCAAGTTTTCTTCATAGAAATATTGCATACTTTTTTTTAACATCTTTATTGGAGTATAATTGCTTTACAACGGTGTGTTAGTTTCTGCTTTATAACAAAGTGAATCAGTTATACATATACATATGTTCCCATATCTCTTCCCTCTTGCATCTCCCTCCCTCCCACCCTCCCTATCCCACCCCTCTAGGTGGTCACAAAGCACAGAGCTGATCTCCCTGTGCTATGCGGTTGCTTCCCACTAGCTATCTATTTTACGTTTGGTAGTGTATATATGTCCATGCCACTCTCTCACTTTGTCACATCTTACCCTTCCCCCTCCCCGTATCCTCAAGTCCATTCTCTAGTAGGTCTGTGTCTTTAGTCCCGTCTTGCCACTAGGTTCTTCATGACCTTTTTTTTTTTTTCCCTTAGATTCCATATATATGTGTTAGCATACTGTATTTATTTTTCTCTTTCTGACTTACTTCACTCTGTATGACAGACTCTAGGTCCATCCACCTCACTACAAATAACTCAATTTTGTTTCTTTTTATGGCTGAGTAATATTCCATTGTATATATGTGCCACATCTTCTTTATCCATTCATCCAATGATGGACACTTAGGTTGCTTCCATGTCCTGGCTATTGTAAATAGAGCTGCAATGAACATTTTGGTACATGACTCTTTTTGAATTGTGGTTT
Organism: Eubalaena glacialis; assembly: GCF_028564815.1. Lineage (NCBI taxonomy): Eukaryota > Metazoa > Chordata > Mammalia > Artiodactyla > Balaenidae > Eubalaena > Eubalaena glacialis. The sequence continues at coordinate 62,238,465 of NC_083718.1, forward strand.
TCTCAGGGTATATGCCCAGTAGTGGGATTGCTGGGTCGTATGGTAGTTCTATTTTTAGTTTTTTAAGGAACCTCCATACTGTTCTCCATAGTGGCTGTATCAATTTACATTCCCACCAACAGTGCAAGAGTGTTCCCTTTTCTCCACACCCTCTCCAGCATTTATTGTTTCTAGATTTTTTGATGATGGCCATTCTAACCAGTGTGAGATGATATCTCATCGCATACATTTTAAAGTTTCTTTTTAGGTCTTCCTTCCTTCCTTCCATCTATTCAATACGTGACTTCATACACCTAGAATTGATTTTTATGTAGGGTGTCAGGTAGGAATGTGTGTGTGTGTGTGTGTGTGTGTGTGTGTGTGTATTCCCATTGTCCTAGCACCTTTTATTAGACAGCCCATCATTTCTGATCTGATATATACTGCCAGTTCCGATCTTTATATTAGGTGTTTGTATATGTGTGGATCTGTTTCTAGACTTTCTATTACAGTTTCACAGGTCTTGTCTTTCCTTGAATGAGTAACGGATTGTCTAAAATTTGTTAGTTATATCTTCTTATGTTGGCCTTTTGCTCTTCCACATACACTTAGAATCAACTTTTCAAAATCTATGAAATTATCTGTTGGTATTTTTTATTAGAACTGCATTGAACTTATTGATCAGTATTTCTCAGTAGGGGCTCTGGGGATTCTAGATGGGATAATTTGTGACTAACACTGTTATAATTATTACTGAATATTAAGATACTCCTGTAACATTAAATGCATTAATGGACATTAAATGCTATACCAACCTGGAAGCAAGCTGGCAAGGGAGCTTGGGAGATGTAGACCATAAAGGTCAGTTGTTTTTTTTTTGTTTTGTTTTGTTTTTAAACAGGCAGTAAGTCTTTTTTTTTTTTTTAATTTATTTATTTATGGCTGTGTTGGGTCTTTGTTTCTGTGCGAGGGCTTTCTCTAGTTGTGGCAAGTGGGGGCCACTCTTCATCGCGGTGCACAGGCCTCTCACTATTGCGGCCTCTCTTGTTGCAGAGCACAGGCTCCAGATGCGCAAGCTCAGTAGTTGTGGCTCACGGGCCCAGTTGCTCCGTGGCATGTGGGATCTTCCCAGACCAGGGCTCGAACCCGTGTTCCCTTCGTTGACAGGCAGATTCTTAACTATTGCGCCACCAGGGAAGCCCTAGAGGTCAGTTTTTGAGGCATAGAGAAATGTAAAACATAGTGAAGAATGGATTGGGAGCTGGAAGTCCTACAGTTAAGTAGATACTGTATGTCCTTATGTGATAGTTTATCCATTCCTTCTTTAGTTGGCTGAATTCCATCCATCAATGATTTCTTCAAGAAGGATTCATGGTAATGAAATTATGCTGAGTTTTTGTGTTTTAGAAATGTTTTCTTATTATTTTTATAGTTGGATATAATTTTGATGAGTATAAAATTCTTCAGTCATAATTTTTTTCAACTTAGGATTTGTAGGCTCTATTCTACTATATTTTAGAGTTGAATACTGAAGTGAAGAAATCTAATGCCAGATTTATTTATTTTGTAACGTATAGGTGACTTTTTTTTGCTTAACTGCTCAGAGAATTGAAATGTCATAATGTTTCATTCTGTATAAAATATTTCTTGAAAAATTTTTACCATCAGTATATTTAATCAAATTTTGTTTAGTTCTTAAATTCTATCTTTGAATGCTTTTTTTTCTGTCTAATTGTTCATTTTTCTTCAGGGATATTATCTATGCATATTTACATTTCTTTCATCTATATCTTCTATATCTATCATTGCTCCCTAATTTTTCAAACTGTTTCTTGTTGGTTTATATTTTATTTTGCTAACATTTCTTAACTCTTTACTCCTTGTTCCTTACTGGATTATCAATAATATATATTTGCTCTTCCATTGGCTGCAATGTAGTTTTTTGCAATGGTTATATATTTTTTCTTACACTTTCCATCATGCTTTGAAAGCTTCTTTTTCTTTTTTTTCTTTTTGAAATTCTCTATTTTGCCATTTATTTTCTTGAACATATTCATCAGTTTTTAAAACATATATCTCACATCTATGTCAGATAACTTTAGTATCTGGATCTCCTGATGTTCTCTTTCCATTGTCTATTTTTATAAAAAAATTTTATTGGAGTATAGTTGATTTACAATGTTGTGTTAGTTTCAGGTATACAGCAAATCTCCTCCTAGAGTAATGAAAATAAAACAAAAATAAGCAAATGGGGTCTAATTAAACTTAAAAGCTTTTGCAGAGCAAAGGAAACCATAAACAAAACAAAAAGACAACCCTCAGAATGCGAGAAAATATTTGCAAAGGAAACAACCAACAAGGGATTAATCTCCAAAATATACAAACAGCTCATGAAGCTCAATATCAAAAAAAACAAACAACCCAATCAAAAAATGGGCAGAAGATCTAAATAGACATTTCACCAAAGAAGACATACAGATGGCCAAAAAGCACAAAACACATGAAAAGATGCTCAACATCACTAATTATTAGAGAAATGCAAAGCTTACTCTTCATGTGCTCCCATTATCCCATTATATGTTCCCTGTGTGCTTATATCTTTAGATCTTTACTTTAAAAAGTTTTGGATTCATGAATATATTTACCATGATTTTCAACTACTCTGTAGAAACATTTTCTAAAATTTGATTTTCTTCTTTCTTTCCTCTCTTGTCCTCTTGGAAATACCTCTTCAGAAAGATAATGCCTTTTTCCTTTTTTAATTACTTACTTTTGCATCTTGCAATATTATATACAGAGGAGTGTTTGTGGAAAGTTCCAGTGTAGAATTCAGAGTAGCATGAATTCTTTATGGTTTGAAATAAAGTTCTTATAATATAGGGTTCTCTGTGTGTGTGTGTGTGTGTGTGTGTGTGTGTGTTCCTCTACTCCACTCTGATCAACACAGATCATGAACTGTAGTGCTGATCATAATACAATTTGTCTTCTACCCTGACTAATGACAGACTTTTCTGTACAAGTATAATGTGACTAAGTATTTCCTCATTCCTTGGGGCCCCAGCTACTCGAGGATGCCAAATGGGGTCAAGGGAAGATCCCACTACCAAGTTGGGAATTCACTTCCTATCATTCCAAATAAAGGATTATTAGTTTTGATCTTCATGGCGAGAATCTAGGGGAAAAAACCTGATTGGTCAGGTTTGTCCAAGGTCAAAAATTTTAGTTGTCTTCTTTTAGAATCTTTCTGCACTCCCACAACTTTACATTTTCTTCTTCAAACTTTATTGGATTTGGTAGTTCTTCCTCATCTGTTGTAGTCTGTGGTTATAGATGTTCATGTTTTGTTGAAGATGGCATTTAAAAAATACATTATTCTTATTCTTTGGGGGGTGATTTTTAAACAGTGAAGGAAAACTGTAGTGGTTTGCCACCATCTTAAATTTTGAAATTCATCCTGTTGAATGTACTTTGTATAATTTAATCACACAGCTATACCCACTGTGTATTATAAAGTAGAACTGTACACTCATCATATATTTTAACTTCTGTTCATCATAGATATCACCATGAAAGGTACTGTCCATCATAAAGAAAGAAAATTTATAATTTTTTTAAGGAAAATTTCTAGCTGCTTACCCCATTCTTTACCTTTTAAGACAAATTAGGAAATTAGAATTGAATTTTACTTACCTATTAAAATAACTGATCCTCTTCTCAGATATGTTCTGGAACTCCTCAGGAATCCTAAGGTATCAGATATCAAATCTGTAATATATTTCTGATGAGAAATAAGCTGAGAATAAAAAAGGAAAAAAAAACATTCTCTCACTTCTTGAAAAAGCACATTTGCTCTCTCCAGAGAGGCTTTCAGGGAAAAGAACTTGGTTGCTTATACCAAATCAGGGTCAGTTTAAAACTTGGGGGTTTCTGTGTATGAACGTTATTCTTTTGCTTGCAGGTATTATTCAGCTTATTACATGATATCCAAACTTTGGGTTTCCAACTTTTGCTTAACATCCTTCCATCCCCATTTGTCTATTGTTGCAGTTTATGCTGGTTTTCAGAGAACCAGCTCATTCGGCCATGGAAAAGAAATTCCAGCTTTTCTTTTGGTGATCTGAAATGTTGTTCCTACCTTTACACTGCTCAAAGTATGTAGGTTGGAGGAAGAAATGATAGATGAAAAATGTTGAGGAAAAGAGAGTGGAAAATTTTAATTTTCTTTTGTCTCAAGTTCTAGCTATAATTGTTCATTTATCTTTTCTTTATATTCCTTGCTCATCATGCTTTTCATCACTTTGGATATCCTTTAAAGTTCCTTCTATAACTCTTGTGGTAGTAAACCCTGAGGGGTCACTTACAAGATTGTTACAGATGTTGAGCACTACCAGCTCAAAACTGTAATGTTCATCCTTGAGCAAATATGATGTTGACCATTTTAATTCTGAGGCACAGATTTCTAATGTATGTTTACATGCCTGTGAAGTAGAAAAAGGTCAGTAAAAATCTATTCATCTGATGTTACATAAAGCACTGCGATTCTCAGCAAAACTAAGAAAAACAAAATCACAGGACTTACTTTAACTACTCTTGCCTCTGTATCTTCCAGAAACAGAATCAGAGGTACCAAGCCTCCGAAAACCGCATCATTCAGCATCCATGTGTACTGACTCATGTCCCTGAGTAACTCACCAAAGTGTCGAATGGCCATACTCCGAATGCCTCCATTAATCTGAAATATGCACACAGAAAAGACCTCATTTGAGGATATTTATATATATACACACACACTATATACTATATATACTATGTATACATATATACACTATTTAGTATATATATATTTATATGTATATATACTATATATGATGTGTGTATATATGTGTATATATAATTATTATCATTTATTTTTAGAAAAGATTCACTTTGGGTCTAAGAAGTCAGCTTGCCTTTTGATTTTAAAATAAGACTTGCTTACCAAAATTCAGATTACATTAAAGAAAATCCCCTGTGAAAAGTGAGTTTCTTAAATTTAGGAAGATAGTATTTAAAAACATCCTAAAAATATAACATGTAAAAATCTGTATAACTTGGAGATGATTTCTATAATAATACTTAGGGTAATGTGACCATGATGTCTTCAAATGCTGGAGGCCTTTGCAGAATTGCCAGTGAATACCAATGCAAGTTCTTTGCATAATGTCATAGTACTAGGTTTCCAAGGGCTTACTTATGCCAAATAGGAAGGTGATTGGATTATAAAGATTCTAGAAGAGAAAAATTGCAAGTCAGAGGAAGAGGTTAATTTTTTAAAATATAATATCACCTTCAGTTTTTAAAAAAAGTTTATGATTCCATTTTGAAAATAATTCTTTACATGGATATGCCAACTACTTATTAGCCGTGTGAACTTGGCCAAATATTCATTTCAGTTTTCCTCAGTTTCCTTATACGTAAACTGGATAATAGCAATAGAGTTTGTTAGAGGATTATATGAAATTGCCCATGTAAATCCCTTAAAATATTGCCTGGTACATAGTAAATACTCAATACATTTTAGCCACTATTATTATTACTATTATTATCATTATGTCCTTATGAAAATCTTTTCTGACACTGTTTCCTCTTTCTATAATTTAATAATATTGGGCCTTTCTTCAATGAAATCTGCAGAACTAAGAAGTTACAAATTTTGGCAAGATAATTTACTATGAAATAATTCTCTGGTTCACAAACACTCATCAAAGGAATCTTTAAAAACAAATAGATTTCCCATAGCATACCAAAACGTTCTTGTTTATTAAAATACTATATTATTGTCATCCAACTCATTCTCATCCAAAAATGAGAATTTTCAAAATGCACAACTTTCTGATGAAATACTTTCTAATTAAAGTTTTCTATGAAAATATCATATTCATTTGGGGCATTACACATGTCAACTCTAATACCCATAATATGCCTGCTATTCACTCTATTTTACAGATGATGCACTAAGAGACTGAACCACCTGCTCAAGATTTCACAGCGAGTCAGTGGCAGCACGGGGATTTGAACCTAGGAAGTCCAGATTCAGGGTTAACAAACACAGCCACTAAACTATAATTCCTCTTTCATCTAAGAACAGAGGCTACATTTTGATTCTCTTTTCCTATGGGCAGACTTTTCCAGGTTCTCATAGTGTAGTTTAAAAACAAACAAACAAACATAGAGCTTACTTGATTAATATTATTAACTCTGGAAAAAAAAAGGTAGCTCTGCACAAAATGACTGCCTTTTGTTGACTTATTCTGGGATGTAATAGCATTGCCTTACCTGGGGCTTCAGCTTAATGATAAAACCTAATGATCTCACATATCTAACTGTGTAACTCACATGATCCATCAGAGGACAGTAGCTGCAAGCAATTCTGGTACACAGGGAGGAGTAGGTCACCTTGTCCAGTTTGTCTAAAAGTCTTCGAAGGGTAATCAAGGCCCGAATTACAACAGTCTTGTCTTGGGAAAGGAAGGCATCCAAGATTGATATTAATAAGCTGCAGACATTTTCTATCTACATATAAAAGGAAGAAAATGGTGGGATTTAAGAACTAGACGGAGACTTGAGGTAGCATTTGGCACGCACACCTCTGAGTTTGGGCAGCATGCAGTGATGTGCTGGAGCTAGCTTATGAGAGTCAATTGCCAAATTGTCAAAAATTTTGCAAGCTGATCATTAAAACAAGTCACTATTAAAAATTAAATTTTATAAATTTAGAAATAAATAAAAACAATGGTAATAAATACTCAAGACTCATCACTTCCTGTTCTTTTGCTACATTTTGCTCTTTTATGCCTTTGAGGTTATTTACATGTATTGTATCTGTATGGTGGGGATATTAAATAATGATGAGCTACTGTGCATCTCCTCCCAAATCCATGTCTACAGATGTCCCTTTGATAGATTGAAATCATCCATAGTGGGAGTATTTACAACAGAGAAATTGGTCTTATTTTCACAGAGCTGCTTGTTTAAACATTTACCAACACACCATTGGCAGTATAACCTCTAAACTAGGTGACAATGACCTGTTTGGACATGAGAGCCACTGAGCTGCTGAGCTAGGTCATGGGCATCAATTGCAGATCAGAGACAAGCAGAATATCAGGCAATTAAAACATGAAAAGGAGACACCAAACGAGTAAAAGACAGGCTGGAAAGAAAGGAAGTAAAAGAAATAAATACTATTTGCCAAAATAACAGCCAGAGGACACTTGTGTCTGGCTGGAGTCTTTACCAATAGATAGTACGTGAAACCTCAATCCAGATCCCTCTCCACTGTTTCTCTCCCACTTTCCTAGACAACTTTGTCACATTGTTAATCGCATTGGTAAGAGGACTAGACAAGGCAATAAATAACTTTCTGTTTGCAATACATACTATTGACTTGTATGATTTATCTAAAGCAAATAAACTATGGCTCATTTCATTCTAAATGCAAAATGAGTGCCCACTGACAGGCTTTAAGCTTTCAGGGACTATGCTTAATGGATATACTAGGATTTATTATTAAATTTATTATTAAATCAGTAATAATTTATGGAATATCTACAGTCTCAGCACTGTGCAAGCTACTTTGAAATTTACAAAAGAATTACAACACATAGGCGTATGCGTTGACACACTCTTCCTGGAAGGCAAGAAGTATTCACATGACTTAGTGGGAAATGATATAGGACAGTAGTTCTCAAGTTTAACCTGCATTAGAATTACCTGGAGGACTTTTGAAAACATAGATTGGTGGGCACAACCCCCAGGATTTCTGATTCCATAGGCCTGTGATAGGGCCTGACAGTGTGCATTTTTAACAAATTTCCAAGAGACTCTGATGCTGTTGGTTCAAGAGTCATAGGTAGAGAGCCATAAATATAAAATATTATATAAGCAAGTGCTTATAGTTGGTGTGGCCCTGAAAGGGATGAGGCTGCTAGAGACCAGAATATCCAGTGAAATTTGACTTGAGCTGATCATTGGAAAATAAGAAAAATGTGAATGGGTGAAGGAGGAAAGTGGTATAAAGGAAGAAAAAGCTTGAGCGAGTGCTCTGAGAAAAGAATTAATGTGTATGCATGTGTGTATGTTGGAGTGGAAAATAACGTATGTGTAGTTTAGAGTGTAACAAGAGTGTTCATGTAGGGCAATGATGATAAATTCTGAGTGTAATGAGTGATTTTCTAGGAAAAATATAAATAAGGTGATAAAGCCAATAAATTGACTTAACACATCCTTTCCATTCAACCCAGTTTCCTTATTGATAAAACACTCAGCTTTGATATTGTGTTAGTGATGTATAAACTAAAAAATAATCAATGTTTTGTCAGTAAGGATACTGAGTTATACCAAATCTCAGATTATGGCTTCGATGGTGCTGGCAGACACAAATCACACACACACATACCTCATTGATAACTGGTGCCATGCTGGCAATTTTCTGAAGGCTCAGTTTGCTAACTGCAGGATCAGAGTCATTGACCCAGTTTCTGAAGAGAACCAAAAATTCTTCTGGGAATGGGTCCTTGAAGAAATTATTGAGAAGCTAAAAGAAAACAATTAAGTTCATAGGCAGAGTAATGGCCAGGCATTGTTTTTGCTTCAGTCATAAAAATCAAGACATTTTCAGTAAAACAAACACAAATCACACTAAACTCTAAATACTTACACATATTTTTACATATATTTCTGTACCCATAGAGGGAAGGAGAAGTAGCAAATGGAATAGGAAATACATGCTTTGTTTTGTATATATGATGAAAGAAATTTTCACATGTGGAATAACAGAGTTTATGTTAACTTTTTATACTTTTATGTTGCCTCATCTTTCTCTTACCTGGAAAACCTTGGTGCCTAATAGCATTAATATGTTTACTTATTCATTTTCTACCATATAATGCATACAATAGTCTTAAAATTATGGTATCAACACATATAACATCAATAAACATCCTGAGGAAAAATAAATATTTCTTTACAGATTTTTTTTGTCCTTGCAATTTATCTCACTAAGGATGTACAAAGCACAGTGTTCATATGTTACTTGATCTTTCACAAATCTGTGGGGTGTGTATATGTGTCTGTATGTGTGTGTGAGAGAGAGAGAGAAAGAGAGAGAGAGAGAGAGAGAGAGAAGCATACAATTCATTGAGAAAGACTCTAAGATCATAAGAGTTAAATAGGTAAAGGAAAGCTCAGGTTGTTCATAATATGGAACTTTAATTTATAAATAACAATATTTTTAAAATGTTCAAACTCTCTAAAATTTTAAACAATAAGTACAAATCAAATCACCCCACAGGACATCACGTCTGCCTCTCACATTGGAAAGCTTGTTTATGGTGGCGAGAGTGCCGCGGGGTAAGCATACCCATGAGCTGTGTGGGGAGCTCTGATTGGCACTGCTTTCCAGATAGCAGTTTGGCATTAAAAATCCTTAGCCTTGAGAATGTTTATACCCTTTGGATATTATTTCATATTCTTGGAATCTATTATAAGAACATAATCTAAAATACCAAAAGAAAGAAGATTTAGGCACAAAGATGTAAACTTGATTGCTATTTATATCAGTAGAACTTGATTGCTATTTATGTCAGTAGAAAACTAGAAATAACAAATATATATAAATAAATGGCATAGGCATTGGTAATACTATCTTAGGTATCACTGGCTGCTAAGACCAAAATAAGGTAAAATACATAGATTGTGTGTTCAGAACAACAAAAGGCCAAGGGACCTCACAGTTGAACTGGAAAGTTGACGATTGCCCAGAAATTCTAAACAGAGAAAGTGGTGGGAGAGTGTGGTCATTGCTGAGTTCCTGGAAGGACAGGCATGCCAATCTCCAGTAGCAGGAAGCATTACATTCATGATGAGAGAGGCAACTAGGTTTCCATCAGGTATATTAATGATGCTTACATAAATCTTATGTAGTTTGTAAATTTCTTTTAAATGTAGCATTTTATGAGAGGGATTTTGTATCTCATGTTTAGACATATTTGGTGTTTGTACATACTTAAAGGGTAGTACAATAAAAGTAATGAGTCACATAATAAAATAATGAGAGGTTCAAATGGATTAAGCAAGTTTGAAAAATACTGGTGATTTGCTACTGCAATGTTAAGTTAAACTAATCCATGTATCCTTGTGAAAGCTTTGGGAATATATAGTATAGTGTATGGGTATGCCTTTTATAGTTTATTAACTATTTTGACATGAAGTTTGAAATCATGTCAAACTTTTGAAAATATTTGGCATCGTACCTTAGATCAATACTTCCTTATTATATATTACTTTTATGGACAATTAGATTTGACTAAGATAATTTCAATTTACAGAACTTTTTACATGCCTTTTGTAAGCAAAAGTACTTGTGCTTGACTCTAGTATGGCATTCCAATATTTGATGTAATATTCATATACAAAGTAATATAGTTCTATATCTTCATGTTACCCAGTTATTTAGCCCATTCCTTTTTTCCCCTAGACAGTCTGAAGTATCGTTTAGACACTAGATGTTACCTACCACCTTTAGTAAACTTAATTATCCCTATACACTTTAAGAAGCTTGTAGAGAAATATGAACTAGGACTACAAAAATAATTAGTCTGTGCAAATCCACACCCCCTAGGAAACTACAAAGGCCAACTCCTGAAACAGTCTAAAGGGACAACCCTCTCATAACTCAAATCTATCTTCGCCTTACGCCCCTCAGCTTCAGATATCTGTTATTGTCTTAACTTTTAGTAAGAATCAATATTCGGAGAGGGAGACAAAACGTTAGAGAGTTGATTTAAGTTTGGATAAGGAAAGGGAATGAGAACTTGATTGTTCACAGTCTCGTAATAAAACTCACTTCAGTGAGGAATATTATTGTGATGACGTTGTCTTCTGACCTTCTAGGACCTTCCACTGAGAGCTTGTAGAGATAATGCAAGGTGTCTGGAAACTGTGGAAAGTTATAGTCGCTGAGAGTTCTGTAAAGAAGAATAAAACACTGAATTAGCAAAGAAGATGAAAACACTTTCTGCATCAGCAAATGCTAATGGTAGAAAAGAGGGAAACATTATCCTCATATTTTGTATCACCAGATAAAAAGAAAGATATCTTGAATATTCCTTAATCCAAGGTAAACCGCGGGCTCATTATGAATTCTACACAGACTCTGCAGAATTATATATGCCAGGATCACTGATAACATCTCTTTCCTTAACGTCACTCCTCTTTCTTATCTCTCCTATCCTGTGCCACAGTACAGACTGCCCTATATTACCGCAAGTTCCCATCCATGCCTGACCAAACGGAGAAAACATAAATAGTGCAAAATAAATATCTTGGCAATCCAAGATGGCCACACAGGTCACCTTCATGATTTTAGACCAAGTCCTTCCTTTGAATGATATAATGAAGAAGAGAATATGGGGCTATCCTGGATTATTAAAGAGACGAGGTGGTGAGGCCTGATTCACTGAGCCATTCCCTATAACACACTTGGGCAGTGACCAGGCTCACAGCTGTCCTGACATGCTGGCCTAGACCAGATTGGCAGGACTGGGAAGGGTGATGTAACAGAGATTCCATTTGAAGACTCCAGGCAATGAAGCACTAAACTAGTGCTTCTTAAATTTGAATGTGCATACAAATCAACTAGGGATCTTGCTAAAATGTAGATTCTGATTCAGTGGGTTTGGAGTGGGCCTTGAGACTCTGCATGTTTCACTCCCAGGTGATGCTATTGCTGCTGGTGTGTGGACTACACTTTGAGTAAGAAGATTCAAATGTACTAAGGTACTAAGGATAGAATGACTCCGTCTGCACAGTGGAGACGTACTACACTTTTATAAAATAAGATGTGTTCTTGAAATCTACGTGCAAATAAAATGTTGGTTTAAAAACACCAAAAGCCCAGAAACCATATAGACTGTACTTTCTGAGTCAGTCACAACTTCAAATGGTCTATTATGTTGTCAAGGCCATGTATTGTGATTCTTGATCAGAAAATCTGATTCCTATAATCAGAACCTTGCTATTCACTAATGGGCTAACTAGAAAACAACAACAACAACAGCAACTTTGTGGTACAAGGAAAATAAATGTCCTCTTCTATTATACTTTCCCAAATTTGTCTCATTGGGTGCAGGTTTTTATCAGACCTCTTTAAAGTGGGAGAACATGTCTGATGCCTGCAGAGGAGGAATCAGTTAACAACGGGAAGGAAGAAGCAGATTCACCTCTAGTTCTCCACATCTGAGAGAGAAACCTGTTCTGTGGAGGGAGGATAATTTGGTATCTATATCATTAGGTAAGAGAGCAAGGCAAGGAAAAGTAAAACCCCCCAAAATAAGTGAAAAAGTAGACGTCAAATGGCAAGGCAGATCATTAGGAGAGATTTGGAAGTTGGAGTGGATATTTACTGTGTTCCCACAGTGGCTTAGTTGAAGAAAGATGAAACAGGTGGGAAAGAGACGGAGAACACTCCTCAATGCCCCTGTTCTTACTTGGCAACAAGGTAGACTCCATGATGGTGAAACAGTGCTTGGGAAAACTGGTTCCAGCAATTCTTTCTCTTTAGAGCAATATCCACTTGTTGCAGTCCAGAACAATTCAGTAGAACTCTCAGTGCATCTCGAGCATAGCTAAGGTCCCAAAGAGAGGAGAGTCATCACCTGCAAGTGGCCTTCACATAACTAGATACAAGTGACTATTTGCCTTTTCATTCTATGTTGGGCAGGATGCCAGTTTTGGGAAAGGGGGATGTTTCAAAGGAAAAGACCATTAAATGCTCATCATCTCCCCTGATTAACAGGACATGGGATGTGGGGTTAAACTGAAATTGTAGCATGTAAAATCTAGGATTAATCATAGAGCAGCTTATTAGTTTATTAGTTTATTAAAAGCTTATTACAAAAGATGTTAAGTGATGTGAAGACGTGCTAAAACTGCCTGTTGATTGTCTTCTTTGGATGCTTTAAATAAATAGAATACATTCTTATCTACTTGGGATGATTTGGTGTATGTCTGCTTGAAAGACAGAGAGTGGATTAAATATCTTAATGGGACTGATTGTGTGTTAGAGTCCTGTCTGGCTTAGAAGTCCACACCAGATGAGGGCAAATAGCAGAAAGTTGGGTCCTGACTTCCCTGGAGAGCAGGAGAGCTTACTGTAATCTCTTGGGCAAAAGAGAAGAGCCGAACCTTACCTTATGTGGACAGAATGACTGCATGCTATCATAAGCCCACACATAACATCAACAACCACAAAATAACTTTACAGTTCACAAAGCACATTTGTGCACATTATTTTTGCCTTACACGTAATTTACCCTGAGAGATCACTATCAGAGTAAACGGCAGAGCTAGTACATGTCCGGTTTTGGACCTGTTGCTCCTCCCTACTCTCTCTCTGCGTGGTGGCTTCCCTTTGTGGCAGGAATAAACACTCTGTGGGAGTGTTTTTTTATACACTGCATACACATTCAGGGAAGGTCCCAGCTTACATCTAGGTACTTAGGATAGTTACTTTTCCAAAGGCATCCTACCCTGCAGAGGAGAGAAAACTGTAATAAATGAATATACTGCACAAGGGATTATGTAGTTCCACATGAACCCAAGGGAGTAGAAATATTTGACAGCTGGAAGCTCATTTCTTATACCACTAGTATCTCACAAAGGCCTGCCCTCTGTCATCAGTCTCAGGTTGCTGGTGTAAAAGAGTTGAAGCATGAGGGCCATCAAGAGCTGGGGGAAAAACTGGGCCACCGCTTTCTTGTAAGAACCAATAGGCAGCAATGTGCACAGGGCCTGGGATGCCTATAAGGGAAGGAAAAGGAGTCAAGAATGTAACCATCTCCCTTTAAACCCAGTCAGCAGTGGTGAGGTGGGTGGAAAGGCAGGGACTCTGCAACTCCTCCCCCAAATTCCTTGAAGGAAGCCTGAAGCATGCATGTGTGTTCATTCATTCAATAACAGTTACTCAGTCCATTTTGAAGCAGGAACTGTGCCAAGCATTCTCTGGCCATGGGCTCCCAAATCACTATCAACAGTGCCTGGTTGCCAAACCAGCAGGAAACAAGCTGATTCCAAAGGAAGGCATACCTCCCAAGGCTCCATGCCTATGTGGTCATGAAGAATAGTCTTACCAATAACCCAGGTCCTCCCCGTGCTTCAACAATCCAGGGCAGTGAAATATTTAAGGAGGGGCATGCCAGGTCACTAACAAATTGTTTGGTCTACTGACCACTACAATACCCACTATATCAGAGAAACACATCTCACCACCTCACATTTGTGCAACATTATCCATTTTTTCTCCTATTATATCTCTGTAAGACTTGAATTTACTCCCAGGAGTGGCGATTTGGGTGCTTGGGAGATATATAATGATGGACACAAATGAGATTAGGCCTTCACATGCCTATCAAGAGTCTGTGTGATCTGGTGGGTGGCTACCTCTCTGATACCATCTCCTACACTTTCACCCTTGCTCAGTACTCCCAGATGTTTTGGCCTCCTTGCTTCACTGATATACCAGGTAAGCTCCCGTCACCACATGGCTTTTGCCCTTCTCTCTGTCTAAAACTCTCATGCCCAGATATCTGCAAGGGTCACTCCCTCATCTCATTCAGGTCTCTGATTCGATGTCACTACAGCAGAGAGACCTGCCCTGACCAATTTACCTAAACCTTCCCTGCCACTTTCTTTTCCCCACCCCACTTTATACCTCTTCTAAGCTTTATATCATCTGACACATAACACATTTTTTTGGTTCATTGTCTGGGTCTCTTACAAGAATGTAAGCTTCATGATTGAGGTGTGGCAGGTAGTAGGCACTCAATAAATATGTGTTGAGTGAATGAATGAATGAGAGCCGGATTGTGTCAAGGAAGTATGACTGAGACTGTGAGCGGATAGGGATTTTCACAACTAAGAAAACAACACCAGGAAAAAGAAACACGCTTTGTATTATTTACCGCCACGGGCATCATATTAGTAGTGTCAAGAGAGAAATGTCTTCTTTCCGTTATTCTTTCTTCCTTTGCCCCAGGCTTTCCTTTCAGTATCAACAAGATTGTCTTCAGCACGTGTGGAGCCACACTTGACTCAGAACCAGCCGCCTGCCACATCAGCATCAAAGTGCTGCAAACACAACCCCCATCCCCGATAATGAAAATCATACATTTTTCATTTCCTACTCAACACTGTGACACAAATCAGGAAAAGAGTCTTGGTTTTACATCTTTATAGTGCAAAGAAACTGCAGACAAGTCCAAAACTAACTGATATTCCCATTTCCAAATGATCCCATTAAGTTTCTTGTCCTTGAAGACAGAGGAAGAATTTCAATATGGTCTTGTGGAAAATACAGACTGTTAAGTCTGCAAGTTCATTTCCTACTGCTATTTAAATATCTGTCCAGCTCAATGTCAGGAACTGATCAGCTTTCTGTACTCCATACTCTTCCCTCCCACCTTGTGACCTTGTTTGTCTAGGGATAATAGAGTATTTAAAAACTGGTATGGAAATACAAATTAATATATAAATAAATACATCAATTTAAAAAACTAGGTTAAAAAGCTAACTAAATTTTTAAAAAACTACATAACTTAAAAATTAGAAAATTAAATTTTAAAAACTAAGCCATTTTCCCAAATGTCACACATATAGTCAGTGACACAGATGTAGCTAGAACCCTGGCTTCTCAATCTCCAATTCCCGAGCTCCTTTCCCTACATACCTGTCATACTTCAAGATTATTCTTACTGTTGCTCATCTTAAAAACTGCTATATGTCAAGCCATGCTGGGTTCTGAACTCTGTCATTCTTTCTCTTTGCATTTAGGTTCCTAATATGGGGGCCTGGTCCCTCAGAACATGGACACACCTATCTCTCTAGAACCCCAGTACTCAATTGCTTTTATCTGCAGGGCTTATTCATAGTACCATGCTTAGAACCACATGGACATCAAATCTCTCAAGCCCTGTCTCATTCTCTTACCTCTTGATCACACCTTCTTTCTGTTTCTCTGTTTAAGCTTACCTACAAATCCCAGTTTTTCTACCTCAATCCTCACCTACTATTGCACAAGACCTGCTAGTGACTATTTTAATTAAGTTCACCTAATTCTAATTATGTTTGCTTTCTGTACCTCCTCAGTACACACTGTTTGTAATGGATTCATTGGCAGCTTTTATCTTATATCCATGTGGGTATATTCACTCTCCTCAACAAAATGCCTGAAGGCTGGTAACACTTTACACACAGTGGGTACTTAGTTCCTGAATGAGAAAACACTGAGTCTTATGAATATTTTTAGTTTCCAGGAATTTTCTAAATAGTAAAATACTTTGTGAGTTTAAGCTTCCTAAAAAATACAATCTTTAATTTGGAAATAGAAAGTCCATCATATAATTGGTTTAGCATTTTGTTGATTTCATTGCCCTCTTACAGACATTAACTAATTTAATCCATATAACAGCTTTATAGATGAAAAGAACTTTCCTCATTTCACAGATGAGGAAATTGAGGATCAAGGAGTTTATATGAAACTTACATGATGTCACACAGGATATAAGGGTCAAGGCTGGGATGCAATTCATCTTCATTTGTTTCCAAAGCCTGAATCCTTTCCATAATGTAATTTACTGCCTTTTATACTGTTAATAGTAGAGAAGTAATACCTTCCCTTCCAATGTACAAACTATAGAAATGGAGTGATGTGATTTAATAAGCTCCTCTAACGTGGCTGTTAGATTCATAGTGTCACGTAGGCTCACCTTAGCATACTTTCTTCTTAAATATTTCTCATGACCCTGGATCATGAATTTCCGATAAACAGTTAAGGGACAGAGACAGGTAAAATTCCCAATTATACCTGGGAATTTTAAATGTTTTATTATTTTATTGGTGGTTGGAAATATCTTATGTCTGTCCTTCATAAATGAGAAAAAAACACTATGAATTTTATCACATGTGGGGACAAAACCATTATCACTTTGAGAAGAGGTTTTTCAATGTGGGACATGAAGCAGAACACAATTTAAATCCTCAGATAAATAATAGCAACAATTATCATTTCTTGATGGTCTACTGTGTGCCACATATTTTATGAAGATATGAATACTATAGATGATCTTATTTAAGCCTTACAATCATCCTATGTGGTACAAAAATAGATATTCTCTTTAAGAAAAGAAGCAACCAGATCTGACTTGTTCAGGTCTCTCTGACTCTGGAGACTGAACAAACCCTGTGGAAGGGGTGAGAGGGGGCTTACTTGTCTGCTGGGACTGGGTAGTCCATAAGTTGAAAGATGACCTTCTTTGGTGAAGTACGTGTCAACAAGGTAATGACCCGCAACATAGCTTGCTTCAAAATGGGAGAAGAATTTCCGCACAATTGCTTATAAATAACATCCACAATTTTAGACACCTGGAAAAGCAATTTCACAGGTCAACAAGAGTCTCTCGTTGCACAGCCACCTCTAACCGAGGCGTTTCTTAGACAAAAGAATTCAGTCCTTCTCAGAATGACCAAGGCAGCAATTAACACACAAATAAGCACTAGAGGAAAGCATATTTATGTGCATTACTACACAATGAAAATGTTTATTTGGATGAGAAATAAACATATGCATTTATTTTTTTCTTCCGATTTTATTGAGATATAATTGTCATAAAGCACTGTATAAGTTTAAAGTGTATAGCATAACGATTTGACTTACATACATTGTGAAATTATTACCACAATAAGTTTAGTGAACATCTATCACCTCATATAGATACAAAATAAAAGAAAAAGAGAAAATATTTCCTTATGAAGAGAACTCTTAGGATTTACTCTTTCAGTAACTTTCATATATAACATAAAGCAGTGTTAATTACATTTATCATGCTGTACATTATATCCCTAGTATTTATTTATCTTCTAACTGGAAATTACCCCTCCCACCAGCCTCTGGTAACCACAAATCTGATCTCCTTTTCGATGAGTTTGTTTATTTATTTTTGAAGTATAATTAACCTGTAACACTATGTTAATTCCTGGTGCACGACATAGTGATTCTGTATTTCTATACGTTACAAAATGTTCACCACGATAAGTGTAGTTACCATCTGTCACTGTGCAAAGATATTATATTATTCTTGATTATATATGTTTCCCACACTGTACATTTCATCCCCATTACTCACCAGAGTCTATGTCTCCAGGTGAGTCCAAGTTGCCTCCTGCCTCTCTAGGAGGCTTTCCAAGACTAGTAAGTGGGTCTGACCCAGGCTCCTTTCAAATTACTGCTTCTGCCCTGGGTCTTGTGGAGCATGTGAGGTTTACTATGTCCCCTTTAAGAGCGAACTCTTTGTTTCTTACAGCCTTCTGGCTCTCCTGAAAGCAAGCCCCACAGGCCTTCAAAGCCAGATGTTCTGGGGGCTTATCTTTCTGGTTCAGGACCCCCAGGCTGGGTAGCCCAATGTGGGGTTTAGACCCCTCGCTCCTTGGGCAGAACCTCTAAAATTGTGATTATCCTCCTGTTTGTGGGTCGCCTCCTTGGGGGTGTGGATATTGACTATACAGTGTCTCTGCCCTTCCTACTCATCTCATTGTGCTTCCTTCTTTACAGCTTTAGTTGTAGATTTTTTCTGCTAGTTTTCTGGTCCTTCTCATCAATAGTTGCTCTGTAAATATTTGTAATTTTGGTGTACCTGTTGGAGTAGGTGAGCTCAGGGCCCTCCTATTCTGCCATCTTGGCTGCCTCCCAATCTATGCATTTATGGATAGTGGGAGAATACCCATTTTTTTAAAAAAAAGTTTTATTTTGGATGGGTAGACTTTATTACATAAAACATATAAGCTCAATTCAGAAAGCATATGTACAATATAATTCGAGTCCTTTAAAAAGAAAGTCAAAATAATGGAACAGAATCACAACAGAACAATATACTTCTGAAAACATTTTGACAATTAAAGGAGATATGAATCTATATTTTGAAGGAATGAACTATGTGTTGAGGGAATGGACTAGAATGGTAAACACTAAATCATAATCTTTCAAATTTTCTTTATAGGCTCCAAGTTTTATTTTTCCCCTTTTCATTCACTTTTTCCTTGTTTTCTGGCTTTATTCTTTTTTTAAAAAAATTATTATTGAAATATAGTTGATGTACAATATTGTGTTAGTTTCAGGTATACAGCACAGTAATTCAGTAATTCTTTTTCAGATTCTTTTTCCTTATAGGTTATTACAAAATATTGAGTATAGTTCCCTGTGCTATACAGTAGATCCCTGTTGATTATCTATTTTATATACAGTAGTGTGTATATATTTATCCCAACCTCCTAATTTATCCTTCCCCCCAACTTCCCCTTTGGTAACCATAAGTTTTGCTTTCTATATCTATGAGTCACTTTCAACTTTGTAAATAAGTTCATTTGTATCTTTTTTTTTTTTTTTAGATTTTTTTTAGATATAAGCTATATCATATGATGTTTGTCTTACTTGTCTGGCTTACTTCACTTAGTGTGATAATCTCTAGGTCCATCCATGTTGCTGCAAATGGCATCATTTCATTCTTTTTTTACGGCTGAGTAATATTCCATTGTATATATATACCACACCTCTTTATCCATTCATCTGTCAATGGAAATTTAGGTTACTTCCATGTCTTAGCTATTGTAAATAGTGCTGCAATGAATATTGGGGTGAATGTTACTTTTTGAATTATAGTTTTATCTAGCTATATGCCCAGAAGTGGGATTTCTGGATCATCTGGTAACTCTATTTTTAGTTTTTTACGGAACCTCCATACCGTTGTCCACAGTGGCTGCACCAATTTAAATTCCCACTAACAGTGTAAGAGGGTTCCTTTTTCTCCATACCCTCTCCAGCATTTATTATTTGTAGACTTTTTTTTGAAATAAATTTATTTATTTATGTATTTATTTTTGGCTGCGTTGGGTCTTTGTTGCTGCGTGCGTGCTCTCTCTACTTGCAGCGAGCCAGGGTTACTCTTTGTTGCGGTGTGTGGGCTTCTCATTGTGGTGGCTTCTCTTGTTGTGGAACATGGGCTCTAGGCTTGTGGGCTTCAGTAGTTGCTGCACGTGGGCTCAGTAGTTGTGGCTCATGGGCTCAGTAGTCATGGCTTGCGGGCTCTAGAGCGCAGACTCAGTAGTTGTGGTGCATGGGCTTAGTTGCTCCATGGTATGTGGGATCTTCCTGGACCAGGGCTTGAACCCATGTCCCCTGCATTGGCAAGAGGATTCTTAACCACTGAACGACCAGGGAAGTCCCTATTTGTAGACTTTTTGATGATGGCCATTCTGACTGGTGTGAGGTGATACTTTATTGTAGTTTTCATTTGCATTTCTCTAATAATTAGTGATATCAAGCATCTTTTCATCTACCTGTTGGCCATCTGTATATCTTCTTTGGAGAAATGCCTATTTAGATCTTCTGCCCATTTTTTGATTGGGTTATTTGTTTTTTTTGATATTGAGCTGCATGAGCTGTTTGTATATTTTGGAAATGAATCTCTTTTTGGTTGCATCATTTGCAAATATTTTCTCCCATTCTGTAGGCTGTATTTTGTTCTGCTTATGGTTTCCTTTGGTGTGCAAAAGCTTTTACGTTTAATTAGGTCTCATTTGTTTACTTTGTTTTTATTTCCATTACTCTAGGAGACTGATCTGAAAAGATATTGCTGAGATTTATGTCAAAGAGTGTTCTGCCTATGTTTTACTCTAGGAGTTTTATAGTATCTGGTCTTACATTTAGGTCTTTAATCCATTTTCAGTTTGTTTTTTTATATAGTGTTAGAGAATGTTCTATTTCACTCTTTTACATGTAGCTGTCCAGTTTTCTCAGCACCATTTGTTAAAGAGATTGTCTTTTCTCCATTGTATATTCTTGTCTCCTTTGTCATAGATTAATTAACCATAGGTGGGTTTATTTCTGGGCTTTCTATCCTGTTACATTGATCTATATGTCTGTTTTTGTGCCAGGACCATACTGTTTTGACTACTGTAGCTTTGTAGTATAAAATGAGTTCTGAAGTGTTCCTTCCTCTGCAATTTTTTTGGAACAGTTTCAGCAGCATGGATGTTTTCTCTATATGTTTGGTAGAATTTGCCTGTGAAGCCATCTGGTCCGGGACTTTTGTTTGTTGGGAGTTTTTTGTTTTAATTTTTGAATTTTAATTTATTTATTTTTTTATACAACAGGTTCTTATTAGTCATCAATTTTATACACATCAGTGTATACATGTCAATCCCAATTGCCCAATTCATCACACCACCACCCCGACCCCCTGCCGCTTTCCCCCATTGGTGTCCATACATTTGTTCTCTACATCTGTGTCTCAATTTCTGCCCTGCAAACCGGTTCATCTGTACCATTTTTCTAGGTTCCACATATATGCATTAATATACGATATTTGTTTTTCTCTTTCTGACTTCCTTCACTCTGTATGACAGTCTCTAGATGCATCCACGTCTCCACAAATGACCCAATTTTGTTCCTTTTTATGGCTGAGCAATATTCCATTGTATATATGTACCACATCTTCTTTATCCATTTGTCTGTCGATGGGAATTTAGGTTGCTTCCATGACCTGGTTATTGTAAATAGTGTTGCAATGAACATTGGGTGCATGTGTCTTTTTCAATTATGGTTTTCTCTGGGTATAAGCCCAGTAGTGGGATTGCAGGATCATATGGTAATTCTATTGTTAGTTTTCTAAGGAGCCTCCATACTGTTCTCCATAGTGGCTGTATCAATTTACATTCCCACCAACAGTGCAAGAGGGTTCCCTTTTCTCCACACCCTCTCCAGCATTTGTTGTTTGTAGATTTTCTGATGATGCCGATTCTAACTGGTGTGAGGTGATACCTCATTGTAGTTTTGAGTTGCATTTCTCTAATAATTAGTGATGTTGAGCAGCTTTTCATGTACCTCTTGGCCATCTGTATGTCTTCTTTGGAGACATGTCTATTTAGGTCTCCTGGCCATTTTTGGAATGGGTGGTTTGTTTTTTTTAAATATTGAGCTGCATGAGCTGTTTATATATTTTGGAGATTAATCCTTTGTCCGTTGATTCGTTTGCAAATATTTTCTCCCATTCTGAGGGTTGTCTTTTCATCTTGTTTATGGTTTCCTTTGCTGTGCAAAAGCTTTGAAGTTTCATTAGGTCCCATATGTTTATTTTTGTTTTTATTTCCATTACTCTAGCAGGTGGATCAAAAAAGATCGTGCTGTGATTTATGTCAAAGAGTGTTCTTCCTATGTTTTCCTCTAAGAGTTTTATAGTGTCCAGTCTTACATTTAGGTCTCGAATCCATTTTGAGTTTGTTTTTGTGTATGGTGTTAGGGAGTGTTCTAATTTCATTCTTTTACATGTAGCTGTCCAGTTTTCCCAGCACCACTTATTGAACAGACTGTCTTTTCTCCATTGTATATCCTTCCCTACTTTGTCATAGATTAGTTGACCATAGGTGTGTGGGTTTATCTCTGGGCTTTCTATCTTGTTCCATTGATCTATGTTTCTGTTTTTGTGCCAGTACCATATTGACTTGTTTACTGTAGCTTTGTAGTATAGTCTGAAGTCAGGGAGTCTGATTCCTCCAGCTCCGTTTTTTTCCCTCAAGACTGCTTTGGCTATTCAGGGTGTTTTGTGTCTCCATACAAATTTTAAGATTTTTTGTTCTAGTTCTGTAAAAAATACCATTAGTAATTTAATAGGGATTGCATTGGATCTGTAGATTGCTTTGGGTAGTATAGTCATTTTCACAATATTGATTCTTCCAATCCAAGAACATGGTATATCTCTCCATCTGTTTGTATCATCTTTAATTTCTTTCATCAGTGTCTTATAGTTTTCTGCATACAGGTCTTTTGTCTCCCTAGGTAGGTTTATTCCTAGGTATTTTATTCTTTTTGTTGCAGTGGTAAATGGGAGTGTTTCCTTAATTTCTCTTTCAGATTTTTCAGCATTAGTGTATAGGAATGCAAGAGATTTCTGTGCATTAATTTTGTATCCTGCAACTTGACCAAATTCATTGATTAACTCTAGTAGTTTTCTGGTGGCATCTTTAGGATTCTCTATGTATTGTATCATGTCATCTGTAAAGAGTGACAGTTTTACTTCTTTTCCAATTTGTATTCCTTTTATTTCTTTTTCTTCTCTGATTGCCGAGGCTAAGACATCCAAAACTATGTTGAATAATAGTGGTGACAGTGGACATCTGTGTCTTGTTCCTGATCTTAGAGGAAATGCTTTCAGCTTTTCACCATTGAGAATGATGTTTGCTGTGGGTTTGTCATATATGGCCTTTATTATATTGAGGTAGGTTCCCTCTATGCCCACTTTCTGGAGAGTTTTTATCATAAATGGGTGTTGAATTTTGTCAAAAGCTTTTTCTGCATCTATTGAGATGATCATATGGTTTTTATTCTTCAGTTTGTTAATATGGTGTATCACATTGATTGATTTGCATATATTGAAGAATCCTTGCATCCCTGGGGTAAATCCCACTTGATCATGGTGTATGATCCTTTTAATGTGTTGTTGGATTCTGTTTCCTAATATTTTGTGGAGGATTTTTGCATCATATTCATCAGTGGTATTGGTCTGTAATATTCTTTTTTTGTAGTATCTTTGTCTGATTTTGGTATCAGGGTGATGGTGGCCTCATAGAATGAGTTTGGGAGTGTTCCTTCCTCCGCAGTTTTTTGGAAGAGTTTGAGAAGGATGGGTGTTAGCTCTTCTCTAAATGTATGATAGAATTCACCTGTGAAGCCATCTGGTCCTGGACTTTCGTTTGTTGGAAGATTTTAAATCACAGTTTCAATTTCATGACTTGTGATTGGTCTGTTCATATTTTCTATTTCTTCCTGGTTCAGTTTTTGCAGATTGTACCTTTCTAAGAGTTTGTCCCTTTCTTCTAGGTTGTCCATTGTATTGGCGTACAGTTGCTTTTAGTAATGTCTTATGGTCCTTTGTATTTCTGTGATGTCTGTTTGTACCTTCTCCTTGTTCATTTCTAATTTTATTGATTTGGACCCTCTACTGTTTCTTCTTGATGAGTCTGGCTAAAGGTTTATCATTTTTTAAAATGTTTTCAAAGAATGAGTTTTTATTTTCATTAATCTTTTCTGCTGCTTCCTTGGTCTCTATTTCATTTATTTTTGCTCTGAACTTTATGATTTCTTTCCATCTACTAATTTTGGGTTTGGTTTGTTTTTCTTTCTCTATTTGCTTTAGGTGTAAGGTTAGGCTGTTCATTTGAGATTTTTCTTGTTTTCTGAAATAAGCTTGTATCGCTATAAACTTCCCTGTTAGAACTCCTTTTGCTGCATCCCATAGATTTTGGATCGTTGTTTTTATTTTTATCTGTCTCTAAGTAGTTTTTGATTTCCTCTTTGATTTCTTCAGTGATCCATTGGTTGTTTAGTAGCATATTTTTAGCCTTCACGTGTTTGTGTTTTTTACAGTATTTTCTTATAGTTGATTTCTAATCTCATAGAATTGTGGGTGGAAAAAATGCTTGATATGATTTCAGTTTTCTTAAATTTACTGAGGCTTGCTTTGTGACCCAGCATGTGATCTATCCTGGAGAATATTCCATGTAAACTTGAAAAGAATGTGTATCCTACTTCTTTCAGATGGAATGCTGTTTAAATGTCAATTAAGTCCATCTGGTCTAATGAGTCATTTAACACTATTATTGTGTTACTGTTAATTTCTCCTTTTATGTCTGATAATGTTTGCCTTGTATATTGAGGTGCTCCTATGTTGGGGGCATAAAAATTTACAATTGTTATTTTTTCTTCTTGGATTGATCCCTTGATCATTATGTAGTGTCCTTCCTTGTCTCTGGTAACAGTCTTTATATTAAAGTCTATTTTGTCTGATATGAGTATTGCTACTCCAGCTCTCTTTTGATTTCCATTTGCATGGAATATCTTTTTCCATCCCCTCACTTTCAGTCTTTATGTGTCTCTAGATCTGAAGTGGGTATCTTGTAGGCAATGTATATATGAGTCTTATTTTTGTATCCATTCAGCCAATCTGCGTCATTTGGTTGGAGCATTTAACCCATCTACATTTAAGGTAATTATCGATATGTATGTTCTTATTGCCATTTTGTTAATTGTTTTGGATTTGTTTTCTGGAGGTCTTTTTTCTTTCCCTTTCCTCTTTTGTTCTCTTCTCTTGTGATTTGATGACTATCCTTAGTGTTGTGTTTGGATTCCTTTTTCTTTTTTGTGTGTATATCCATTATAGATTTTTGGTTTGCAGTTACCATGGGGTTTTGGTATAGTAGTCTCTCTCTCTATATATATACACACACATGATTGTTTTACGTTCCTGATATCTTAATTTCAAATGCATTTTAAATATCTTGCATTTGTACTCTCCTCCTCTCATGATTACTGATTTTGAGATCATATTTGTGTGTGGATAATTTCCTACATTTACTGTAAGTTTGCCTTTACTGGTGAGCTACCACTCTCATAATTTTCTTGTTTCTAGTTGTGGCCTTTTCTTTTCCACTTAGAGCAGTTCCTTTAGCATTTATTGTAAAGCTTGTTTGGTGGTGCCGAGTTCTTTTAGCTTTTGCTTGTCTGTAAAGCTTTTGATTTCTCTATTGAATCTGAACGAGAGCCTTGCTGGGTAGGGTATTCTTGGTTGTAGGTTTTTGCATTTCATCACTTTAAATATATCATGCCACCCCCTTCTGACCTGCAGAGTTTCTGCTGACAAATCAGCTGATTCCCTTGTATGTTATTTTTTGCTTTTCCCTTGTTGCTTTTAATGTTTTCTCTGTCTTTAATTTTTGTCCATTTGATTACTGTGTGTCTAGGTGTGTTCTTTCTTGAGTTAATCCTTTATGGGATTCTCTGTGCTTCCTGAAATTGGGTGATTGTTTCCTTTCCCATGTAAGGGAAGTTTTCAGCTATTATCTCTTCAAATATTTTCTCAGGCCATTTCTCTCCCTCTTCTATTTCTGGGACCTCTATAATGTGAATGTTGGTGCCTATGACCTTGTCCCAGAGGTCTCTTAAACTGTCTCCATTTACTTTCATTCTATTTTCTTTATTCTGTTCTGCAGCAGTGATTTCCACCACTCTGTCTTCCAGCTCACTGATTCATTCTTCTGCCTCATTTATTCTGCTATTAATTCCTTCTAGTGTATTTTTCCTTTCAGTTATTGTATTCTTATTTTCTAACTCTCTGATGAAAACTTCTTGTAATTTCTTGCTCTGTGCATCCATTCTTTTCCTGAGTTCTTGGATCATCTTTATGTTCATTACTCTGAATTCTTTCTTGGGTAGATTGCCTATCTCCACTTCACTTAGTTGTTCTTCTGTGGTTTTATCTTGTTCATTTTGTCTGGAATATATTCCTTTGCCATCTCTTTTTAAAAAAATTTCTATTTGTATTTTATTTATGTAGTAGGTTAGTTATGTTTCTCAACCTTGAAGAAGTGGTCCTCAGTAGGGGATGTCCTTTGTGTCACAGCAATACACTTTCCTCTTATCACCGAATGGCCAGGGACTAGCTGGTCCCAGGGTAGGTTCTGACCTGTGTTTGCACACTCAGTTCTGCAGCCTGTGGGATCATAATTTTCTTCCTTCTGGTGCCTGCCCCCTGGTGGATGAGGTTGGTTTAGAGGCTTGTGCAGGCTTCCTGGTGAGAGGGGCCAGTGCCTGCCTTCTGGTTGGTGGACCTGGGTCTTGGTCCTCTTGTGGACAGGGTCATGTCAAGGGATGTGTCTATTCGTGGCTATGGGCTCAGGAAGTCTTTAGACAGCATGTTTGCTGATGGGTGTGGCTGTGTTCCCACCTTGTTTGTTGTTTGGCCTGAGGAATCCCAGCACTGGAGCCTACAGGCTGTTGGGTGAGGCCAGGTCTCAGTGCCAAGGACCCAAGCAAGATGTATTCCTCCAGCCAGAGTTCACATAGATGAACACTCCCTGATATGTCCACAACTGGCTTTTATGACCCCAGAGAGAGCCACAGCTGCTCCCTGCCTTCCCAGGAGACCCTCCAAGACCAGCAGGTAAGTCTGGCCCAGGCTTCTATGAAATCATTGCTTTTGCCCTGGGTCCCAGTGTGCACAAGAACTTGTGTGTGCCCTCCAAGACTGGAGTCTCTGTTTCCCCCAGTCCTGTGGAGCTCCTGCAATCAAGCTCCACTGACCTTCAAAGCCAAATACTCAGGGGGCTCCACCTCCTGATTCTGGGGAGCCTGCCATGGTGCTCAGAGCTCTCACTCCTGTGGGAGAACCTCTGTGACATGATTATTCTCCAGTTTGTGGGTCACCCACCTGGGTGGTATGGGATTTGGTTATATCACTAGTGTGCCCCTTATACCATCTCATTGTGGTTTCTTCTTTGTGTCTTTGGATGTAGAATATCTTGTTTTAAATAGATCTTTGTTGGAGTATAATTGCTTCACAATACTGTGCTAGTTTCTGTTGCACAAAAAAGTGAATCAGCCACATGCATATCCATGTTCCCATATCCCCTCCCTCTTGAGCCTCCCTCCCTTCCTCCCTATCCCACCCCTCTAGGTCATCACAAAACACCAAGCCAATTTCCCTATGCTATGCGGTTGCTTCCCACCAGCCAACTATTTTACATTCGGTAGTGTATATATGTCGATGCTACTCTCACTTCGCCCCAGCTTCGCCCTCCCACCCCATGTCCTCAAGTCCATTTTCTATGTCTACCTCTTTATTCCTGCCTTGCAATATCTTTTTTGGTAGGCTCCCGTCTTTTTTGTCAATTGTTGTTCAGCAGTTGTGATTTTGGTGTACTTGTGAGAGGAGGTGAACTCGGGTCTTTCTACTCCACCATCTTGTCTCCAATCCCTCTTCATTTTTGAATAAGGAGAATTTTAGCTAGACCTGGAATTTTTCTCAAACCAATGGTTGTATATTCAACATCAAATTTAATCTACCCAGATCACCTCATTTCTTATTTTGAAAGTACTTTTCAGAGACCATAAGCTGAAAAGCTGTTTGATGTAAATTTACATTCCATTGCAATTGCCTCGTATACAACTGAATTATCTGTGCCCAACCCTCTACTCTAAACAAACAAAATGAAGTGTTTATTGTAAAACATTCATTCCACCACATATGCTCCAAGGTAAACATGAAATGGGAGACATAAACCAGTGATCTTCTCCAGAGTTCTCTTAACTATTGAGTTTAGAGCTTTTTCTTCTCATCCTCCTCCTACTACTTTAAATGCAGCATGCCCCTAAAACAAGCCAGCTATGTTACTGTATGCTCAATTGTAGAAATGATGATTTCCTTCAATCCTCAAGGAAAGACGTGCTGTGTTAGATTTATTTAGAAATAGTAAGCCCACAAACTATACTTGCAATTTAGGAGATTTTCAGGATAATTTTAATGCAATTTTTCATTATAACTGACTTTAGAATCCAACCCTGTTTAAGCCAAGAATCCAGTGTATTCAGTAGTTCAATTGTTTGTGGGAGTTGGGGTGGGGAAATAAGTTGCTGAACCCCATTTTTGTTCAGTTTATTTCTCCATGTTTAATGATTTCATTGTAGCACAGGCTAGTTTTACACATCTAGTTTTCTAATTGGCTTCTCGTCTTCTCCAGGACCTGATATGGTTTTACCTAGCCTCCTTTTCTCACTGCATGAGAGGAGAACTTTTATTTTGTTAAAGAAATAACTGTTGCCCTCCAGCTTTCCCCTTGGTCTGCATGCCTTTTGGAATGCTCCCGTCTGTAGAAGCATGAGAGTTTGTAAGAAGCATTATTTCCCCTTTCCTGCTCTCTGAGTTTGAGTGCAAGCACTCAGTTTATCTACAATCACATAACACTGCTATGTCAGGAGAGGGAACTGGGAGTTCAGCCCTTATGTCTCCATCAGGGCTAGTTTCATGGGCATGTGACCTATGCTTTTGCACAAGGTCCCACGTTCAGAAGGTCCTTCACTTTGTTTAAACCTCTGCTGTCATCATATTGAAATTTTTAATAAGTTTTCCTTGAGTTTGTGTTTTGTAAGTGAAGTCCCATGGGGCAATGGAGCCTGTGTGTGTGTGTGGCAGTATGAGAGTCCGCTACGGTTCCTGCAGCCTCATTCAGAGGCAGCATTCACAATTCCCTAAGAACACAGAATTCCAGTGGACCCACGATGTGCAGGGCTTCAGTGGGAAATCAAAGCAGGTATAAGATAAACATTTATTGATGCCTCAACCACTTAGGCTGAAAATGATGACATAGAAGGAAAGAGAAAGATGTGGCAATCCATAAATTCTTTTCCATTCAATCTTTCCTTACTCACGAACAAAATGAAGATAGAGAGTGTTAATAGAATGTGTGAATGACAAGGAGTGAAATAAAGACAATTAAGGTAGTTTTGTATAGTGTTTACCACTCTTCTGGTAAGAATAAAATACATATGCATGCACGAAATATGAAATATGAATTGTAGTATTTTGTTAAGTTGTGTGCTCTTATATTTGCAGCTATGATTGGCATTGCACAATAGAAAGATGGATGGCAAAATGCATGGTAATGTTATAAAATTTTAGGGTTTTTTTTAACTTAGAAAATAACAACACCATGACAAATTGAGAGAGAGAGAGATAGGGAAAATCTTCATATGTTTCTACATCTAATGGTAGTTTTTTTCTATGTTTTGAATAAGAAGCCCCACATTTCAGTTTGCACTGGGCCCCACAAATTATGTGGCCAGCCCTACAGCAAGCTGAGGGTTCTTAAAACTTTCCTTAATGGTTACACAGGGGATTTCAATTACAGTTGTACTATTTTGTTGCTGCTAATGCATTTCTTTAAAATTTGAAGCAAGTATAGCAAAATGTTACAATTTGGTATGATTGGTGAGTGAATGTTCATTACATTATTTTGAAACTTTTCTGTATGCTTGAAATATTTCACAAAAAAGCCTCATTTTATTGAAGTGACATAATGAACAATGGCAAGAAATATATATGAAAAGAAGTAGGCGTATAACAAAGGCAGTAAGAGCCCATTAGAGAATACATTCTGCACTCCCCTGCTCATTGTCAAGTATCTTACCATGGTGACCTTATGGGCATAATATTCCAGAGTCAGTTTCAGTATGGTTGCTGCCTTGGATGCAGTTGTTTGATCAGGTGCAGAGAGTCTCATCAGGAGACTCCACACAAAGTCAGTCAGCAAGCGTGGCAATAAGGTTTGTCCTACACTCTGAAACCAAAAAGGAGAGCCATGATCTCAGGCCTTACTTATATCAAGAGAAGCAAGACAGCTGAACCCAGACATCCTGAGGGAAGCTTCAGGGCCAGGCAGGGCCGTATGATTTTTGTAGGCCCTAGGCACCTTTGCTGCTGTGGGCCTTTTCCTCCATTAAAAAATATTAAAAATTATATTTTACAATTGTGTTGCTATTAAGATGACTGTAATTCAAGTTGAATTATATATTTTTTTCATCTGATTTTTAAAGCAATTAAAACATTTTCATCTGAATAAGTCAGCTCTGGGGGCAAGCCAGGGAGAAGTGGAAAATCATGGCATTGCAATTCAGAGGAACTATAAAATATTGATTTTATCCCATTTCAACTATTCAAATACTAAAAATTATTGTGAACTTCAGCTTTGGAAATGAATTTGCTCAGATCAGAAACAAGCATGATTTGTAGAAGATGAAGGAAAGGATGGGGTAAGAAAGGCAGGGTCATTCAAAGGTGTGGACTTTTTCTCAGAGAAGTATCAAGAAGTGGGAAGAGAAAAAAAGGCCCATACATCCACGATTGAGGTACAACAACTACAATTCAAACAATCTCTTTTTAAAGTTAGAGGAATATCCATGGGCCATAAAATGTGAAAAAAAACACAATATTATGGATCTCTCAATTATGAATGAACCACATTTCCTCCTTTTGTACGTGTGTATGTGTGTATATATATATATATATATATATATTCAAAATTTCCTTTATGTGTGTGTGTGTGTGTGTGTGCGCCATTCTCTAAAATACAGAAAGTACTCAATATTGCCAATAAAAGCTTTTCTCCATCCCCATTAAAGGAATTGAACATAGCTCTTTCTGGTCAATAGGGAAGGACTGAGGTCTGAGTGAAAACTGATGACCACCAGGCTCCCTCCTACTGGACAGAGGGGTGAGGGATAGTATTTTTGGAAAGCTATGAAAGATGGATAAAGGAGGGTCACTAAGGCTTGGTGAGGTGAACTGAATATTATAAATAGTTTGCTCTACTTTGAGAAAGCCAGATTTAATTATATAAGATGTTGAATTTAAAAAAATCATTGGAAGAGGGAATATTCTCTTTTGCATATTTGTTTATTCAACAAAATACTTTAGTTTGGTGTCTATTAAAAAGTTGTAGAAGGAGAAATTCCTAGTGAAACTTAGAGATAGTGTTAGAAGTTTCTGGTATGTCAAGGTTGAACAAAGAAGAACAAATCTGACTCCATATTGGATCTATTCCTTTAGCTCTAGCCTTTGTGCTCCATTGCCTGTGCTTAGTCATGCTAGCTTTGCACCTTTGTCTCAAACAGTAAGAGAATGTGGCCTATAGCCCGGAATATACATACTAACCCTTTCTCAATATTCTGTCTCTCAGGCTTGACCTTTAAACGTATAACACATTTCCATTCATATAGAGATAAAAAGGTGCAGAATAGAAAATAATAGTTGTCTTGTTGGAGGTTTACAGGAACATTGTGACCAGACCTACCTGGACAGCTGCAAGAACAAAGGATTTCAGCACCAATTAGTTTGAAACAACCAGTCACACCTCCCCTCCCCTTTTAATGTAAAAGAAGCCTGAATTCTAACTCGGGTAAGATGGTTCTTTGGGACACTAGTCCACCATCTTCTTGGTCTGCTGGCTTTTCGAATAAAGTCACTATTCCTTGCCCCAACACCTTGTCTTTTGATTTGTTGGTCTATTGTGCAGCGAGCAGTATGAGTTTGGACTCAGTAACAAAGGTATACATATGACAGTAGAGTACATCAAATGATAGGGCTCCCTTTATAAAATATGATCTAGCTCTATTGGCTAAAAACCTTGGTGCTTATCCTCCTATTTGCATCCTTTGGACTTTGTCTTTGGATATGGTCCTCTTGGTTTCCTTACTACAACCTTAGATTCTCTCACTCACTTGTCCCAATCTACCTCTGAAAGTACCTACCTCAGGATTTTCCAGCTACCGCTCTTGCACACAGTGCTAGTACTAGGCCTGCTTTGATCTCACAATTGAGAACTGAATAACAGGTCATGAACACAGGACCCAGGGCACCCTCCCCCAAACCCAAGGATTTCTAAATCTGATGGACATTAAACTCGGATAAGAGAGGACGCTAAACTGGAAGTGGAGATAGTAAGACCCCAGAACCACTTGGAAGAGACCCTGAGGAAGCTGCCAGTTTTAGGCTAACTAGCCTAATTGTGGGGCTCAGGATTTCAATTCCAGGGCTCTGGAGTGAAGCATGGAAGGATGTAAAAGGATTTTCTAGTAAACCTCTACAGATGCCTGGTTTCTTCACTTAAATAGACAACTTTGTAGTCAACCAGGTTTGTGACTTTTGAGGGGAGGTGGATTATGAATAATGATTGATTTTGGAAAGATGCATCATCATGAAGATGCATATTTAGGACATCTATGTGGTATTTTTGATTGTATTATTTGAGGTATATTGCTTTCATATCTCCTCAGCCTCCCACAATTCTATCTACCTCAGCCGTGGGAGGGCAAGGCACTGCTTTATGCATGTACCTTTAGGAGGAACCATAAGACCCTCCCAACTCAAGAGATAAGCTAGCCTGAAGAGCCTCCCCAGCAGGCTTTGCTGAACTGTTGACTCAATGTGTGTAGCTAGACAGCCATCTGTTGGACAGCACAACTTAGGCGCCAGTGACCTCTCAAGCATATGAATAAGCCCATATACTTTGAAGAAGGTGAGGGAATGTATACAGTTATAGAGCCTCATGATTTTCCCCAAGGGTTGGGTCAATGTAAAAATTATTTACTTGGTACTGAGGTTTATCACTTGAACTTTTAAACAAATTTAAATTTAAGAGGTTTTTAAAATGTAAATCACATTATTTTGATGTTTGCTGAATAAATTATAATAGCATTGAAAAGGCTGTTAATTGTTGACTTCATTAATTTTGTTAGAAAATCAGAAGTTTCCCATCTTTAGTAACTTATTAGCCAAACAATAAGAAGCATAACAACTAGGAAACACCTATCTCATTTGCATTCTGTAAGGATTAGGTAAAATAATATAAATTGCTATATTCTGGAATAATAGGCATAATTCTTATTAATAGAGATGAAAATCAGGAAGCCAAATACTCTATCATTTACTCTTTGCTTTACTGAATTTAAATAAAACAGAAAAAATCTATTAAACATATAAATTTTGTTGAAATAAGTTACCACTAAAAGTAATAATACACATGAAACAAGAGCCATAGGATAAAGTGGGGGCTAAGTTACCTGAGCAATTTTACTTTTGTCTCTTTGCAAGATCTTGGGTAGAAATTCTATATCACAGGGAGAAGGCAGGAGGCAATGACTTTCAGGCTTATCATATTTTGTACTTTTATTTTTTGCAATATCCGCTGTATTAAGGAAAAGAGTTTAAGGTTTTTATTTGATCACTGGTTCCTCTATAACATTGCTATTTCCAATTTCCTCTTCCTGCCCAATTCTGGAAGTCTAAAGTTTCTGAATGTTTAACTCTCTGCTAACAGTTTAGTCACATAAAATATTATGACTACATTGACCCAGAGTTTAAAAAGTGTTTAAGAGACCTCTGTGAAATATGAATAAAGGACATAGATAATTTTAATAAGTTGACCAAATATCAAGTATATTTAGGCCATCAAATGCATTGTTCAGTGCAATGGAAGAGCTACTGCTAAGTTGGGGTGTCTACTGGTAAAAGAGCAGACTTGGAGGCATTTTGCAAAGAGCTGGGGGAATGGTACAGCAAGAAAGAGAAAAGCCCTCAACATAAGCTTCAGGTGCAGATGTCTTTTGTTCTAGAGAAGGTAGGTTTTAAATGACTTTGCTTGTTTGCTAACAGCTTTATAGAGATATAACCAATATGCAACATATTTAAAGTGTCTAATTTGGTAAGTTATTATATATTTATGTGCCCATAAACATCACTGCAATAAAAAAAAAGATTTATTCCCTCCAAAAGTTTCCTCATGTCCTTTTGTAATTGATCAAATCTGCTCCCAGATCCCACTCCCTGATTCAAAGGCAGGCACTGATCTGCATTCTGTCAAGTTTGTATTTTCCAGTTTTATATAAGTGGAACCATTTAGTATATACTCTTTTGTTGTTTGGAATCTTTCATTCAGCAAAATTATTTGCAATCCATCCATGTTTTTTCTTGTATCAATAGTCTTAGTGATGGATACTATTCCATTGTACATACATACCATCATCGGCTTATTCATTCACCTTTTGGTGGACATTTGGGTTGTTTCCAGTTTTTGGCTATTACAAATAAAGGTGCTATCAACATTCACGTACAAGTCTTTGAATGGATATTTGCTTTCATTTCTCTTAGGTAAACACTAAGCTGTGGAATGACTGGATCATATGGTAGATGTGTGTTTGACTTTTTAGGATACTGCCAAATTATTTTCCAAAGCTGTTGTATCACTTCACATTCCCTTTAGCAATGTATGAGAGTTCCAGTTGCTTCACACCTTTAATAACGCATTGTATGGTCAGTCTTTTCAATTTTAGACATTTTAACTGGAGTGCAGTAGTGTCTCATTGCAGTTTTAATTTACCTTCCTTTTATGACTGTATATTGATCATCCTTTGATGTGCATCCTTGCCATCTGTGCTTCTTTAGTGAAATGACTACTCAAATCTACTATTATTATTTTAATTTGGTTTCTTGCTTTTTTTTTTTTTTTACTGAGTTTTGAATGTTCCTTTAAAATTCTGAATACAATTCTTCTATCAGATATGTAATTTGCAAATATTTTCTGTCTGTGGCTTATCTCTTTAAGTGTCTTTCAAAGAGCAGAGGTACTTAATTTATCAGTTTTTTCATTTATGGGTCATGCTTTTGGTGTTATATTTAAGAAATCTTTGCCTAATCCAAGGTACAAAGATTTTTTCTAGTTTCATAGTTTTAGGTTTTACATGTAGTCCTATGATCCAGTTTGAATTAGCTTTTATGAATTTATGAGATATATATCAAAGTTCTTTTTTTGCATATAAATCACCAATTTTTCCAACAATGTCTATTGAAGTTTATGCTTTCTCCACTGAATTGCCTTTGAACCTTTGTCGAAAATCATTTGACCATACATGTGTGGATCTATTTCTGGACTCTTGATTCTATTCTATCCAAAGCAATGTTGAACAGAAGTAATGACAGTGCACATCCTTGTCTTTTTCCTGGTCTTTTGGGGAAATCATTCAGTATTTCACCATTAAGTATGATGTTAGGTGTAGATTTTTCATAGATATACTTTAGCAGGTAGAGGAAGTTTCCTTTCTATTCCTAATTTTCTGAGAGTTTTTATTAGGAATGGATGTTGAATTTTGTCAAGTACTTTTTCTGTATCTACTGAAATAATCATATGGTTATTTTTTTCATCTGTTGATGTGGTATATTACATTGGTTGATTTTCA
Organism: Eubalaena glacialis; assembly: GCF_028564815.1. Classification (NCBI taxonomy): domain Eukaryota; kingdom Metazoa; phylum Chordata; class Mammalia; order Artiodactyla; family Balaenidae; genus Eubalaena; species Eubalaena glacialis. The sequence continues at coordinate 62,274,148 of NC_083718.1, forward strand.
AAAGGTTAAATTGACATCGCACTTCTGGATAAATTCCACATAGCCATGGTATATTATTCTTTTTATTTAGTGTACTATTTGATTTGCTAAGCTTGATTAAATTTTTTCATCAGTGTTCTTGAGGGACATTGGTCTGTAGTTTTTTGTTTTTATTTTTCTTGTAATGTCTTTGTGTGATTTTGGTGTCGGAATAATGCCAGCCTCATAGAATGAGTTGGCAAGTATTCCCTCATCCTCACATTTCTGGAAGAATTTGTATAGAATTAGTATAATTTCTTTCTTAAATGTTTGATAGATCGTTTCAGTCTGGAGTTTTCTCTGTGGATCTGGACTTTTCTTTGCAGAAGATTTTAAACTACAAACTCAACTTCTTTGCTAGATACAGAATATTCAGATTATCGATTTCTTCTTGAGTGAGCTTTGGTAATTTGTGTCTTTCAATAAATTTGTCTGTTTAAGTTGTCAAATTTATTGGCCTAAAGTTGTTCATAATGTCACTTTTTATTCTGTTAATACCCATAGAATCTTTAGTGATATTATTACTCTCATTTCTTATATTGGTAATTTGTGTCTCTTCTCTTATTTCTCCCCTGATCTTCTCAGAGAATTTGCTTTTGGCTTCATTGCTTTCCCTTAAGGTTTTTCTGCTTTCTAGTTTTATTGGGTTTTGTTCTGGTCTTTATTATTTCCTCTCATCTTCTTACTTCTGGTTTTATTTGCTCTTCTTTCTCTACTTTCTTAAGGCAGAAGCTAAGGTCATTGATTTAAGAACTTTTCTCTATTCTAATGTAGGCATATGGTGCTAAGAATTTCCCCTCTGGGATCTTGTTTAGCTGTATTCCATAAATTTTGAAATTTTATACTTTCATTTTCATTTAGTTCAAAATGCTTTAAATTTCCCTTCTTATTTCTTTTTTTTTTGACGCATTTATTATTTAGAAACAGGTTATCTAGTTTCCAAATATTTTGAATTTTCAGATATCTTTCTTTGTTTTAAAATTTAAAAATTTATCTCCAGAGTTTCCATTTCTTAAAAAGTTGATAAAAGTTTAACTTGAATAAATCTTTTCCCCACTTCTATTTATTTATTTATTTTTAACTTGTTTAAAATCTAAAAAATTTTTCTTTTACATTGGCATATAGTTGATGTACAATGTTTTGTTAGGTTCAGGTGTACAGCAAAGTGATTCAATTATACATATACAAGTATCTATTCTTTTTCAAGTTCTTTTCCCATTTAGTTTATTACAGAATATTGAGCAGAGTTCCCTGTGCTATGCAGTAAGTCCTTGTTGACTATTTTAAATATAACAATGTGTATATGTCAATCCCAAACTCCCAATCTATCCTTCCTCCCCACCCTTCCCCACTGGTAACCATAAGTTCATTCTTTAAGTCTGTGAATCTGTTTCTGTTCTGTAAATAAGTTCATTTGTGTATCATTTTTTTCTTAGATTCTGCATACAAGTGATATCACATGATATTTGTCTTTCTCTGTCTTACTTCACTTAGTATGACAATCTCTATGTCCATCCATGTTGCTGCAAATGGCATTATTTCATTCTTTTTAATGGACGATATTCCATTGTATATATGTACCACATCTTCTTTATCCATTCATCTGTTGATGGACATTTAGGTTGCTTCCATGTCTTGGCTATTATAAACAGCACTGCAATGAACATTGGGGTGCATGTATCCTTTCAAATCATGGTTTTCTCCAGATACGTGCCCAGGAATGGGATTGCTGGATCATATGGTAGCTCTATTTTTAGTTTTTTAAGGAACCCCCATATTGTTCTTCACAGTGGCTGTACCAATCTACATACCCAGCAACAGTTTAGGAGGGTTCCCTATTCTTCACACTCTCTCCAGCATTTATTGTTTGTAGATTTTTTGATGATGGCCATTCTGACTGGTGTGAGGTGATATCTCATTGTAGTTTTGATTTCCATTTCTCTAATAATTAGTGATGTTGAGCATCTTTTCATATGCCTGTTGGCCATCTATATAGTCTTTTGCCTATTTTTTGATTGGGTTGTTTGTTTTCTTTGATATTGAGCTGCGTGAGCTGTTTATAAATTTTGAGATTAATCTCTTGTCATTCGCACTGTTTGCAAATATTTTCTCCCATTCTGTGGGTTGTCTTTTTGTTTTGTTTATGGTTTCCTTTGCTGTACAAAAGCTTTTAAGTTTAATTAGATCCCATTTGTTTATTTTTGTTTTTATTTCTATTACTCTAGGAGACAGATTATAAAAGATATTGCTGCGATTTATGTCAAAGGGTGTTCTGCCTATGTTTCCTTCTAAGAGTTTTATAGTATCCGGTCTTACATTTAGGTCTTCAATCCATTTTGGGTGTATTTTTCTGTATGGTGTTACTTCTGTTTTTGATTTCTAATTTAACTCTGTTTTTGTCATATTTTTTATGACTTAACTACCTGTTGATTTCTTGAAGCTTGTCTTATGGTCTATAATATGGTTTATTTTGGTAAATTTTCTGTTTTTTTCTTGAACAGAATGTTTATTTTTCCATTTTTGGTAGAGTGTTCTATAAATGTCACTTAGGTCTAGCTGGTTCAGGTCTGTATCCTTATTGATTTTTTGTGTAATAGTTTATTGAAAAAGTGGTATTGAATTCTCTGTAATTGTACATCTATTTCTCATAGTAGTCCTATCAGCTTTTGTTTAATGTATTTTGATTATTTTAATATGTTTCATTTTCAAATACATAAGTGTTTTGGATTATGTCTTCTTAATTAATTGACCCCTTTATCATTATGAAATGACCCTCTTTTTCCCTGGAAACATTCTTTGCTCTGAAATGTGTGTATTTTTTGATATTGATATAGTCATTTCAGTTTTCTTTTGACTAGTGTTAGCATGTTATATCATTTTCCAACTTTTAACTTGTATTCTATTTGTGTCTTTACATTTAGGGTAGATTTCTCATAGGCAGCATATAGTTGAGTCTTGCTCTTTATCCATTGTGATAATCTCTGCCTTTTCACTGGAGGTATTTAGAGCATTTATATTTATTATGAGTGGATTTAAGTCTTCATTTTACTTTTTGCTTTCCATATTTCCATCTGTTTTTCTTTCTATTTTTCTTCTTTTTTTGATTAAGTATTTTTTATGATTCTATTTTATCTCCATTTTGGCTTATTATATAAAACTCTTTGTTATATTAGCTAAGTAGTTCCTTTAGGATTTATATTATACATCTTTAACTTATCACAGTTTACTTTGAAGTGATATTTTATGAATTTATGGATAAGAACCTCATATTTCACCCTCTTTCAAGCCTCTGTGATATTGTTGTCACATATTTAGCTCTTACGTTGTTTTTGTTTGTTTTTTTGCTTTAAATAGTTGATTCTCATTTAAAGAGATTTAAAAAGTAGGGAAGAAAATTTTAATATTTTCCTTCATAGTTGCAATCCAGTGCTCCTTATTCCTTTATGTAGACCTAGATTTTCATCTGACATCATTTTTTTCTTGAATAATTTCATTAAATATTTTTCATACTGCAGATATGCTAGTGATAAATTCTACCGGCTCTTGTATATCTAAAAAGTCTTTATTTCACTTTTGCTTTTGAAAGAGCACCACTTTTGCTGGTTAAAGAATTCTAGATTGACAGCTTTTTCTTTCAGTGCATTATGAGGTTGCTTCATTGCCTATGGCTTGCATTGTCTTATGAGAAATTTGCTATAATCCTTACCTTACCTTTACTCTGAATGAAATGTTCTCCCCTCCCAGCCCCAGCTCCTTTTAAGATTACACTGTTGCACATGAAAAGATTCTCAGCATCACTAATTATTAGAGAAATGAAAGTCAAAACAACAATAAGATATCAACTCATACCTGTCAGAATGGCTATCATGAAAATGTCTACAAATAACAAATGTTGGAGAGAGTGTGGAGAAAAGGAAACCTTTGTACAGTGTTGGTGGGAATGTAAATTGTTGCATCCACTATGGAAAACACTATGGAGGTTCCTCAAAAAACTAAAAATAGAACTACCATATGATCCAGCAATTCCACTCCTAGGTATATATCCAGTAAAGTAAAATGAAGAAAAAATGAAAACACTAATTTGAAAAAGTACATGCATTCCTATGTTTATAGCAGCACTGTTTACAATAGCCAAGATATGGAAGCAACCCAAGTGCCCATAAACAGTTGAATGTATAAAGAAGATGTGATATATCTTCTATCTATCTATCTATCTATCTATCTATCTATCTATCTATCTAGATATATAAAACTCATCTATAAAAAGGGATGAAATTCTGCCATTTGCAGCAACATGGATGGACCTAGAGAATATTATACATAATGAAATAAGTCAGACAGACAGAGAAAGACAAATGCCATATGATATCACTTATATGTGGAATCTAAAAAATAAAAAATGCAAATGAATGTATATGCAAAATGGAAACAGACTCACAGATATAGAGAACAAACTAGTGGTTACCAAAGTGGAGAAGGAAGAGGGGATGGGCAAATTAGGCATATGGGATTAAGAGATACAAACTACTATGTATAAAAGAGATAAGCAACAAGGAAATATTAATAGCACAAGGAATTATAGCCATTATCTTGTAATAAATTTTAATGGAATAAAATCTGTATAAATACTGAATCATTATGCTGTACACCTATTGTAAATGTATATTGTGTATATTGTAAATCAACTATACCTCAATAAAAAAGATTATACGGTTAATCCCTGCCAGAGTGTTTTTCACCTCAGATATTGTAGTTTTCATCTCCTGAGGTTCAATTTGGGTCTTTTAGAGACTTTTCTTTGTCTCTCATTAACATGTTCATCTTTTTCTCTAACTCCTTAAATAAATGGAATATGTTATAATAATTGTTTTAATGTCTCTACTAATTCTATCATCTGTGTTATTTCTGGGTCAGTTTTTATTCATTTTACTTTTTATTGTGGGTTGTATTTTGTTTCTTTGCATGCCTAGTAATTTTTTATTGCATGTCAGACATTGTTAATTTTAACTTGTCCAAACTGTTCATTTTAACTTGTTAAGTGATGGAATTTTTGTATTCCTAGAAGTAAGCTTGAGCTTTGTCTGATAAACAATTAAAGTATTTGGAGATCAGTTGATAATTTTAGGTCTTGTTTTTAACTTTTGTTAAGTGGCACTAAAATAATTCAGGGATAATTTTTTCCTCTTGATGAGACAAAATCTCTTTGTACTCTGCTTCATTACTTATGAATTATGAAGTTTTAAATTCTAGCTTATAGGCATGGGCACCATTTCCAGTCTTTCGGGATTCGGTGGATCCTTTAACCATTTTGGGTGTTACCCCCACCCTCTCCCCTGCAAGCCTCAGGTAGTTTCCTCACATGTGTGCTCTGATCCTTACATAGCCAAATAGTTAAAGGGCTCTCTGCACATCTCTGGAGCTCTCTCTTTGTGCACTCTTTTCTGGCGCTTTGCCCTGTGAACTCTAGATATCTTGATCTATCTGGAGTCCCAATTCTGTCTCTTCAACTTGGTGAGACTCTTGGGTTACTCCTTTCTGGGCTGCAGCCTAGAAACTTACTCTAGGTTGTAAACTCAGTCAATTGTAGACTGCTTTATTTGTTCATTTGTTCCCATCTCACTAGAAATCATTGTCCTTTGTTATCTGATGTCCAATGACTTGAGAACAATTAGTATATATAATCTTTAAATAGTTCTTTATTATGGGACAGTAAATCTATTCTCTGTTAAAGTATTTGGAAATAGTTTGATACCATAAGGTCTTGCTCTTATGCTTTGTTAGGCAGACCAGAGCAGCATTTATTTAGGTCTTGGGCTAATTTTTCCCCACCACTGAAGCAAGAATCTGAGTATTCTATTTGATACTCCATTACAGTATGCCTCTTTTTAAAAAGTCCCATTGGTAATTTTTCTTCCTCTCTTTCTTCCCTGCCTCCACCCAGCATTCCTGTCCCCACCATTAACACCCAACACTAATCTAAGTATAGTATGTTATAGACATTGAAGAACCAACTATAACATTTTAAAAATAATTCTAAAAAAGATTTAAAAATACATTTTAAAAAGTGAAGCTATAGATCTTGGGGCAGGATTTTGAAATCTACAGACATAGAGCCCCCTTGGGACCCACAAGTATAATAATTAGGAACAGATTATTAGTAACCCTTAGAAAAGATGAATCTTTCTTACCATTCTGACACTTTGCAATGCAGAGGAGGTGATACATTCCCAAGGATGCTTGTTGTGTGATTGAGGGATCAGCATGGGAACACAAAAGAGACAGTTCTGCTGCCAGGACACCCAAACATGGAACATCAACACTTGTCTAGTGAAAAAACAAAGTAGAAAAATGTATTTGCTATGCATGGTCAACATTAAATGTTTGTGTCTGATATATATATCAGACTACGGTTAGAGTTGAGCTTCAGAGTTCACAAAATCTGTATTAAAATCCTCACTCTGTTACTGAGCCTCAATTTTCTCATCTATGAAATGCATATAACAAATGTTACCTTGTAACAGTTATTGTGGGAACTAAGGGGGTAACATTTATGACAAAAAAGAACGTTCCTAGCAAAGTGCTTGGCAATAATAGAGACTCAACTAATGTTAGTTTCTAGTCTATATTTTAGGTAGCTATTTGTAGGTATCAAATTCTTAGGATACTGGAGTGGGGGAGTCAATATCCAAAAGCTTTCATGCTTCCTTCTCCATGTATGAAACACTTTAGATGACTCTGTAAGTCACTGGAGAACACTTCAGATGACTCTGTAAGTCACTGAAGAAAACGTTTCTTCCTAGAATTGCTCTGATTCTTCCCAGGGAAATTAATTTTTTAAAAAACTCAAAACATTTGCTTCTGCTATCAAACCTACTGCCAGAACATTTATATATTCCCCCCCTACACACACACACCTTCCTTGACACATAGGTTTCTCAAATATTTAGGTTTTTACCTTGACTGATTTGTTTAGCCAGATCAAATGCAAACGGAGAGAGGAGTAGACACATAAAAGAAGAAAGGAGAGATAGAAGAGATATTTTGCTTGTGTGAAGGTATGAAAATTATTACCAATTTTCTTTAAACAAAAAGGACTCTTCCCACATGTAGGTTTGCTAAACTAGTAGGCCTGCAGAATCTTATCTCTAAGACAAATGATTACTTTTCCTAGATAGATGCTTTGGTGGTCAAAGTTAGAGTTCAAGTCAACTTTCCAGGGAGATCCCAAGACCTGTTTCTCCTTCTTTGTATTACTCTTATATACCCTTATCCTTACCTCTCTTTTTGCTTGACCCACTCACGTCTGTCTGTCTGTCTGCCTGTCTCAGTCTTACACACACAAACACACACACACACACACACATACACACACACACACAGAATCATTCCTGAAGAAGTATGTGAGGTGACCTAGGTCATGGGCCAAGGATATGACCGAATTAGGATGTTGGGAGTGATGGTCTTAGTAGAAGAAAGGAAGATAATCTGCTTCTGTGGATGTCTTCCTTGGATTCTTTCTGCCTATATTTCTTTGTAAGTGTACCTGCGTCTCCCCCTATTTTAGGAGTCCTATGACTTAGAAGAATCTAGAAGCAGACAGTAGGGGTTGCTATTTATTCTAGGCCCTAGGAAGAAGTGTTTTATTTTCCCCTACCTATTCTCTTCTTTTGGTTTGCATTCCAAATTTCTTTTTCTATCAAATGGCAAGATTTTAAGAACTACCTTTGCATTATGGGTTTAAAAAAAGGGGAAGGTGTTCTGTTTCTCTGTTGGGCATGATGGAGGAGTATGAGTATGTGTCCGGCATTTTTGCCACAAGCTTCTCTGCCATAGGCATCTTTGCCACGAGCATTTTTGCTGCAAACCCCTTTAATACATGACTAATTGTCTGTAAGGCAATTTTGCTGTGAAAGATAAAATAACTAGTAGACTGTTTGGTTTGACACTTTGGTTTCAACTGGTTGAAATGAGTTAGACTTTCTTTCAGTTAGCCATTTTATTGATGGCTTTATTGAGCTGAGAGATGACAGTGATTTGCCCCAAGAGTTGGCTTCTTATTTTGAAGCACACTACATTGGAGGAGAAAGAGGCTAAGAGTCTCAGAGGTGCAGAGTTGAACATACATTTCCTATAGAACTTTGGAACATCTATGAACAGACATGTGGCAAGATGCCAAGAACAAAAAACAGTGCAGAGGTTTTTATAACGCAATACAAATCTCAGTTACAAATATGCATCCTGGTATTTGGAATGAAGGATGAAATGAAGGAAGAAATTTTAGCAAAAAGAGAAAAACTATCATGCTGAATGAGGAGATGAATCAAAAAGCAAAAAACATATTATGAATGAAAGACTTCAAAGACAAGTGCTTAAGTACAACCCACAAAATAAAATCAGTTATTTGGCAGAATTGCCACGAATTTACACACAATTTAAATGTATTTAAATTGTATGTAAATATTTAAATTGTATTTCTCAAGAAAGCCTTTTTAATTTTGTTATTAATTTTTCATGTTTCATTATGACCTTTATAATGTCCCCCTTTTATTTTTCGTTATTTTATCTTTTATGAAAAAATTGCCTTACGGCCAATTAGTTATGCTACAAAGATGTCTATGGCAAAGACCCTTATAGCAAAAGTACCTAGAACCAGAGGAGTACTTCTCACAGCTTAGCTCACTGAACCTGGGGACCATTTACAGAGGATTGGCCTTAAAGTTTTATTGTGTTATAGTTTTTGCCTTGAGCATTCTCTCTGATTATCCCTTCTTATGAACTTGTGGATGTGTAACTCTTAGCAGGTGTCTTTGTAAAGGAAGCTGCTAATGATGCCAGATAGGGTCTGTCTAGATGTGTGTCTCTAGCAGAGTAGGTGTGGCCATGTCTAGATTGCATAGCATGTTTGAGGAGGAGGGGAGACCTGACCTAGGACAGGCCAAGAGAGGAATAAAGCTGTGTGAACCATGGGGCACACTGATTATGCCCTGCACAGTCCCTTCAGAAGTGTGCCAACCACAGTCACACCCTGTCAAACACAAGACTTTGGGAACATTTAATACAGTATAGTCCTGCTTTTATAGAAAATCTATCTAAAGTGCTGAAAGAAGGAAAGAGTTAAGACCTGGATAAAAGTAGCTTCTCTGTATTTGTTCCTAAGTCTAAGTGCTCCTGCTTAGTTTTCTGGCCCTTTCTTACTGGATTCCTTCTTCTGTGTACATCTGGCCTCTCCAGTTCCTTATCTTAACAATTATGACAGTTTTAGGTACTAAATTCCAGAGGCAACCACTTCTAAGTTTTTTAGCTGCTTCTTTTGGAAGTCAACTGTACATCTCTAAACAATGGACTTCTACTTCAGTTCTAATATCACTTTGGGACATTGCCTATCTATTCCTGCTGTGATGAATCAGTGCATAGGCCATACTCATTTTTAGTTATATTTCCTTTTGGCATAAAAATATGTCCTCTCTACTCCTTTTGAGACTAAATTCTCATCTGTACTCAGAATTATCTATTTTTGATAATCATTTTTGTTCTCTTTATTTACCTTGGACTATCTCTTGTATTTGGAGGGTCTTCTCAAATGTCTGGCAAATTCTTGGTTGTCTAGTCATATTTAAGAATGTGATGCCACTGGTGGGATTTTGTATGTGAGCAAGCTTATCAACTGGTGGGCTTGGTTTTAGAGTAGTTGGGTGGGAAGGCTGGGGTCATGCTGAAGTGTATCTAAACAACAGAATCAAGATGATTGTCTCAGGGAATTTACAATTGTTTTGAGAAAAATGTCCTCAAATTTTACCTACCAATGGACTCATGTCCCTGTGGAATATAGAGTGTGTGTGTAAATGGGGACGGGAGGCACTATAGATCATTCTGTATAAACTTCCTATGAGTCTTTTCAGTGCATGTGTATGTCTTCAGCTTTCCTTTGCCACCCATTCTTCATCATTACTTGGGCTTCCATAGCTCCAGACTCTTCAAGGTTCCATAGGGATACTCCCTCCCTTTTCAGCTGTCCTCCATTCTAATGTTCACATGCCCCTGCCTTTCAGATTCCCCTGCCAGACTTTATCAGTTACCATCTTCTATCTATTCTGTCATGCAGAAGTTTGCTGACATCACTAGCCCACTGAGAACCCGTTACTAATTCTCTTTGTTGCAATGGCAACATTTAACAAATTTTATTACTATCATTTTGTGGAGGGGGAGGAGATAGACATGTGGACAATCTGTTAGCTTTGACTGAAAATCTTCCACCTGTCTTTTAAATGCTGATGTGCCAAAGGAACAAACCTAGGAAAAATCTGTTAATGGGATAATATGACATGTTTAGCTCACACTTCTTCACCCGTTTTGAAATTAACAGTTTAATTGAAAGGACAAATATTCTTTGAGTGTAGCAGTTTCTTCACCCTGATGGGCACAAAGGTCATGTAAGAGGAATACCACTTTAAATTCTGGTAGAATACAAATGAAAGTATTGTTCAATAGGACAAGGACCTCTGAGAGTCTGGAAGACATAAGCTAGGGTAATTTATGAAGAAAGTAGTTTTTATCCAGTGAATGGCCAGAACCTGAATAGGTAGCTACATTTAGTTAGAGAATGGCAGAACAAATCTTCATTTATTATTTACAATGTGTCAGATATAGAGATACACAGACCTTGCCTGTGGGTAGTTTAGCTTTTAATGTATTAATAATATTTTTGATTGTTTTATGTATTTGTTCCCCCATCTCCATTAATTTCACTGACTTAATTATCTTCAGAAGATAATTATCTTATCTTTAGAAGATAAATATCTTAATTATCTTATTTTAAAGAGAAAGTTAACTTAGTAAAGGTTTATGCTTCCATGACTGTGATAAGCTGGTTGAGGCTAGCTTAGTTCCCACCTTCTGGAAAATGCTGGTGTGCTTCCACCTGGTGGCATTCAGCAAACATTGCAGAACAGAGGAATACGTTACCACTTGGCTTCTCAAAGGTCTCGTTTATAGCTTAGGAACCCTCAACAATTTATGAGAGCCTTCTGCTGCACATATGAATTTACACATTTATTGTTTCACAGTTGAAGGGTGGGCTATGTGCTGGGGAGAATGAACTTTACAACTGTAATTGAAAGAGAGTAGAGGTGATAGCAGAAGATGAAACCCCCAAGTGTCATACCTGCTACCTGAATGGAACTCACTAGAAGATATATATATATATTTATACACACATATAGTATATATCTCGTATATAAATATACACTAGATATATAAATAGAAAGTATATATGTGTACTGAAGTGCAAAGAGAAGCATGTGAATAGTCTCCATCAAATACTTGCTGAATATATAAAGCATGTTAGGAACTATACAGAAAACAGACTGGAGTGTTGAACTACACTTAATCTCAAGCCTCACTTGCAAAATTTTGTGTCCATTTGAATGGACATTCCAAACCATCTCAGAAATAGAGGGAGACTGACTTCCCAGGCCAAAGGATCAGAATATTTAAAACAAGCCACTCGGTCTCTCTTTTGGACACTGAGATGGGGAATTAGCATGTTGCAAAGAACATCATGGACTGTATTTTCCCATGTAAGTAAATTGTATTATGTTCCAAAGCTTATTTTATTTATTTATTTTTTGGCTTTTTCTCACTTTCTTTTTTAAAATTTTTATTGGAGTATAGTTGCTTTACAATATTGTGTTAGTTTATACTGTACAGCAAAGTGAATCAGCTATATGTATACATTTATCCCCTCTTTTTTGGATTTCCTTCTCACTTAGGTCACCACAGAGCATTGAGTAGAGTTCCCAGTGCTATGTAGTAGGTTCTCATTAGTTATGTATTTTATACATAGTATCAATAGTGTATATATGTCAATCCCAATCTCCCAATTCATCCCACCCCCCTTTCCCCTTTGGAATCCATACATTTGTTCTCTACGTCTGTGTCTCTATTTCTGCTTTGTAAATAAGATTTTTTTTTCAGATTCCACATATACGCGTTAATATATGATATTTGTTTTTCTCTTTCTGACTTACTTCACTCTGTATGACAGTCTCTAGGTCCATCCATGTCTCTACAAATGACACAAATTCAATCCTTTTTATGGCTGAGTAACATTCCATTGTATATATGTACCACATCTTCTTTATCCATTCCTCCGTTGATGGACATTTAGGTTGCTTCCATGACCTGGCTATTGTAAATAGTGCTGCAATGAACACTGGGGTGCATGTGTCTTTTTGAATTATGGTTTTCTCTGGGTAAATGCCCAGTATTGGGATTGCTGGATCATACGGTAGTTCTATTTTTAGTTTTTTAAGGAATCTCCACACTGTTCTCCATAGTGGCTGTATCAATTTACATTCCCACCAGCAATGCATGAGGGTTCTCTTTTCTCCACACCCTCTCCAGCATTTATTGTTTCTAGATTTTTTTGATCGTGGCCATTGTAACCTGTGTGAGGTGATACCTCATTGTAGTTTTGATCTGCATTTTTCTAATGATTAGTGATGTTGAGCATTTTCTCATGTGTTTGTTGGCCATCTGTATGTCTTCTTTGGAGAAATGTCTATTTAGATCTTCCGCCCATTTTTTGATTGGGTTTTTGTTTTACTTTTTATATTGAGCTGCATGAGCTGTTTGTATATTTTGGAGATTAATCCTTTGTCAGTTGCTTCGTTGGCAAATATTTTCTCCCATTCTGTGGGTTGTCTTCTAATCTTGTTTATGGTTTCCTTTGCTGTGCAAAAGCTTTTAGGTTTAATTAGGTCCCATTTGTTTATTTTGGTTTTTATTCTCATTACTCTAGGAGGTGGGTCAAAAAAGATCTTGCTGCGATTTATGTCATAGAGTGTTCTGCCTGTTTTCCTCTAAGAGTTTTATAGTGTCTGGCCTTACATTTAGGTCTTTAATCAATTTTGAGTTTATTTTTGTGTGTGGTGTTAGGGAGTGTTCTAATTTCATTCTTTTACATGTGGCTGTCCAGTTTTCCCAGAACCATTTATTGAAGAGAATATCTTTGCTCCATTGTATATTCTGGCCTCCTTTTTCATAGATTAGGTGACCATAAGTGCATGGGTTTATCTCCCAAAGTTTATTTTAAATAAAATAATAAAAATTCAGCTATGTTATAAGGCTGATCTAGGCTTTCCATCTCAATATGTCTAGAGACTGTACAATTATTAGAAATGGATACATGAAGATAGTGTCACAAATGCATGTTTCTGACCCCCTTCATACTGAACTCCTGAACTGATTTAAGCAATCAGATATGCAATTAGTAGAGTATGTTTAAAAATCACAGTGAAGGGTGAGTTATGGAACAGAGACTGAAAACACAGTATCCGTAAGAGAGAAAAATGTTCAGAGATAGTCTGAGGCTTCTTAGAAGGCAGGCAATAGTGTTATTCAAAATATAGAAAACCTCAGTAAATATTGGCAATTATGAGATACCTATTTGTTCTCCATCTGAAAGGCAACAGTTAAAAAGTCTGATAATATCCAGGTGTTTGTGAAGGTTGAGGAAATGGGCAGTCTAATATTCACAGGAATGCAGAATGAAGGACAGTTGTGCATTACTAACCTTTAACCTCTTCATACTTTTTGGCCTATTATTTTTCTTAGCATTTCTAAGTACATACTCACATACATGCAAAAGGATGACCATTTTTGTATTGTTTGAAGTAGAAAAACCCACAATATACCTCAATGTTCATCAACTGAAGAATAGTTAAGTAGATCATAATACATCAACACTATAAGATATAAGCTGTAGTTAAAATAATGAAGCAAATCTATGAAAGTATCTGTTGGGTATACTGTTCAGTGAAAAAATCAAATTGCAGAACCATATGTAAATATGATGTAACTTTAGTAAAGAAAAACTAAGTAACAAAGCTATGTATATCCGTGTGCATGTATATTTGTATGTGTATGTAGCTGTTTGGCAGGACACACATCACACAGACATGGCTAGGGATGAGATTGGGGTGGAGAGGATAGTAAAGAAGGACTTCTGCTATGTCTTTAGCATGTTTTACAATGAAAGTACTCAAGAATTACTTGTTATACATTTAAAATAAATGGTGGTTTAAAAATATTCTAGGAAAAAGAGAAATAAGAAGGAAAGTAAGGATGGAAGAATTTATAAGTTTACAAATAACATTGATTGTGGTCCAAAGAGGAGAATCCAGAGAGTCAGCAAAAGCCTGGTTTTGACACACTCATACTGTTTGTGGAAAGCATGAGGCATCTTAATCAATTGAGAAACTCTGCTCTAATTGACATAAAGTCATGTAGGATATTAACTCCTTTCCCAGTATCCCAACCTACTAGTATGATAATACGAAGCAGGCATCTAACACTCTCTAGACCCAAGACTTGGAAAGCAGCACTGCGGAAATGCAGTCTTCAGAAGCACGCGGCATGATTACTCTGTGACTTACATATCCCTTGACTTTCCTGGATGCAAAGCTTAGCACTCTGCTGATGATCACCATGGCTCTCTCCTGCATGTACAAATTATCTTCACTCATCCACACAGCCATTTCCTGTTGAAAACACAAGAACTATCCTAGAACCATGGTGTTTCCATTTCCACAGGTCCCTTTCTTCTGATCACCACCTTCACCAAGTCAAGTTTCCCCATGTCCTCCCAATGGTTTCACACCTATCCTATATTTATTTTAAAAATATGACAATAAGCTGGTATATTACTGTCTAGTATAATACTTCATCTGCCATATAGCTATACCTGGGTTTTATTTTATTTAATTCTATCCAACAAGTATTTACTAATATCCACTATAACAGTCACTTTGCCAGGCATCATGAAAAGTTTCGCATGAGGCTATGAGGCTGATTATCATCAGCTGCTTCTCCTTCTCTTTTTCTTTCACAATACATATTCTCTTTCTCTTTAAAACCATAGGATCTGATTTGCAGTTTTAAAAAAGAATCAAATGTTATTTGATCCTGAAATGTCATTTTATCCCAGAATTGCCTCTGTAAATTTACCATCCAGATATTTTCTGACTCATGGTTTAGAGTATATTCCTGGAGCCAGCTCGATGAGAAAGCTCTTGCTAATTTTGATTCATTGCTAAATATGGTCTGTCTTGCTGTAGCTTCAACCTATTTGTTCTAAATCCTCAGATGCTTGAGGAAGGAAGAAGACTGCATATGCCTTACATGTTAACCACCATTAGTAGACTTAAGACAGATTGTTGGAGTCCTTAGTATTTATGCCAATGGTTGGCCAAATCTCATCCCCTTCTCTTGCTCCCATTGTGTAAAACTGTTCTGAAGTTTGTTTCCTAGGGCAGAAGAGTCTCTAAATCTCAGGGGGCTCAGCCTATTCCTTTTCCAGGAGTGAGGGTCAACTCTTTTTGAGGATCAGGGAAGTTTCTAGATGTGGTAGGTATAAGAACAAGGTGGTTGAGTAACAGGCTCCCAAGTTAGAGTAGGTCCTCTACTCATTAGATGCACACATATTATTTCTCCTCTCTCTGCTTCCATTTCCTTATCCGCAAATGAGAGAAATAATTTTAACTTTCTCATAGGGTTATTTTAAGGATTAAATTTAAAAACCCATATATTAAGTATTCAGCTTAGTACCTGACATAGAGTAAATCCTCAATAAGCAGCCTAGGGTGGTAGAAAGAGCACACATGGGGAGAGGGTTGTAATAATGGGGTAATAACCACTTTACAGGATTGTGAGGTTAAAATGTTTTAAATGCATGGAAAATATTTGGCTTAAATTAGGCAGAAGTTACCTCAATATATTTTATTATTCCCCTCATTTCTCCTAATCTTCATATATACCAGTTCTGCTTCTTTCCTTGAATGTATTTTATGATTTGCAAATCCCATGATTCTCATGGTACAGGAAGTAAATCTAGTTTCTCAGTATTTTCAGACAGCTACCTCCTGATGCCATCATGTTAAAAATGCAAAATTAAAGGTCATAAAATGTCCAGATCAGTCTCTGTCTCTGCCTGGCACATTAAAAACACAGTCAAATCTTGGATGTGAAAAGTAGGGTTATGGATGGTTATTAGAACTTCCTTTGATACTAGGGTGTCTGTGAAGATAGGATGCTCATGGGATTCCTTAGCCCAGGGTTGTTAGGGAAGAACATGCATATAGATATTATCAAAATATGGCTCATTGTTAGGTGGACCTGAAGGTGGTTTAGGCCAATCATCGTATGCTCTGCTACCCCGTATTGTGTTTACTCTTACATTGCTACATAACCGTTGGCTTCTTAAGTGTCTGTTGCCATTCTCCCAAAATTGGATTCTTAAAATTGTGTCTCTGTAATTCAAATAAAAGGAAGTGATTTTATTTGGGAGATAATGACACATTCTGAAAGGTAAAGAAAATTTTTCAGCTGCCAAATACTTGAAGGAGATGTAAGTATGGCAAATGGTAAATAATAAGTAAAATATAGTATACCCTTTAGATTCATGACAAGAAAATGAGACTACTTATTTTCCCTTTACCTTTAAGATTTGCAGTTTGTAGAGGTCTTTAGACACTAAGATCAGAAGAGTGTCCTCAAATATGTTTAAAATAGTTCGGTATAAATTCTGAAAAACAAGAAATTTGCACAACCAGCCAGCCAGCCTTAGATAAAATTTTACCAATGCCTATAGTTTTGCATCCTGGGGTCCTGAGTTCTCCCCATAAACTGAAGGTAAGAAAGGAGAGAGGTAGCTCTGGAGATGAGACCTCATTCAATACAATATACCCTGAATTGCTTTAATACCTTACGGGGCAAGTGAACTGTGTAGCTATGCTGAGAAATAAAAACCACAGATGTTGCTGATCTTACTACAGGATTCTTCCTACCTCCACTTTTCTTAGCTCCTATTTCCTTCTTTGCAGCCCTTGCCAGTAAACTTGCTGTTTTTGTCAAACAAATTAACCAAAATCTCTTCACCCATTTGTTCCTATAGATCCTATACAATCCTTTAAATCCCATGGGTTATAGAATTCACAAGGAGTCCAGGGATAGAGATTAGTGCTAGAATATGCTGTTTATCTATTATATATAAAAAGAATGAAGGAGAAAACAAAGATTACAACTTTTGGACAGACTTTCTGTGGGATTGCTGTGGTGCATGATGATGTCTCATTTTGACTAAAGGAAGCAAGTCTTACCTCCAGGTCCTCTTGGTCATCCTCATTCTTCCCAATTTCTTTCACTTTGTCAAGACTTGGTATAGCAAATGCCATTTTAAAGGACAATTCTACTATCTTCAGTTGAGTTTCATATTGCAATAAGGGATCCACGAAGCTGACAAGAAAAAGGTATAATTATTAAATTGAGGAAAGAACAGATACAACCCAACTTTAGTGGTTTTTTCTTAGTTTAAGCGACAGTGTACTAGAAAATGAGGCCCAAATTTTGGCTTTATATAACATGGGTTTTAAATATTAGTGTAAAAATAACAATGGTGCTTTAAATATAAAGGAATTGGGGGCTTCTCTGATGGTGCAGTGGTTGAGAATCTGCCTGCCAATGCAGGGGACACGGGTTCGAGCACTGGTCTGGGAAGATCCCACATGCCGCGGAGCAACTAGGCCCGTGAGCCACAACTACTGAGCCTGCGCGTCTGGAGCCTGTGCTCCGCAACAAGTGAGGCCGTGACAGTGAGAGGCCCGCGCACCGCGATGAAGAGTGGCCCCCTCTCGCCACAACTAGAGAAAGCCCTCGCACAGAAACGAAGACCCAACACAGCCATAAATAAATAAATATTTAAAAATAAAAAAATAAAAAAAAGTGAAGGAATCATACTTTTTGGTAAAAATCATTTATAATCTGTTATTTAGAGTTCATAATATATTTCTGCATAGACATAATAATGTAAAGGGTGGTTACCTACCCAGCCAAGCCCATAAAGCCATGCTGAGATTTAGGTAGTTGAAATATATTACTGCCACATTTTCTCTAGTCCATGATACTATGTTTCTTACATTTAATGTTTCTGATATTGGGATACATCTTCCAATTTATGGCAAAAGAAACCTTCCCATCAGCAGCTAAAAAGATAAGTTGTGACACAGCTATTGTTCCTTCAATAAGTGTGACCTGGATAACAGTGCCTCCTGATTTTTTTGTGTTAAAAATAATTTTTTAAAAAAAGATGGTAATATAGTTGGTAAGGTAGGAAATCTTGTGCTGAACTCAGAATCTTTTTCCTTTACTGGAGAAGAAGACCTAAATATCTGATATCCATTGTTTGAAATGGCATTTCTTGGATTATATTAGATAATTTTCAAATCTTGGGAAGATTGATTTGACTTATTCATGGGCTCTAATGGATTTTCAGACTCTGAACAGCTACCTATCAAAAGCTTCCAGTAGTATTTTCAGTTGTAGTTTCTAGAGATATATGATTTTGTTTAGAAAAATGCAAAATTAGTATTTTGATAAAATAGAAAATATTGTCTTTTAATGTACTTTGAAATCATATTGCCAGTCCTAAAAATGCTAAAATGGTCCATGTCATGAACAAGGATTAGGATAGTAGTGTGATACTCTGATGCCATTCATAACTGCTGATGGACTAAAGAATCTTCACATTTTAAGTGTGAAGAAGGCTGAGAGTCAGATATTGGTGATACTAAAGAAGAAAGTCCAATGTAAATGTATAGGTCAACATCGGCAATTATCAGCAAGTATATATTGTTTTTTGGGCTACATGTAATTGGTTTTCAAAAGAACAAGTATTAAATTACTAATGTGTTTTACAAACAATGACATCTTAGAAATAAGAATGGCAGTGTAAAGCCTTTCTTATATTCCAAGATATATAACCAGGTGGTATAGAAAGAAACTTGAGAAGGAAGAATAAGCATCCCTCACAAAGTACTGTATGCTTTTGTTAAATTTTTGAGTGAAATGTTTTTTCAGATATTAGAGTGAAGTGAGAAGTAGAGGTAAGCCAAATGTACTAAAATATTTCTTGAAAATTTTTATTTTTTCCTATTATGAAGCAATAAGTATTATAGAAGATCAGTAAGCAAAATTTTTACAAGTATAATTTCAAGAATCACAATTGAATAAAGGAAAGTAGATGCCTCCTAATAAAAGCATGGGAAAATTATATTAAACATGATCAGAAATAAATCAGGAAGGCTATATTAATATGATATAAGTCTAATTCAAATGAAAGAGTATTAAGAGAGATATATGCAATTATTATAAAATAATAAAAGAAATAGTTATTAATACAAAAGCTCTCAAACCACATAGAAACAAAATTGAAAAATTATTAAACAGAATTATTAAAATATATAATAATTTTATGAAAAATTATTAAATTATTAAAGATATAAAGAGAAATAGACACACAGATATAGGAGATGATTAAGCATTCAATTATTAGTATATGGTAGATAAAAATAAAAATTCTGCAAAAGGAGAGACCTTTAATATAATTAATAAGGAGGTATAAATTGTATTAATTGAGATAACAAGGATTATCTTTTCAGATAATCATGGAATGCTGACAAATATTTACCATATGCTTAGCCATAGAAAGTTTCAAAATATAAAAGGATATATATTTCATTCTCTAATCACAATGAGAAGTCTATTTTAAAAATTAGAAAATTCAAAGTACTTAAATACTGTCAAGATTTTTTTCTTATTTAAAATGAGGGGAAAAAATAAACATATAATTTAAGATTTTAAAAGGACTAAAAATACAACCAAAGACATGAAGGATGTAAGCAAAATAAATGCATTATGAAAAAAAAAAGGAAAAGGAGAAATAATAAGTATAATGGCAAGTTTAAAAAAAAATTTAAAAGATAAGAAATCATAAGAGACTACTACAAGCAACTATATGCCAATAAAATGGACAACCTAGAAGAAATGGACAAATTCTTAGAAAGGTACAACCTTCCAAGACTGAACCAGGAAGAAATAGAAAATATGAATAGACTAAGCACAAGTCCAGGACCAGATGGCTTCACAGGCAAATTCTATCAAATATTTAGATAAGAGTTAACACCTATCCTTCTGAAACACTTCCAAAAAATTACAGAGGAAAGAACACTCCCAAGCTCATTCTATGACACCATCATCACCCTGACACCAAAACCAGATAAAGATATCACAACAAAGAAAATGACAGGCCAATATCACTGATGAACATAGATAGATGCAAAAATCCTCAACAAAATACTAGCATACCGAATCCAACAACACATTAAAAGGATCACACACCATGATCAAGTAAGTGGGATTTATCCCAGGGATGCAAGGATTCTTCAATATCTGCAAATCAATCAGTGTGAGACACAACATCAATAAATTGAAGAATAAAAATGATATAATACCTCAATAGAGGCAGAAAAAGATTTTTACAAAATTCAACACCCATTTATGATAAAAACTCTCCAGAAAGTGAGCATAGAGGGAACTTACCTCAACATAATAAAGGCCATATATGACAAACACACAGCAAACATCATTCTCAATGGTGAAACACTGAAAGCATTTCTTCTAAGATCAGGAACAAGACAAGGATGTCCACTGTCACCACTATTATTCAACATAGTTTTGGAAGTCCTAGCCATGGCAATCAGAGAAGAAAAAGAAATAAAAGGAATCCAAACTGAAAAAGAAGAAGTAAAACTGTCACTGTTTGCAGATGACATGATACTATACATAGAAAACTCTAAAGATGTTACCAGAAAACTACTAGAGCTCATCAAGGAATCTGGTAAAGTTGCAGGATACAAAATTAATGCACAGAAATCTCTTGCATTCCTATGCACTAACAATGAAAGATCAGAAAGAGAAATCAAGGAAATAATCCCATTTACCATCTTATCAAAAAGCATAAAATACCTAGGAATAAACCTACCTAAGGAGGTAAAAGACCTGTACTCAGAAAACTATAAGATACTAATGAAAGAAATCAAAGATGACACAAACAGATGGAGAGATATAACATGTTCTCAGATTGCAAGAATCAATATTGTGAAAATTACTATACTACCCAAAGCAATCTACAGATTCAATGCAATCCTTATCAAATTACCAATGGCATTTTTCACAGAATTAGAACAAAACATTTTACAATCTGTATGAAAACATAAAGACCACAAAAGCCAAAGCAATCCTGAGAAAGAAGAACAGAGCTGGAGGAATCAGGCTCCATGACTTCAGACTATACTACAATGCTACAGTCATCAAAGCAGTATGATACTGGCACAAAACAGAAATATAGATCAATGGAACAGGATAGAAAGTCCAGAGATAAAACCATGCACCCATGGTCACCTAATCTATGACAAAGGGGGCAAGAATATACAATGGAGAAAAGACAGTCTCTTCAATAAGTCGTCCTGGGAAAACTGGACAGCTCCATATAAAAGAATGAAATTAGAACACTCCCTAACACCACACACAAAAATAAACTCAAAATGGATTAAAGACCTAAATGTAAGGCTGGATACTATAAAACTCTTAGAGGAAAACATAAAAAACTCTTTGACATAAATCATAGCAAGATCTTTTTCAATATACCTCCTAGAGTAATGAAAATAAAAACAAAAATAAACAAATGGGACCTAATTAAACTTAGCTTTTCCACAGCAAAGGAAACCATAAACAGAATGAAAAGACAACCCTCATAAAGGGAGAAAATATTTGTGAATGAAGCAACTGACATGGGATTAATCTCCAAAGTATGCAAACATCTCATGCAGCTCAATATCAGAAAAACAAACAACCCAATCAAAAAAATAGGCAGAAGATCTAAATAGACATCTCTCCAAAGAAGACATACAGATGGCTAAAAAGCACATGAAAAGCTGCTCAACATCACTAATTATTAGAGAAATGCAAATCAAAACTCCAATAAAGTATCACCTCACACCAATCAGAATGGCCATCATCAAAAAATCTAGAAACAATATATGCTGGAGAGGGTGTGGGGAAAAGGGAACCCTCCTACACTGTTGGTAGGAATGTAAACTGTTACAGCAACTATGGAGAACAGTATGGACGTTCCTTAAAAAACTAAAAATAGAGCTACCATATGATCCAGCAATCCCACTCCTGGGCATATATCTGGAGAAAAACATGGTTCAAAAGGATATATGCACCCCAATGTTCATTGCAGCACTATTTACAATAGCCAGGACATGGAAGCAACCTAAATGTTCATTGACAGATGACTGGATAAAGAAGGTGTGGTATGTATATACAATGGAATATTACTCAGCCATAAAAAAGAATGAAATAATGCCATTTGCAGTGACATCAATGGACCTAGAGATTGTCATACTGAGTGAAGTAAGTCAGACAAAGAGAGACAAATATCATGTGATATTGTTTATATGTGGAATCTAAAAAAAGTGTACAAATGAACTTATCTACAAAACAGAAATAGAGTTACAGATGTAGAGAACAAACTTATGGTTACCAGGGGGTAAGGGGGAAGGGATAAATTGGAAGATTGGGATTGACAGATACACACTACTATATATAAAATAGATAACTAATAAGGACCTACTGTATAGCACAGGGAACTCTACTCAATAATCTCTAATGGCCTATATGGGAAAAGAATCTAAAAAAGAGTAGATACATGTATAACTGATTCACTTTGCTGTACACCTGAAACTAACACAACATTGTAAATCAACTATACTCCAATAACAACAACAACAAAAAAACAAGCAAAAGAGTAAGCAGAAACTAAATAATAATTAATAAAGACTAAATTAGTCAAAAAAAGAAGTAAGCTATAATATGAGTTTAATAGTAACAAATAAAATTTATTTATATTATTAAATTATACAAGTATATATGAAGATATAACACATGTAAATCTTTATGTACCAAATTATACTTGGTCAAAATATGAAAAGCAAAATCTATAACAAATTTTAAATAATAAAGGAAAAACTATTATGTGGGAGATTTTTAGCACATTTAAGTAGACCAAAAAATTAAATTAAAATATGGAGAAGGGGATTCTAATCCAGGGTCTGCCTTTCCATGAACCCTGTAAAATAATATAATACAGAATGCCAAATTTTGTTTATATGGATCTATGTATACATGTATGAGTATCTTCTAGGTGACTAGGCTTTGACAAAACACTTATTAATAAGTGCAGTTCTTCTGGAAAACAAGTTGACACAATCAAAAGCTCTAAGAAGGTTCATCTCATCTGCATTACTTTGGGTTCAGGGGAAGCAGATGCCAAAACAAGATTAGAAGTACAAGAGATTTCCAAGAGAAGGAAGGAAGGAGGAATAGGGTAGGAAGAGTCTTGGACTGCAGCAAGTTCCAAGGAGGGTTCAGCTTGGCTGATGGCGATCCCTCAAGCTGAAGTCACCCATTGGAGTTACTTGTCCTACCATTCTGGGTCATTGGTGAGATCAGCCTACAGGAAGTGACACCTCACAGACCGTGCTGGTAAAGCTATACAGGCAGCAGCTGGAGCTGTTGACCAGTGAGGATTCCCCCACAGCAGGGCATTTTCATGGTTGCCTATCACCTAAATCAGGAACCTCACTTTCAGAATGGTATTTCAAGGAAGTAGTCCAGAGCAGATACAATCTTTTACGTACCAGATGATTATCATAATGTTGGTAAAATATAATATAATTTAGAAAATGTCAAAATTTGGGAATATTCCATTGTCATTAAAATGAAAATATGATTTTACAGAGAAATTAAAAATTAAGACAAAGCAAAAATGAAAAGTAGTATAGAAAATTGAATGTGCAACCTGCCTATGATTCTGCAATAGTTAGATGATCTGCCTATTCATGCAATACAGAAAGATTTTAAAAGAACATGAGAAAGAAAGAACTAATAGTTGTTGAATTAGGGTGGTGGAATTTGGAGTAACTTTTTATTTTTCATATTTTTGATATGTATCTATCACATTTTTAAAAAGGTATTCAATCAGTGATATGAGAGCATTAAAGCTTATTATACCTGGAGTTCATGGCCAGGATCATGGCTTGATTACTTAACAGGCCTGAGTATGCATCCCATAGGCTGGCAGCTGTTTGCGCCTATAAGTACCAGGAGAGAGAAAAGAATCAATGATGACAGACCTGTGGGGCTCATAACATCATGTGTAATTCTGTCTTTTACAGAAACCAAAGGGACCAAATTGGACGTGAAATATAAGCCCAAGGGTTTACAGAAGTGTTGAGACCAGACAAACTGTTATTTAAACCTATGCGTGATACTAAATGCTGGCCTTTTACAGCCAACCACTGCGCTTATATAATTAGCATTTCCAGACAAAAATTTATTAGGAATGCTCTTTACCAGGTGCCCTCCTATACACCACTCTAACCATTCAGTGCAATCTACTCAGTGTGGAGTCTATCTATAAACATACCAGCAAGGTGATTTAAATCAGGCCTTACTGAAAAATGTCCAAACTCACACTACTATAGAATGGGAACCATGTACAAGTCAATGTATAGCTGTCTAATATAACTATTTAAGTTTATAAATGATAATAAATGGGATTCCATTAAGAATCTCCACTTCTTTATTCAAGAAGTTGGAGAGCTGGAGAAGACCTAATAGAATAGCACCTCTTTTCTTCTGCGCATCCCACTCTTGTTCACGCAAGCCTCTGTTGCAATGTCACTTTCTTGTATCAGGCCCATTAATGCCATTTATAGATTCTCAGCCTCTATTTCTGAAATAGCTCAAAGTTCTCTTTTAGGCGCTGCTGTATAATAATGGTATTTCAAAGGGAATTTATTCCCTCTAGTGCATGGCAAATGACTGCCCCTGAATACTTCACACATTAAAAAAAAGCCCTTCTCTGTTTGCTAAGTGCTGCTTTGCTGACTCCAGCATTGAGTGCCCTGTGGGATCTATGTTCTGCCTCTGTGGAGTGTAAGAGCAATCTTGATGGATAGAGCTATATGCCTGTCTATTAAGATCGTGTTGTGGACTGCGTGTTTGAATTTTGAGAAATTTCAATGTTGAAACCCTAACCTCCAATGTGATGATATTAGGAGGTGGGGCCTTTGGGAGGTGATTAGGTTTAGATGAGGTCATGAGGGATAACCCCTGTGATGGGATTAGAGCCTTTATAAGAAGAGACATAAGAGAGCTTGCTTGCAATTTCTCTCTCCACCATGTGAGGATGCAAGGAAAGGATGGCTGTCTGAAACCCAGGAAGAAGAATCTCACCAGATACTGAATCTACCATTCTTTGATCTTGGACTTCCCAGTATCCAGAACTGTGAGAAATAAATTTCTGTTGTTTAAGCCACCCATTCTCTGGTACCATGGTAAACCAGCCCAAACAGATGAGAGAGTCAGAGAAACTTCCTGATTGGGGATCTGAATTAAAAAATGGCATCTCCCCACTAGGGATAAGCATCCTGCCGTGACCTTCCTGGGGGTCACCACACTGATCATTGTCTAACACCTCTTCTCTGGGCTGTGCTCAGGCTGAGTGGTTCAGAGGACTTATTCTCCTTTCTCTAAAATATTTATATTCATATCTAGCATTGATTCCTAACAATACCAAACATGATTTTACTTAATCTTGAAAGAATAATTCTTTGCTATGTATTTATTAACATACTGTACATTATTATTACTTAGAGAGCATGGACTCTTCTATATGGCAGACAACTCTCACTGTAATAGGGAAGAATAATGGTGATTGGTCTATTTTGGAAAGACATTTTTGTCCTTGTCACCACTTTCATTTAATTTGGCCAGAAATCTACTAGTTGTGTTTTGCTGGGCAGTGACTAACTGAACATTTTTTTTGATATAAGCAATGATCCTTTGGCAGTATTGTTTCAATGGGAACTCTTCTTGTAGAATATGTTCTAACTGGGCTTGAGTCCTTAGAAATTAATTTGTAACACTTTAAATTTAAAGCACTGATTCTCAACATTGGCAGTACATTAAGGGGTTAAAAAATATTGATTTTGATTCCTGCGCCACACCTCCAGAGATTTGGATTTAATAGATCTGTATTCAAGACCAGGCATCAACACTAAAAAAAGAAAAAAGACTTCCAGAAAATTTTGATGTACAGCCAGAATTGAGAAGCCATTTTTAAGCCTGTAGCTTGCTTGTACAGTAATAATCGTCATTAGGTTGATCTCTAATAACATGGACTTCTGCTTCCCCTCTGTTAGCTAGGATCTCTCTTTTTCATGGAGCCAAACTTGTTACCACAACTCCATCACCAGTTTATTGTTCTGCCCATATTACTTTAGCATCACATCTTTTGTTGATTCACTGATTTACAGCAATATCCCTTCCTTGTTATAAGCATGCTTTCACCTGTGCCATATATACTGCTAATGTTCATCTAATTCCAAAAGCCAGTGCACACATTGCTAAGCAGCAAGGATTGTCTAACATGTACAAACTGATTCTCCAGTGGTGTCGGTATAGGGAGTTATAGGATTTAGCCAGGAATTTCACCTGCTTTACCCAATTAGGCTTTTTGTTATTGTTTCAAATATATAACATGCTCACCAGTGTTCCCAGAAATTCTTCAGTGCCCCCTCTGGGGAGATATGATTATCATTCTGGCTTTAACTTCTATTACATGGATAAGTTCTCTTTTACATCATTTTCAATGACTCCTTAATCACTCTGGCTCTTCATTGGAAACCCGCAGTAACTGATAAAACGGTCACAATCCTGGGACTTCCCTGGTGGCACAGTGGTTAAGTATCTGCCAACCAATGCAGGGGACACGGGTTCGAGCCCTGGTCCAGGAAGATCCCACATGCCTCAGAGCAACTAAGCCGTGCGTCACAACTACTGAGCCTGCGCTCTAGAGCCCACAAGCCACAGCTACTGAGCCCACGTGCCACAACTATTGAAGCCCACGTGCCACAACTACTGAAGCCCACGCACCTAGAGCCCGTGCTCCGCAACGAGAAGCCACCGCAATGAGAAGCCGGCGCACCGCAACAAAGAGTAACCCCTGCTCGCCGCAGCTAGAGAAAGCCTGTGCACAGCCACGAAGACCCAACACAGCCAAAAATAAATAAATTAATTAATTCAAAAAAAAATGCTCACAATCCTGGAAATCTGTACTTTGTAATATATTTCATAACAGTGGATTCTAGGGCCAGTCTGGTGGGCCTTAAGCTTCCATATTTATTATTTTGGCTTTGTTCTCTAAACTATACATCTGCTTTTTATATATATCTTATATCATTGACATTTTTTGTTCAATATCGCTTGTCATTCTTGGCCAGAAGAATTGGAGTTGTGCCAACTTGACTAGTTTCTTAAATCTCAGATGTTTCAAATCACATACGGATAATGTGTGTTTTCTTATGCCACCTTAGCCAGGGAGAAAATGGTATTATCATAATAATCATTATTCTGAGGGAATTTGAATTCCCCTCTGGTAATTCCCAAACTATCCTGGGAATGTTCAAAGGGAGCCATGGACTTGGTCTTCTAGAATACTATGTGAGTCTGAACTTTTCCCTTAATCTTAGCTCACTAGAATGCCTCCTTTCTCTGATAACAGCAAAATGTCAAAAGTTCAGAGAGATGGGGCATCTGAATTGAGGGCATGAATATCCAATGCCCTTACCTCTTGGGCTTTCTGTCTTGTGCTGGTGCCTTACTGAAGGTAGTGATTGCTGTTGCTGATGCTTTTGTGTCCCTACCAACACTGCCAAGGCCAGATACTGAGATAGGTGAAGGCTACACCCAGAATAAATTCACCCCCTACTCCCAAATCTAGTTAAATTATTTTCTACTACTGCAAAAAGCACCAGGACCAGTGTAACTACACTGTGCACTCTCAATATTGTAGTTCTTAACAGTTTTTACTTGTTCTTATATTCATTCCTTGCTTGACTTAAAGTCTAGGGAAGATTGGTGGGACAAATTCCTGAAAGACAGTTACTGTGCTGTTATATTATATAGAATTGCCCTACTCCTTTTTTTTTTTTTTTTAATTAATCATTCTCTTTAAACTAGTTTTGTGCCTCCACTGTCTTTCCTTAGAAAGTCCTTTTCCAGGGAGATGTGGGGCCCTCATCTCTGCACACTACTGGAAGGCCTACTTCACCAAATCTCCAGACATTTTAGGGTCTTAGCATCAACATATCTTGGCTCAGGAGGGTACCCCAAATACACACTTCCCTCATCAAAAAGCCTTTGCCATCCTTACAAATCTTCCCTCTCAACCAAGAATCTTGTTACGGAAAGATGAAGAACTAAATATAATATCTCTGCAAGATTGAATCCCCAGGATGCAGACATTTTCAGTTGATCATCAGATAGTTGTTTAGTGTCTACTATGTACTAGGTGCTGTGTTAAGCAGTGGGGTTAGAACAGGGGCAAGACAGATAGTTTCTGCCAGTAATCTCATGGGAAAGCAAACTTGAAACACAGGAAATCGGTAAGTGTTCAACAAAAGAGGATTTATAGGGATGATTAAGGGAAGCTAAACTAGCAAAGGGTATCAAGGAAAATTTGTTTTCTGAAGAAGTTTTAAGCTCAAACTTAGAGATTATGGGGGTCAGGAGAGCAGAGGAAGAGTTTTTCAAACAGAAACACTATGGGTTAAGGACTTGACTTGAGAAAGGGTTTGTTGCATTACAGACACGGTTCTCAACCCTCACTGAGCCTTAAAATCATTTGGATCCCTTCTAAAAATACAAATGCCTAGACTTCACCCTACACAAGTGAATCAAAATATCTGAAGGTGTGGCCCTAGCAACAGTATTTTTTTTAAAAATCTCCACACATAATCCTAATATGAAGCCAGGATTGGGAACCACTGTATCAGAGGACAGGATAGGAAACCACATGGATGGTACAAAGAAAGTAAGGAGAGTGGAAAATCATGGGGCCAGAAAGGTTGAATCACAGCTGGTCCTTTTGTGAGTAATAAAGATTACTACTCATCTCTAAGGACCATGGGAGGCATTTAATAGAAGGAGGGACAAGATCACAGGGCTGCTTTGTAGAGATTTGATTAAATATGATAAAGTTGTTGCCAAGAGAATGTTACCGAGGTGAGAGATTGTAACAGACTAGGATTAGAATACTGGCAGTGGAAAAAGAGAGATAAGTAGTGACTGGTAGCAATATCAAATGCTGCTTAAAGGTCACACAAGAAAAAGAAAATTATTCTTTGGATTTGAGACATGAAAGCCACTAGAGATCTAGATGGGAGTAGCTCAGTAGAGGGTTTCTGTAGATGCCCAGACTGGCAGGTCATCATGCTGACTAATCAGCTCAGGTCTCACATTTGGATGTGAGGTCCTCAGTTATCTGCAGACACAAATGAACAAAGAGAAAGACTCTACTAGCCAAAGCTTACTTTTCCTTTTTACATGACCAAAGTCAACAAGTGAGACTCTCAAAAAAAGTGAGATTGTATAATTGAGGCAAAACCATTTGTTTCCATTTCAGAACCATGTGTGCTGGGTACAATACTTGTCATTTTACTGATTCTGGTGTGACATATTAATACTCATTGAAACTTGATATTCTATGCCTAGAGACCTTATACCTTTCTCTTTATCATTTTTCTCTGCTGGATTTCTGCCCCTTGTGCTTTCTTTGATTTCTCTACCTCAAACAGAGAAGCGAGTTCTTCTGTTGAACTGCATTATTATTGATGGCCACTAGAGTATACTCTCTTGAGATAACTCAAAATTTATAGCATGACAGTAAAAGCAGAGAACCTCTACAAACACAGAGACCCGAATATCTCTCACTTCCTTAATGGGGAAGATTTCTACTTTTTTTCATTGGGAACAGCAAAGAGAGGAACTTTTTAAAGCTTAGATATACATGGACATCATAACCAGTCAGTATGTCCAATATCACTGCCTAGTAATATCAACCTAGTAGTGTGTTATTGTTGTTTTTAATTTTATTTTTAAATTGAAGTACAGTTGATTTACAGTGTCGTGCCAATCTCTGCTGTACAGAAAAGTGACTCAGCTATACACATATAGACATTCTTTTTTTATATTCTTTTCCATTTATGGTTTATCACAGGGTATTGAATATAGTTCCCTGTGCTATATAGTAGGACCTTGTTGTTTATCCATCCTAATAGTTTACATCTGCTAATCCCAGGCTCCCAGTACTTCCCTTCTCCACCCTCCCTCCCCTTTGGCAACCTTGTGGAACCTAGAGTGTTGTTTTAAGTCCAAGTCTCAATGTGGCTTCATTCAAAAACTTGTTGGTGACTGCCTACTTTGGAGCCTTATATTCATAAATATCCATTTCAATATCTGATAGAATTCTGCTGATAAAATTTACTGGTTTCTTTCCCTCTCATCTTTTTAATATAATTGTATAAACCCTCAGAACTAGTAATACATGGTATTATTAGTATGTAAATATAATTTTAAAAACCCTGAGCAGAATAGGTGATGAAAACCATCATGTTCACATCAACTTCAGTGGTCCAAGAGGATGAGGATTCCTAGTTACTCTCTTACTTTTCCAAGCCTACTTAAAACTCCTTTCTCTAATATATCCCTAGTTTAGACCTGAATTAGACCTCTGAGTTAGGTCATAATGGATTATCGTAATAACAAACATTCTTCACAACTCTTCTATGATATCCATTGAAGCACAAAATTTTTATTCCAAATAATAAGATTTAGCCAGTTGGTGATGCAGACATTGTTTCCTAATCCCCACATTTTAGAAAGGCCTATAGAACAGGCACTTATTTTGGAACAATTTCAAGTCAGCTTTACCCTGTCCATCTAGGACTTTAATTTGCCATCTGTTATGCCTTTTATTATCCACTTTGACAATATTAATGTTATCTATGAACACTAATAATTCTGGATAGGTCATATTAACAAACTGCTTCTCTATTCAGTATCGAAAGATTCCCCTTTAAATGAATAGATCTCTAATGTGCAGAAAAAGTCTTTGTTTTTATCCTCATTAATCAATGTTATCTGGTTGTTGGAAGTGATAACACTGACTTAGCAAGTCTAACCCGTGGAGAACCACAAACATTTCAGTAGGTAGTCCAGTGACCCTTGAAGGCAAGATAGAGAGTATTAGCTCAGTGATTATGTTAATACGCACACATTAAAAAAACTTCCACATTTCTTTTTACTATTACTATTGGGTAGACATTTAACAATAGCAGTTAGAATGAACCACAAAAGTATATTTTAATTATATGAATACCTAAGGCATTAATCTCTCCTCAAACCGTCCTCCTAGAGCATTATTTAAACTGTCTTGTCAGTGAACATTCTGATGTGCCAGATCACTAATACACACACCTCAATCCATCCACAAGGAGAAACTCTTTGGTTCTGTCCTGAGTTGATTCTTTAGTATGTTTTCATGTGTCTCAGATCAAAGCCATGAGATCTTGGGATTTCTTAAAATGTCACAATACAATGTCTAACTAATAGTAGTCTCAGAAGGAAAGAATAAAGAAAACATAAGGAAGAAAATTTTCCAATAAATAATGCAAGATCTTCTCAAAGATAAATGGCTGGAATCTTTAGACTGAAACGTGAGTAAGTGTTTAACATATTTGAATAAAAAATACACCTAAAACTATTTTTATGAAATTTCAGTCTAACCAAGATGAAGAAAAATCTTAAAGGCTTCCAGAAAAAGAAAACAAGTGACAAAAGCTAGAGAATCAGATCATGATCAGATTTTTCATTGGTTATACTGGATACCAGAAAAAATGTAAGTTATGCCTCAGATTTTATTTTTTAGAGAAAATGATTTGCAACCTAGGGAAATGGCTGGAATCATAATTGATGATAGCTGTTCTTATGGTGGTATTTTTAAAAACTCATCTATATTGCATCATTTTAAAAAATGGAAACATAACACTTTTGTAAAACTAAAAAAGCATTTAAAATTGATCACATATCCACTTCACAAGCAAAAAATCTCTAAGTTCCCAGAGACAGACATTGTGCAGGTCATATTCTGCTGCAATAATGGTATGAGATTATATGTTAAAAATAAAAGAATGGAATAATGGATATCTATATGCAAAAAGATGAATTGATATTCCTACCTCACACCTACAAAAAATAACTCAAAATAAATAATAGATCTAAATCTAAGAGCTAAAACTATAAATCCTTTAGAAGAAAAATCTTTGTCACTTTTGGTTTAGGCAAAATTTCCTTAGATATAGTCCCCAAAGCACAGTCAACAAAAGAAATAAAAGATAAATTGGACTTGATCAATACTAAAACTTTTTGCTGTTCAAAAGACACAATTAAGGAAAGGAAAAAAAAATATCAATGTACTGGGAGAAAATATTTGCAAATCATATATTCTCCACTCAATAACTGTAAATCTATAAAATACCCCTAGATAAATGATTAAGAAATATTTAAGGTATACATGAAGAAAAAACTTTACTGAAGATTCAAGTAAGTGAGAAAAAAAAATATGTTCCTGATGACAAGACAATAATTTAAATAAATTCTCCATAAACGAATCTATAAATTTAGTATAATTCTAATCAAATGCCAAAAGAAATTCTGGGAGAAATTTCACAAGCACAGTCCGAAATTCTTCTGAAAGTGTAAATGAGTAAAATTAGCCAATACATTTTTTTCTTTTCATTTTGAATTTTATTTTATTTTATTTTTACACAGCAGGTTCTTATTAGTTATCTATTGTACACATATTAGTGTATATACGTCAATCCCAATCTCCCAATTCATACGTTTGTTCTCTACATCTGTGTCTCTATTTCTGCCCTGCAAACCGGTTCATCTGTACCATTTTTCTAGATCCCACATATGCGTTAATATACAATATTTGTTTTTCTTTTTCTGACTTCACTCTGTATGACAGTCTCTAGGTCCATCCACATCTCTACAAATGACCCAATTTCGTTCCTTTTTATGGCTGAGTAATATTCCATTGTATATATGCACCACATCTTCTTTATCCATTTATCTGTTGATGGGCATTTAGGTTGCTTCTATGACCTTAGCCAATACATTTTTGAAAAAGAGGAATAACTGTATAGATTCACCAAATTAGATGCAGAAAGAGTTTGTGTTATATAGCCGAGCTATCTATAATAGTTTAAAAGTGTGACAGTTTCTTTATGGCTGTGATTTGGTAAGATAACATTGACTATTCTGGCTGAAACCAAAAGATTCTGCTGAAGCTGCTGCTGCCAGCTGTCAAAGGCATTGATAATGTTGCTAGTGCTTGCTGATGGAGCCCCATGACTGCTGATACCCATTATCAAGTTAACTGGCTTATTTCACTTAGCATAATACCCTCCAGGTCTATCAATGTTGTTGCAAATGGCAAGATTTCATTCATTTTTAGGACTGAGTAATGTTCCATTGTATATATGTACCACATATTCTTTATCCATTTATTTGTCAGTGGACAGTTAGGTTGCTTACATATCTTGACTACTGTATATAATGCTGCAATGAACATGGGGGACATATATATTTTCAAATTAGTGTTTTTGTTTTCTTCAAATAAATACAAAGGATTTGAGTTGCTGGGTCGTACTAATATAATATTGTAATTCAACTACATTTCAATTTAAAAAGATAGAGAAAACTAGGGTTGCACAAAAGATGCTCTCACTTCATAGCAAAAACCACAGGTGACCTCATTCACTCTCACCATTTTAGCCACTCATTGTTTCTCTCTCTTTTACAGCAGCCCCATCTTTCTGGGACTCAGAAGCTGGGACTGTGCTATTGTGAGATTCTTTCCCCTCTTCTACCAGCCCATTGTCCTTGAATCACACTATGCACATTGATAATATCTTCACACAAGATATGTTCTTCCCTTGCAGGCTCTTCCATCCTGGTAGTTCTGTCTCATCTGGAGTGGTCCAGACATGCCCGAATTCTAGCAAGAATTCAGTTTAGGCTCAAATTGTGACCTCTACATGAAACAAGTTTGTTTTTTGTCCCATGAATCATTTGACCATCTCCTTTCTATAGACAACTATTTCCAGCCTAAGTCTATGTGATTATCTTGACTATAATTTGGTTTTTGGACTTGATCTTGTCCATAGCTAA
The DNA here is from genome assembly GCF_028564815.1 of Eubalaena glacialis. Taxonomy (NCBI): domain Eukaryota; kingdom Metazoa; phylum Chordata; class Mammalia; order Artiodactyla; family Balaenidae; genus Eubalaena; species Eubalaena glacialis. The sequence continues at coordinate 62,308,207 of NC_083718.1, forward strand.
GTGAAATATAGACCCTGATTCTGAAAAACAAATTAAGAACTGAAATTGTAGTGCAGGTTTTACCTTCTTAGGACCATATTCTTACTTTACAGGCTTAGCAACTGTCTTACTGATTCCTGCTATGCCTCCAGAGATAAATTGGTGAGTCTAATAAACTTGTTTCTATAATATAAATGGCATAAATTAGCTCTTTATGTTTTCTAGATTTACTGTTCACTTCATATTGTCAGTAAAACTCTTCATCACTCTATTGGCAATGACTGTGTTTAGACTATTCTATTTCTCTAACAGTGTATACATTCCACTAGGTCAAAACAAAGTATATTTATTTTGCACTGATGGCAAATCTCCACTTTGCAATCCCTACTAGCAATGAAACAAAATAAAACAAAAAAGACTTTCAAATTCACACAGTAAGATACTTTGCTCTCTATTAATTTACTTTATTAATTAAGATCCCTCTTCCCCAGAGAAATAAAAAGGGATTGGGGGTGGCTTAGAGGCAAAGAAAAAAATCCAATGATATAAAGTTAAAATAAAGATAAAAATTAAGATAAAATTGATGATTTGAGGATGAGGGACATTCACAGACATACATAGTAAACAGCACCTTTACAAGAGCAAGAGGTGGATTTCAAATTTAGATACAAATGCATAGATTGATCCAGTGATGAAACTTAGATTATCTATAGAAACATCTTTTTGAATAAACTTTTAAAGCATTATACCCATTTTGTTTAAACATTAAAAAAAAATGTACAGCTGTGGAACAAAAAACCACGTTCACAGAAAGATAGACAAGATGAAAAGGCAGAGGGCTATGTACCAAATGAAAGAACAAGATAAAACTCCAGAAAAACAACCAAATGAAGTGGAGATAGGCAACCTTCCAGAAAAAGAATTCAGAATAATGATAGTGAAGATGATCCGGGACCTTGGAAAAAGAATAGAGGCAAAGATCGAGAAGATGCAAGAAATATTTAACAAAGACCTAAAAGAATTAACGAACAGACAAACAAAGATGAACAATACATTAACTGAAATGAAAACTACACTAGAAGGAATCAATAGCAGAATAACTGAGGCAGAAGAACGGATAAGTCACCTGGAAGACAGAATGGTGGAATTCACTGCTGCAGAACAGAATAAAGGAAAAAGAATGAAAAGAAATGAAGACAGCCTAAGAGACCTCTGGGAAAACATCAAACACAACAACATTCGCATTATAGGGTTCCCAGAAGCAGAAGAGAGAGAGAAAGGATCTGAGAAAATATTTGAGAGATTATAGTCGAAAAATTCCCTAACATGGAAAGGAAATAGCCACCCAAGTCCAGGAAGTGCAGCAAGTCCCATACAGGATAAACCCAAGGAGAAACACGCCGAGACACATAGTAATCAAATTGGCAAAAATTAAACTCAAAGAAAAATTATTGAAAGCAGCAAGAGAAAAACGACAAATAACATACAAGGGAACTCCCATAAGGTTAACAGCTGATTTCTCAGCAGAAACTCTACAAGCCAGAAGGGAGTGGCATGATATACTTAAAGTGATGAAAGGGAAGAAACTACAACCAAGATTACTCTACCCGGCAAGGATCTCATTCAGATTCGATGGAGAAATCAAAAGCTTTACAGACAAGCAAAATCTAAGAGAATTCAGCACCACCAAACCAGCTCTACAACAAATGCTAAAGGAACTTCTCTAAGTGGGAAACACAAGGGAGGAAAAGGACCTACAAAAACAAACCAGAAACAATTAAGAAAATGGTCAAAGGAACATACATATCGATAATTACCTGAACCGTGAATGGATTAAAAGCTCCAACCAAAAGACACAGGCTTGCTGAATGGATACAAAAACAAGACCCATATATATGCTGTCTTCAAGAGACCCACTTCAGACCTAGGGACACATACAGACTGAAAGTGAGGGGATGGAAAAAGATATTCCATGCAAATGGAAATCTAAAGAAAGCTGGAGTAGCAATACTCATATCAGACAAAATAGACTTTAAAATAAAGAATGTTACAAAAGACAAGGAAGGACACTACATAATGATCAAGGGATCAATCCAAGAAGAAGATATAACAATTGTAAATATATATGCACCCAACATAGGAGCACCTCAATACATAAGGCAACTGCTAACAGCTGTAAAAGAGGAAATCGACAGTAACACAATAATAGTGGGGGACTTTAACACCTCACTTACACCAATGGACAGATCATCCAAAATGAAAATAAATAAGAAAACAGAAGCTTTAAATGACACAATAGACCAGATAGATTTAATTGATATTTATAGGACATTCCATCCAAAAACAGCAGATTGCACTTTCTTCTCAAGTGCACATGGAATATTCTCCAGGATAGATCACATCTTGGGCCACAAATCAAGCCTCAGTAAATTTAAGAAAATTGAAATCATATCAAGCATCTTTTCTGACCACAATGCTATGAGATTAGAAATGAATTACAGGGGAAAAAATGTAAAAAAAAAAAACAAACATGTGGAGGCTAAACACTATGTTACTAAATAACCAAGAGATCACTGAAGAAATCAAGAGGAAATCAAAAAATACCTAGAGACAAATGAAAATGAAAAAACGATGATCCAAAATCTATGGGATGCAGCAAAAGCAGTTCTAAGAGGGAAGTTTATAGCTATACAAGCCTACCTCAAGAAACAAGAAAAATCTCAAATAAATAATCTAACCTTACACCTGAAGGAACTAGGGAAAGAAGAACAAACAAAACCCAAAGTTAGCAGAAGGAAAGAAATCATAAAGATCAGAGCAGAAATAAATGAAATAGAAACAAAGAAAACGTTAGCAAAGATCAATAAAACTAAAAGCTGGTTCTTTGAGAAGATAAACAAAATTGATATACCATTAGCCAGACACATCAAGAAAAAGAGGGAGAGGACTCAAATCAATAAAATTAGAAATGAAAAAGGAGAAGTTACAACAGACACCACAGAAATACAAAGCATCCTAAGAGACTACTACAAGCAACTCTATGCCAATAATATGGACAACCTGGAAGAAATGGACAAATTCTTAGAAAGGTATAAGCTTCCAAGACTGAACCAGGAAGAAATAGAAAATATTAACAGATCAATCACAAATAATGAAATTAAAACTGTGATTAAAAATCTTCCAACAAACAGAAGTCCAGGACCAGATGGCTTCACAGGTGAATTCTATCAAACATTTAGAGAGGAGATAACACCCATCCTTCTCAAACTCTTCCAAAAAATTGCAAAGGAAGGAAGACTCCCAAACTCATTCTATGAGGCCACCGTCAACCTGATACCAAAACCAGACAAAGATACTACAAAAAAAAAAAGAAAATTACAGACCAATATTGCTGATGAATATAGATGCAAAAATCCTCCACAAAATACTAGCAAACAGAATCCAACAACACATTAAAAGGATCATACACCATGATCAAGTGGGATTTATCCCAGGGATGCAAGGATTCTTCAATATATGCAAATCAATCAATGTGATACACCATATTAACAAATTGAAGAATAAATACCATATGATCATCTCAATAGATGCAGAAATAGCTTTTGACAAAATTCAACACCTATTTAGGATAAAAACTCTCCAGAAAGTGGGCATAGAGGGAACCTACCTCAACATAAAAAAGGTCATATATGACAAACCCACAGCAAACATCATTCTCAATGGTGAAAAACTGAAAGCATTTCCTCTAAGATCAGGAACAAGACAAAGATGTCCACTCTTACCGCTATTATTCAACATAGTTTTGGAAGTCTTAGCCTCGGCAATCAGAGAAGAAAAAGAAATAAAAGGAATACAAATTGGAAAGGAAGAAGTAAAAGTGTCACTGTTTGCAGTTGACATGATACTATACATAGAGAATCCTAAAGATGCCACCAGAAAACTACTAGAGCTAATCAATGAATTTGGTAAAGTTGCAGGATACAAAATTAATGCACAGAAATCTCTTGCATCCCTATACACTAATGCTGAAAAATCTGAAAGAGAAATTAAGGAAACACTCCCATTTACCATTGTAACAAAAAGAATAAAATACCTAGGAATAAACCTACCTAGGGAGACAAAAGACCTGTATGCAGAAAACTATAAGACACTGATGAAAGAAATTAAAGATGATACAAACAGATGGAGAGATATACCATGTTCTTGGATTGGAAGAATCAATATTGTGAAAATGACTATACTACCCAAAGCAATCTACAGATTCAATGCAATCCCTATCAAAATACCAATGGCACTTTTTACAGAACTAAAACAAAAAGCTTAAAATTTGTATGGAGACACAAAAGACCCCGAATAGCCAAAGCAGTCTTGAGGGAAAAAAACGGAGCTGGAGGAATCAGACTCCCTGTCTTCAGACTATACTACAACGCTACAGTAATCAAGACAATATGGTACTGGCACAAAAACAGAAACATAGATCAATGGAACAAGATAGAAAGCCCAGAGATAAACCCACGTACCCATGGTCAACTAGTCTATGACAAAGAAGGCAAGAATATACAATGGAGAAACGACAGCCTCTTCAATAAGTGGTGCTGGGAAAACTGGACAGCTACATGGAAAAGAATGAAATAAGAACACTCCCTAACACCATACACAAAAATAAACTCCAAATGGATTCGAGACCTAAATGTAAAACCGGACACTATAAAACTCTTAGAGGAAAACATAGGAAGAACACTCTTTGACATAAAGCACAGCAAGATCTTTTTTGATCCACCTGCTAGAGTAATGGAAATAAAAACAAAAATAAACAAATGGGACCTAATGAAACTTCAAAGCTTTTGTACAGCAAAGGAAACCATAAACAAGACGAAAAGACAACCCTCAGAATGGGAGAAAATATTTGCAAACGAATCAACGGACAAAGGATTAATCTCCAAAATATATAAACAGCTCATTCAGCTCAATATTAAAAGAACAAGCAACCCACTCCAAAAATGGGCAGAAGACCTAAATAGATATTTCTCCAAAGAAGACATTCAGATGGCCAAGAAGCACATGAAAAGATGCTCAACATCACTAATTATTAGAGAAATGCAAATCAAAACTACAATGAGGTATCACCTCACACCAGTTAGAATGGGCTTCATCAGAAAATCTGCAAACAACAAATGCTGGAGAGGGTGTGGAGAAAAGGGAACACTCTTGCACTGTTGGTGGGAATGTAAATTGATACAGCCACTATGGAGAACAGTATGGAGGTTCCTTAAAAAACTAAAAATAGAATTACCATATGATCCAGCAATCCCACTACTGGGCATATACCCAGGGAAAACCACAATTCACGAAGACACATGCACCCAATGTTCATCGCAGCACTATTTACAATAGCCTGGTCATGGAAGCAACCTAAATGCCCATCGACAGATGAATGGATAAAGAAGATGTAGTACATATATACAATGGAATATTACTCAGCCATAAAAAGGAACGAAATTGGGTCTTTTGTTGAGACGTGGATGGATCTAGAGACTGTCATACAGAGTGAAGTAAGTCAGAAAGAGAAAAACAAATATCGTATGTTAGCGCATATATGTGGAACCTAGAAAAATGGCACAGATGAGCTGGTTTGCAGGGCAGAAATTGAGACACAGATGTAGAGAACAAACGTATGGATACCAAGGGGGGAAAGCTCTGGGGGGGTGTTGGGGTGTTGGTGTGACGAATTGGGCGATTGGGATTGACATGTATACACTGATGTGTATAAAATTGATGACTAATTAGAACCTGCTGTATAAAAAAAGAAAAAAAAAATAATGCACACACATGTACAGTACAGCACAAAAGAGTAAATAGCAGACAAAGATTCCAAGTCTTTCTTCTATCTATCCAGAGGTAGAATACGCAGATATTGGAGCGCGAATAACATTGTTTTGGCTGAGAAGAAGAGTAGGAAATTGTTTTATTTTTTCCTGTAACTCTTCCACTGTACTCTATTCCCTTTCTTCTCACTGATCCCCTACCCTCGATTCCCTTCTAGATCGTTGTCTCCCTTATTGACTTCTAAGTCTGATTTCCATGAATTTTCCATCTCTTTTGTTTATTAAAACAGCTTCACCATTATTAGTAATACTGAATCCTGTTTATTTAAAATCTTCAACCTCATAATTTATTCACAGGTCTTCCTTGATCCCAAGGGCAGGCAAGATTCTTGGTTTTAGGGTTGACACATTACAGCTTGATGCTTAGACCAGTGACTCTGGAACCAGATTCCATGAATTTGCACCCTGGCTCTGCCACTTGTAAATTATGTACCAACAGGCAGGTCACCTCTTGCCTCAGTTTCCTCATCTGTCAAGCAGGGATAGTAGTAGCACTTACTCTGTAGGACTGTTGTGAGGATTAAATGAGTTTTTCATGTAAAGCACTCAGAGCATGACTTACATGTTATAAATGCTACATAAGTGTTAGCTATTTTTACTATTATTGGAGTGGGTAATGGGGTTTCCTTCTCTCACAGCTCCCCTTGTCTCCCCTGTCTTTATTTCTCTGAGGTTGTGGCTGAGAACTGGGAAAAATATTTTTCTTTTCTCATCTGCCCATGACATGACTTGTTGTCCTCTTCCTAGTGGTGATTACTTCTGACTCATTTTGGTGGGAAGGATTTCCACAGTGAGGAAGGAGGAAGGATAATAGGCTGTTGTGGCAGAGCAGTCAGAAGATGAGGGTGGATGGGGAAATAGTGGAATGGGTCAAAACTTCCATCCTTTTGAATTAATGTTGGAGGTCATTGCAGGGGCACAGAAGGGTGAGCACGAATATGACTCTGCTGGGAAGAAAAAGCTAAAAACAGTTTTCAATCAAACTGCCCTTTTCCCCCTTCCACCTACTCACCTATGTTAAAATATATTTTAAACATTAATTATGACAGGCTTGTAATGGAGACAGTGAACAAATTTGTTTTTTCCCCCCAAGAGATTTCAGTTACATTACTTCCTCATAGGATATCACTTACCATGCGGTGCCATTTGACACTGGACTGCAGAATCTGGAGATTACTTGCTAGTCAGGGTGAAGAGGGAGAGTAGTTAAAAGGAAATGAACTCTTACCACCTGTTGGAACATATCCCTAAATCTAAAGTTTTATATGACCTTAATGGCAAAGCCCAACGAAGATAGTACGTGCGCACGCATGCACACGTGCACACACACACACACACAAACTTCAGACAAATTCATTACAAATATTACTAAACAATACTTAACTAAAAGATTAACAAACAGAATACACAGCCACATTAAAAGAATAATGAACCCTAACCAAGAGGTATTTATTCCAAACTTACAAGGATGGTTAGATAAAGGAGGACCCATAATATAATTCTCAACATTAATTGCTAAAAAAGTTACATGATAATTTACATTGAGGCAAAAAATTCTGATAAAATTTTAAATCTATTCTTGATAGCAATTCTTAATAAAACAGGTATGTAGTCATTTTCTTAATGTGACATATAAACACAAAAGCCAGAGCCAGATGTAGTAAGGAGATAATTAGAAGCATTCTCATTAAAGTAAAGAACAAGACAACGATGACCATTATACCACTATCATTTGCCATTTCTGGACATTCCCGCTAGTATTATTAGAAAATAGAAAGAAATAAGTGTATTAAAATTGGAAAGAAAAAGACTATATTATTTTTAAATTATTTATTTCATGGGAAAGAATATGAGTGCCTTTTAAATTTGTCTATGATATCAGAATGATTTAATTAGAATTGGAATTATCAATGACCGAAATGTTTGGTAAAATTCCCTTAGAAAACCTTTAGAACCTGATATGTCTTTGTTTGATGGTGTAGCCCTTTGATAATTATTTTTATTTCTTTCATTTTAATTGTTCTGTTTCAATTTTCTAGGTCTTCTGTAATTCTTTTTTTTAAAAAAATAATGTCTTTATTTTGGGATAATTTTAGATTTACAGAAAAGTTGCAAAGATAGTTTAGAGTTCTCATATACCCCTCACCTTGTTTCCGTAGTGTTATCATCTTACATAACCATGGACCATTTGTCAAAACTGAAAAAGTTATATTGGTACAATTTTAACAACTGAACTGTAGACTCTATTTTTCCACTAATGTCCTTTTCCTGTTCCAGGATCCAAACCAGGACCCCACATTGCATTTGGTCATCATTTCTCCTTTGTTTCCTCTGTTCTGTAATTATTTTGTAATCTTTCCTTGTTCATGAATTTGACTATTTTGAAAAGGGTACCTGGTTAGATATTTTGGCATGCCCCTCAGGTTGCATTTATCTGATGTTTTTCTCAAGATTTGATTGGAAATATAGGTTTTGGGAAAAATATCACAGAAGTGAAGTGTCCTTCTCATCATGAGAAAGTATCAGATTTTGAATTCATTCAATAGTTCTACTATTTTTCTCTTATCAGATTCAGGGATGCAGCTTCATCTTTGTGTACGCCTTCTTTCCTTCTGCCTTCCTTGGATTTATTTTGAGGTCCTTTTTCTAAATTCTTGTTGTGGATACTTGATTCAGTTATTTCTATCCTTTCTGGTTTATAATTCTAAGTATTCAAAGCTATAGATTTTTCTCTGTGCACTCTTTCAACTATATGCTATAGGTTCTAATATGTAGTGCTATCAACTTTCTGTAATTTGTGTATTAATTTTCTCTTTAACCTAAGAATTAATAGAATACCTTATATGACACATGGTAAGGATTCTTGTTTGTTTCATAAGTTTACTATTGACTGCTAATTTTTTTTTTTTTTTGCATTGTGATTAGAGACTATTTCTGCTATTTCTACATTTTGGAATTTATTCAGAAATTTCTACCCTAACATATGGTTATCTTTTGTGAGTATACCTTTTTGTGGGCATTAGAAAAAAAGATATATTCTTTGTATTCAGGGCTAGATATTGATATATGGGTTTCTCTCGCTCTCCCACACACATATACACACAGTTACCTTTGTCTGAAGTATATCCTAAATTCTTACTTGCTTTAATACTCCTTGATGACATGCTGACAAAGGTGAATTAAAGACTTCTACTACTAATGCTGCAAAAGAGTATTTTGTGTTAGTACATAAACCAGTAACTTTCCTATAGCTTTTTTTTTTTGCTTTATGAATTTTGATGCTAGTATATTATATGGTAAGTAGATCATATTAATTTTCGATCGCTGTGTAACAAGTTACCACAAATGTAATGGCTTAAAAAAAACACCCATTTATTATTATTTGACAGTTTCTGTGGGTCAAGAAGGTCAGGCTCTCCTTAGGGTCTCACATGGCTGAAATCAAGGTGTCAGTATGAACTGCCATCTCACTTGAGGCTCAGGATCTTCTTCCAAGGTCATTTAAGTTGTTGACAGAATTCAATTCTTTGAGACTGAAAGACTGAGGATCCTGCTCTTTTGCTGGCTGAGTCTGAGGGCATCTGTCAGCTTGTAGAAACTGTCTGAGTTCCTTGCTCTGTGGCCCCTTCACAGGCCTTCTCACACTACCAGTATGACTTCTGTCTCCAACATCTAGACCCAGACTCAAAGGGATCATGTGATTACATCAGGCCCATTCATAATATTCCTTTTGATTAACTCACAGCCAACTCTCTAGTAACCTAATTACATCTATAAAATCCCTTTTGCCATATTGTGTAACATAATCATATCCCATCATATCAGAGCTCCAGCCTTTATCCTTCCTTAATTTTTCAGCTTCAAGAGGAGGGATTTATACAAGGCATGTATACCAAGAGACAGGAATATTGGAGGACATCTTAAAATTCTTCTTACCACATGAATTTTTATAATTATTTTATCTTTATTATGATTTATAGACTTTCTCATTATGTGATGCTTTTAAAAAATCACATTTAATGCTTTAAGTCTTAATTCAAGCCTAAAAGTCAAAGTTGTCTGAATTAAGATCCTGACTCCTAATTTGTTATTATTGTTGTTGTTTACATTTTCTTGGTATACTTTTTCCCATCTTTTTATTCACAACCTTTTTTTTTTTAACATCTTTATTGGAGTCTAATTGCTTTACAATGGAGTGTTTTGTTTTATAAATGTCTCTAGTAGGTAGCATATTGCTGGGTTTTATTTGTAATTTAACCAGACTCCTTTCTCATTATAGATGAGTTCAATCCATTTTGATTTATTTATGGAACAGATTTTGATCTTAATTTTGTTCTATATTTTATGCTTTTTCTGTAGCTGTGGCTAATTTTAAGTCCTTTATTACTTGGTATTTTTTCCTTGACTTTCTTGGTGTGTGTGTGTGAAGTGGTGTGTTTTGTGTGTTTATTTTATATGAAAGGTTTATATTCCTGTTGTGATTATGATTAAGATGACTCTAACTTTTTGTAATATATTTATTCCTCAAAACTGTAGACCAAACTTTAGACCAAATCTGATTCCCAATTGTGAGCAAAGATGAAATTTGTTCATCTCTGTTTCCTCCCCTTCCTTATCCCCTATAAATTTTAGTTGATTAAATTACTTAGTGATAACTTTATGCCTTTTTGTTTATATTACTTGATGACTTATTAATCCCCAAGTTTTAATAATAAAGAATCAATGTCCTTACATTACCTTCCTCCTTATTTCCTAATTTTCCTGGATTATTAGTTATATAATTTTCATACTTACAAAGTTTATAATATTTATATTCAGTTCTGTAACAATAATCCCCACTTTCTTTTAAACAGATTCAGTGCACACTGCCATGGCTTCTCTAGTCATCTCTGTTGAGCTGAAGTTCATTTTCTATTAGTCTCTTGAAGGGAAACACATTCCTTGAGCTCTTTCATGTTACAAAACATTTCTCACACTCACTCTGAGTTAAAGTTAGCCTGAGTATAACATTCTTGGGCCACAATGTTTTCCTCAAGGATTTTATGTGTTCTGTTCCAATGTCATCCAGTATTGCTGTGGAAAATGCTATGGTGAGCTGGATTTTTTCTTCTCCTAGAAAGGTTAGTTGAATATTTCCAAAGCATTCTTTATCTTTGGAAATCAGTAACTTTACTAGGATACTGCTCCTTTGATTGTATAGAGTTAATTTTTCTAGGGACATAGTCTGCTTTTCGACCTATATCTTCATGAAAATTTAAATTAAAAATTTTATTTAAATATTTTCTTCTTTTATTTTGGTTCTCTTCTTTGGTGACACCAATTATGCTTATATTGGTCTCTTTTTTTTTTTTTTTAAACATCTTTATTGAAGTATAATTGCTTTACAATGGTGTGCTAGCTTCTGCTTTAAAACAAAGTGAATCAGTTACACATATACATATGTTGCCATATCTCTTCCCTCTTGCATCTCCCTCCCTCCCACCCTCCCTATCCCACCCCTCTAGGTGGTCACAAAGCACCGAGCTGATCTCCCTGTGCTATGCGGCTGCTTCCCACTAGTTATCTATTTTACATTTGGTAGTGTATATATGTCCATGACACTCTCTCACCCTGTCACATCTCACCCCTCCCCCTCCCCATATCCTCAAGTCCATTCTCTAGTAGGTCTGTGTCTTTATTCCCATCTTGCCACTAGGTTCTTCATGACCTCTTTTTTTTTTTTTTTTTTTTTTTTTCCCTTAGATTCCATATATATGTGTTAGCATACTGTATTTGTTCACTTCACTTACTTCACTCTGTATGACAGACTCTAACTCCATCCACCTCATTACAAACACCTCCATTTCATTTCTTTTTATGGCTGAGTAATATTCCATTGTATATATGTGCCACATCTTCTTTATCCATTCATCCGATGATGGACACCTAGGTTGCTTCCATGTCCTGGCTATTGTAAACAGAGCTGCAATGAATATTTTGGTACATGACTCTTTCTGAATTATGGTTTTCTCAGGGTATATGCCCAGTAGTGGGATTGCTGGGTCATATGGTAGTTCTATTTTTAGTTTTTTAAGGAACCTCCATACTGTTCTCCATAGTGGCTGTATCAATTTACATTCCCACCAACAGTGCAAGAGTGTTCCCTTTTCTCCACACCCTCTCCAGCATTTATTGTTTCTAGATTTTTTGATGATGGCCATTCTGACCGGTGTGAGATGATACCTCATTGTAGTTTTGATTTGCATTTCTCTAATGATTAATGATGTTGAGCATTCTTTCATGTGTCTGTTGGCAATCTGTATCTCTTCTTTGGAGAAATGTCTATTTAGGTCTTCTGCCCATTTTTGGATTGGGTTGTTTGTTTTTTTGTTATTGAGCTGCATGAGCTGCTTGTAAATCTTGGAGATTAATCCTTTGTCCGTTGCTTCATTTGCAAATATTTTCTCCCATTCTGAGGGTTGTCTTTTGGTCTTGTTTATGGTTTCCTTTGCTGTGCAAAAGCTTTTAAGTTTCATTAGGTCCCATTTGTTTATTTGTGTTTTTATTTCCATTTCTCTAGGACCTGGGTCAAAAAGGATCTTGCTGTGACTTATGTCATACAGTGTTCTGCCTATGTTTTCCTCTAAGAGTTTGATAGTGTCTGGCCTTACACTTAGGTCTTTAATCCATTTTGAGTTTATTTTTGTGTATGGTGTTAGGGAGTGTTCTAATTTCATACTTTTACATGTACCTGTCCAATTTTCCCAGCACCACTTATTGAAGAGGCTGTCTTTTCTCCACTGTATATGCTTGCCTCCTTTATCAAAGATAAGGTGACCATATGTGCGTGGGCTTATCTCTGGGCTTTCTATCCTGTTCCATTGATCTATATTTCTGTTTTTGTGCCAGTACCAAACTGTCTTGATTACTGTAGCTTTGTAATATAGTCTGAAGTCAGGGAGCCTGATTCCTCCAGCTCCATTTTTCGTTCTCAAGATTGCTTTGGCTATTCGGGGTCTTTTATGTTTCCATACAAATTGTGAAATTTTTTGTTCTAGTTCTGTGAAAAATGCCAGTGGTAGTTTGATAGGGATTGCATTGAATCTGTAGATTGCTTTGGGTAGCAGAGTCATTTTCACAATGTTGATTCTTCCAATCCAAGAACATGGTATATCTCTCCATCTATTTGTATCATCTTTAATTTCTTTCATCAGTGTCCTATAATTTTCTGCATACAGGTCTTTTGTCTCCTTAGGTAGGTTTATTCCTAGGTATTTTATTCTTTTTGTTGCAATGGTAAACGGGAGTGTTTTCTTAATTTCACTTTCAGATTTTTCATCATTAGTATACAGGAATGCAAGAGATTTCTGTGCATTAATTTTGTATCCTGCTACTTTACCAAATTCATTGATTAGCTCTAGTAGTTTTCTGGTAGCATCTTTTGGATTCTCTATGTATAGTATCATGTCATCTGCAAACAGTGACAGCTTTACTTCTTCTTTTCCGATTTGGATTCCTTTTATTTCTTTTTCGTCTCTGATTGCTGTGGCTAACACTTCCAAAACTATGTTGAATAATAGTGGTGAGAGTGGGCAACCTTGTCTTGTTCCTGATCTTAGTGGAAATGGTTTCAGTTTTTCACCATTGAGGACAATGTTGGCTGTGGGTTTGTCATATACGGCCTTTATTATGTTGAGGAAAGTTCCCTCTATGCCTACTTTTTGCAGGACTTTTATCATAAATGGGTGTTGAATTTTGTCGAAAGCTTTCTCTGCATCTATTGAGATGATCATATGGTTTTTCTCCTTCAATTTGTTAATATGATGTATCACGTTGATTGATTTGCGTATATTGAAGAATCCTTGCATTCCTGGAATAAACCCCACTTGATCATGGTGTATGATCCTTTTAATGTGCTGTTGGATTCTGTTTGCTAGTATTTTGTTGAGGATTTTTGCATCTATGTTCATCAGTGATATTGGCCTGTAGTTTTCTTTCTTTGTGACATCTTTGCCTGGTTTTGGTATCAGGGTGATGGTGGCCTCGTAGAATGAGTTGGGGAGTGTTCCTCCCTCTGCAATATTTTGGAAGAGTTTGAGAAGGATAGGTGTTAGCTCTTCTCTAAATGTTTGATAGAATTCGCCTGTGAAGCCATCTGGTCCTGGGCTTTTGTGTGTTGGAAGATTTTTAATCACAGTTTCAATTTCAGTGCTTGTGATTGGTCTGTTCATATTTTCTATTTCTTCCTGGTTCAGTCTCGGCAGGTTGTGCATTTCTAAGAATCTGTCCATTTCTTCCAGGTTGTCCATTTTATTAGCATAGAGTTGCTTGTAGTAATCTCTTATGATCGTTTGTATTTCTGCAGTGTCAGTGGTTACTTCTCCTTTTTCATTTCTAATTCTATTAATTTGAGTCTTCTCCTTTTTTCTCTTGATGAGTCTGGCTAATGGTTTATCAATTTTGTTTATCTTCTCAAAGAACCAGCTTTTAGTTTCATTGATTTTTGCTATTGTTTCCTTCATTTCTTTTTCATTTATTTCTGATCTGATCTTTATGATTTCTTTCCTTCTGCTAGCTTTGGGGTTTTTTTGTTCTTCTTTCTCTAATTGCTTTAGGTGCAAGGTTAGGTTGTTTATTCGAGATGTTTCCTGTTTCTTGATGTAGGCTTGTATTGCTATAAACTTCCCTCTTAGAACTGCTTTTGCTGCATCCCATAGGTTTTGGATCGTCGTGTCTCCATTGTCATTTGTTTCTAGGTATTTTTTGATTTCCCCTTTGATTTCTTCAGTGATCACTTCGTTATTAAGTAGTGTATTGTGTAGCCTCCATGTGTTTGTATTTTTTACAGATCTTTTCCTGTAATTGATATCTAGTCTCATAGCGTTGTGGTCGGAAAAGATACTTGATACGATTTCAATTTTCTTAAATTTACCAAGGCTTGATTTGTGACCCAAGATATGATCTATCCTGGAGAATGTTCCATGAGCACTTGAGAAAAATGTGTATTCTGTTGTTTTTGGGTGGAATGTCCTATAAATATCAATTAAGTCCATCTTGTTTAATGTATCATTTAAAGCTTGTGTTTCCTTATTTATTTTCATTTTGGATGATCTGTCCATTGGTGAAAGTGGGGTGTTAAAGTCCCCTACTATGATTGTGTTACTGTCGATTTCCCCTTTTATGGCTGTTAGTATTTGCCTTATGTATTGAGGTGCTCCTATGTTGGGTGCATAAATATTTACAATTGTTATACCTTCCTCTTGGATCGATCCCTTGATCATTATATAGTGTCCGTCTTTGTCTCTTGTAATTGTCTTTATTTTAAAGTCTATTTTGTCTGATATGAGAATTGCTACTCCAGCTTTCTTTTGATTTCCATTTGCATGGAATATCTTTTTCCATCCCCTCACTTTCAGTCTGTATGTGTCTCTAGGTCTGAAGTGGGTCTCTTGTAGACAGCATATATATGGGTCTTGTTTTTGTATCCATTCAGCCAGTCTGTGTCTTTTGGTGGGAGCATTTAATCCATTTACATTTAAGGTAATTATCGATATGTATGTTCCTATTCCCATTTTCTTAAATGTTTTGGGTTTGTTATTGTAGGTGTTTTCCTTCTCTTGTGTTTCTTGCCTAGAGAAGTTCCTTTAGCATTTGTTGTAAAGCTGGTTTGGTGGTGCTGAACTCTCTCAGCTTTTGCTTGTCTGTAAAGGTTTTAATTTCTCCATCAAATCTGAATGAGATCCTTGCTGGGTAGAGTAATCTTGGTTGTAGGTTTTTCTCCTTCATCACTTTAAGTATATCCTGCCACTCCCTTCTGGCTTGCAGCGTTTCTGCTGAAAGATCAGCTGTTAACCTTATGGGGATGCCCTTGTGTGTTATCTGTTGTTTTTCCCTTGCTGCTTTTAATATGTTTTCTTTATATTTAATTTTTGATAGTTTGATTAATATGTGTCTTGGTGTGTTTCTCCTTGGATTTATCCTGTATGGGACTCTCTGTGCTTCCAGGACTTGATTAACTATTTCCTTTCCCATATTAGGGAAGTTTTCAACTATAATCTCTTCAAATATTTTGTCAGTCCCTTTCTTTTTCTCTTCTTCTTCTGGGACCCCTATAATTCGAATGTTGGTGCGTTTAATGTTGTCCCAGAGGTCTCTGAGACTGTCCTCAGTTCTTTTCCTTCTTTTTTCTTTATTCTGGTCTGCAGTAGTTATTTCCACCATTTTATCTTCCAGGTCACTTATCCGTTCTTCTGCCTCAGTTATTCTGCTATTGATCCCATCTAGAGTATTTTTAATTTCATTTATTGTGCTTGTCATCGTTTCTTGGTTCCTCTTTAGTTCTTCTACGTCCTTGTTAAATGTTTCTTGCATTTTGTCTATTCTATTTCCAAGACTTTGGATCATCCTTACTATCATTATTCTGAATTCTTTTTCAGGTAGACTACCTATTTCCTCTTCATTTGTTAGGTCTGGTGTGTTTTGACCCTGCTCCTTCACCTGCTGTGTGTTTTTCTGTCTTCTCATTTTGCTTATCTTACTGTGTTTGGGGTCTCCTTTTCACAGGCTGCAGGTTCGTAGTTCCCGTTGTTTTTGGTATCTGTCCCCAGTGGCTAAGGTTGGTTCAGTGGGTTGTGTAGGTTTCCTGGTGGAGGGAACTAGTGCCTGTGTTCTGGTGGATGAGGCTGGATGTTGTCTTTCTGGTGGGTTCGTCCACGTCTGGTGGTGTGTTTTGGGGTGTCTGTGGCCTTATTATGATTTTAGGCAGCCTCTCTGTTAATGGATGGGGCTGTGTTCCTCTCTTGCTAGTTGTTTGGCATAGGGTGTCCAGCACTGTAGCTTGCTGGTCGTTGAGTGAAGCTGGGTCTTGATGTTGAGATGGAGATCTGTGAGAGATTTTCGCCGTTTGGTATTACGTGGAGCTGGGAGGTCTCTTGTGGACCAGTGTCCTGAAGTTGGCTCTCCCACCTCAGAGGCACAGCCCTGATGCCTGGCTGGAGCACCAAGAGCCTTTCATCCACACGGCTTTTGGGAGGTCTGACGTCTTCTGCCAGCGTTCAGTGGGTGTTCTGTAGGAGCAGTTCCACGTGTAGATGTATTTCTCATGTATCTGTGGGGAGGAAGGTGATCTCCGCGTCTTACTCTTCCGCCATCTTGCCCCTCCCCTCTGGTCTCTTTTTTAATGTCTTTCTAGCTTATCTCAGTCTTGTCCTTCATGCTCCTTACCATATTTTCAGCAATGCTTATTTTCTTTGCACCATTTCCAACATGACCTTTGTTTTTGTGAGAATATTCTTTCCCCTCCACTTCTGTCCTAAATGGCGCTGTTTTTCCCTAAATTCTTATATCTCTATTTCAAGATTACGTTTTACACATAAAATTGCTTCATTAAATTATAAAGTCTTTTTTTGTCTGCTCTGTGATATTTTCCTAGAATTATTCAACTGTCATTGTTTTTATATTACATTTCTGCTATTTTCTTGTAAAATCTTTCTTTTTTTTTACATCCTCTATTGATTCCATTTTGATGATTACTCAGTATTGAATGAGATGAGCTACTCTCAGATCAAATGTTTGCTGGACTTTCAGATAGAGAAATTCTCCTCTTGACCCAGAACTGTGTGTGTAAATTTGCTCTTTCAGATTTATTCTACCCTTGCTATTTGATCTTGGCAGCTTCAGAATTTACCTCCTCTATCATGACTTACCTGCAACAGTAGATTCTTGGTTGAAAACCAGAACGAAAGAAAGGTGTTCAGTTTCCATATTCCATTTCCGTTTTTCTGTCTAAGCTGCTCACCTTGCTTTCCTCGTGCCTCCATCCCCACCAAAAAGCATCATTCATCTTCCCAGGGAGTATCTCTGGATCCAAATATCTGAACAAAAGCTTCATTCCAGAGATGTCATATTTACTCACAATTTAGCTGTTTCACCACTGGAGTGTTTTGTTACTTTCAAAGATTCCATATTTACTAAATGTTTATTTAGCTTTAGCAAAAGTTTCCCCTTTAAAATTCTCACAGGATTGAATACATATGTGAAGAAATTTTAGAACAGATCTAGAATTTTCCCAAGTTTTGCTATTCTGTGTTTTTATGTGTACATGGTTTATTTTAATAAAAAATTGATGTGTAAACTATTTAGCCTCATGAGCTTTTCACCACCTGATGAATTTTTCTATTTCCTGACTCCTTGAAATCCAGCTTCATTGAGAAAAATAAAATGTTTTCTGGAGGGGGGTTCAATTTTTGAGCTTGAGTGCTTGAGGTGAGACCAAAATTTGATGGTGTAGACTGCCATAGGTTAAGATAAGTGCTCCAGATGCCTTCGAGGCAGGAGAGATGTGGTCAGATGATGGAAAAGAAGATAGACATGGAGTTAGGAGATTAATTAACAAAGATGAACTCTTCCAATTGGCAAATTTGGAAAGAACTTTAGAGGAGGGCCCATAGTGAAGTAAATTCTAATATACCCATAATTCTTTCTTTTAACAGAACAAAAACTAAGAAAAGTAGTCAAAGTTAGAAAGAAGACAGACTTTTGACTGACTGAAGGATTAATAGAATAAAAATCACTTACTCGTGTGTGACTTCTCTGTAATTGATAGGAGGCAGGGTAGTGAAGAGAAACTCAAGTGTCTTACCTCTTAGACAAAGGTAAAATATTCTACCAATGAAAGGAATCCTTTGAGATGTTGTCATTCGTCATGACAACCATATATTTCAAAGATTCCATTCTGGAATGGATATACTTGCCTAGAAAGTACTGATATGCTCAAGTGGCTGGTAATGCTCACTGTCACTCCTGCAGAAGGAAGCTTCTGGTTCCTATGTTATCAGCACTGAAATGTAGCTCTGCAAACCAACAGCTTGCTAGAAGTTGGGTGAAGGATATGAATAGAAAATTCACAGAAGAGGAAAACTGAATGGTCAATAAATATTACAAGATGCTTAATCGTCCTCAAAGTCACGGAAATGCAAACCAATAAAATACCATTTCACAACAAATAAGTAAAAGAATAACTACAAATAAGTAAAAATTTTTAAATTGATTATCTAAATATTGGCAAAGATAAAAGAAACTGGAACTTTCTCACACCACTGGAGGAGGTACAAATGATATAGCTACTTTGTAGAGCAATTTGTCACATTTTAGTAAAATTGAAAAATTGCAACCCAGAATTTCCACCGGCAGGTCCATAGACATAGAAACATTTATAGAATTTGTGTACTGGGAGGCACGGGGAAGTGTGTTCATTGCAGCATTTTTTTGTAACAAATTTAAGATATAACTTGTATTCCATATAATTCACCCTTTTAAAGTGTACAACTCCTCAGTTTTAAATATAATTACAGACTTGTACAACCATCAACACTATATATGCACCTATATTTATAAGAGATATTGGTCTGTAGTTTTCTTGAGATGTCTTTGTCTGGTTTTGGTATCGGGGTAATGCTGGCCTCGTAGAATAAGTTGGATAATGTTCAATCCTCTTCTATTTTTTAGAAGAGTTTATGAAGATTGTTGTCAATTTGTCGTTAAACACTTGGTAGAATTTACCACTAAAGTCACTTGTTTCTGACATGTTCTTTGTAGGAAGGTTTTTGACTACTAATTTAATCTCTTATTATAGTTCTATTCAATTTTTTTCTACTTCTTGAGCAAGTTTTGATAGTTTGTGTCTCTCTAGAAATTGCTCCACTTCATATGTTATGTAATTTGTTGGCATACAATTATTCAGAGCATTCCCTTATAATCTTTTCAATTTCTGTAAGGTTTTTCTTAATTTTTGAAGCATTGTTTTGCCAGATATAGAAATCTTGGTTGACAATTTTTTTCCTCCAAGCCCTTTGCATATGTCACCCTGCTACATTCTGCCATCTATGTTTCTGATGACAAACCAGCTGTTAATCTTATGACAATATCTTATACATGATGAGCTGCTTTTCACTTGTTGCTTTTAAGATTTTCTCTTTGTTTTTGGCTTTAGACATGCTACTTGACATTCTTTGAGCTTTGTGTGTGCAGGTTAATGGGATTTTTGGGTAAAATTTGGGAAGTTTTTGGCCATTATTTCTACAAATATTATTTCTGCTCCTTTCTCTCCTCTCCATTTATTACTCATATTAGGCATATTTTGGTATACTTGATGATGTACCACAAGTCACTGAGGCTTTGTTTATTTTTCCTCTTTCTTTTAAATTTCTGCTCTTTGGACTGGATAACATCGATTGACCTATTGGCAAGTTTGGTGATTTTGCCATCTGCTATTCAAATCTGCTGTTGAGCCCCTCTAAGTAGATTTTTCATTTCAGTTATACTTTTCACTCCAGAATTTCTATTTGGCTGTGTTGTATAATTTCTATTTCCTTTTTGATATTCTCTATTTGGTAAGAGACATTGTTTTTATACTTTCTTTAAAAACATGGTTTGTTTTAGTTCTTTCACTGCATTTATAACAGTTTGTTAAAAGTCTTTGTCTAGTAGGTACAATATCTGGTTTCCTTAGTGACCGTTTCTATTGTTTTTTATTCCTGCATATGGGCCATATTTCCTTTTTCTTTGCATGTGTCATAATTTTTATTAAAATCCAGATATTTAAAAAAATTTAATATAGCAACTCTAGAAATCATATTGCTCTCCCCTCAGAGTTTGTTGTTATGCTCAGTTATTGTTATTGATGGTGGTTTTATTTTGTGAGTGTAGTGACTTTCCTGGACTAATACTATAAAGTCTGTATTTTTTCTTTTTTGTCATATATGGCCACTGAATTCTCTGTTCAGTTAGCTAATGATTGGATAGAGGTTTTTTTAAAGTGTTTTGAACCAGTAAGTCTCCCAACCTTTGCCAAGGAGCTCCATGTGTTTGCATGTGTGTGTGTGTGTATATTGTTGTTGTTATTGAATGCTTTCCATACTTCCAGCAGTTTACAACACTGCCTTAGTCTTTGCTTCCTGATTGCAGAGCCTTAGTGTTGCCCAGAGGTAAGAGATTAGAACCTTCTCATGTCTTTCCTTGGTGTGTGCAGAGCTCTGAACATGATTTCCAGAAATAGATCAGAGCTTTCAAAGCGTCCTATGGGCACCACATTTCCCTATTTTTCTTTTTTTGGTCAGCCTCTTATTTGCTCCAACTGTTTTGCCACCTCTGAGAGCTACAGTGTTAAACAACTGCCACTGATTGGTTTTGGCAAATGCTCTGAGAATAGGACTGTTTGCACTGAAGGACCTCTGAGTCAGGTAAAATAATGACAGGCCCTATGAATGGTACTTTTTCAAGGAGATAACAAAAAGTCAAATAATGATGGTTCCCTGGAGGATTTGTGGGATCTATGAACATATTCTGCCCTCTCTAGCAGTGGCTAGGCTGCTGATTTTCACAGCTACTGTGGTTTGGGGGGTTTTGGTTTTCACCCATTTTTAAAAATAAACACTTCTTAGATGATTGCAAACATTCAGTTAACTCCTCAAGTTCTAAAAAAGTTGATTTTGCCAGTGTTCTCATTGCTTCTATGGAGGAATAGATTTTCAGAGGTTCTTACTCCACCATTATAAAAGTACTTGCACAACCTTACTTTTAGTAGGAAAAAAATTGGAAAAAATATGTTATAGTAAGAGAATGGACAAGTAAATTGTGATCTCTTTATACAATGGAACTCAGCAGTTAAAATAATGGACTAAGATTATATATCTATACATGGATAGCTATAACAAATTGTAGAATGATACCTACAGAACAATAATATTTACATAATTACAGCAAATAAAACACACCAACTAATATTTTTGATATGTGCATATATTGAAAGCAAATTATTTTTACAAAACATGAGCTGAGAGGATAAACACCTTATGCATGATAGTGATGGGGATTTGGAATGAAATAATAAAATAAGAGTAACTTTTCCCTTAATATTTTTATTTATTTTATTAAAGAAAATATGGACACATGAGTGTATACTATATTATTTTTGTGTTTTTATCTATTTAAAACTTAGGAAGAAAGAAGAAAGTCATAATGGGTTGGATTCTTCTGTTCCCTGGGAACTCACTTGACTCTGCTCAATTTTTTATAACCTATGGGTGGATAGAAAACAAAAGACAAGAGTAAGATAAATAACTGCTGAATCACAATTGGGTCTGTTATAAAATGATTTTGAAATGGCTTTCAAATCTGGAATGTCATATTCTGCTTTTTATTTTGCTTTTAAAAAATTACAAGTTCAAACCAGACAGAAAAATGTGAGTCATTGGCTTCTTCCTCCCTAAAAATCTCCATACTATGTCTCTGCTTCAGTCAGGGAAATGAAACAATT
This sequence comes from Eubalaena glacialis, assembly GCF_028564815.1. Lineage (NCBI taxonomy): Eukaryota > Metazoa > Chordata > Mammalia > Artiodactyla > Balaenidae > Eubalaena > Eubalaena glacialis. Next base: position 62,330,365 of record NC_083718.1, read on the forward strand.
GACATTATCTGTCTTCTTTCCTCCACACTCTTGGTTAGTAGCACCTGCATAGATTCCAGCAGAGAGAAAGAGAGTTGCTTTACAATTTATAACAACTTGAAAGAACATAGCACCTCTCTTCCAGAAATTTCTGACATCCCATTGATGATATGGGAGCACAAATATCAATTCTATTTTACAGGCAGGAATGGGAGAATCTGATCTACTATGATACAAAGTAATTTTTCTCACAGACTATTTGACAAGGGTAAAAATGAGAAACCCAAGCCTAGCCCCTCTTGGCCTGTTACGCAGCCAGAGAAAGCATCAAAGCAAGTGTGCTCATTACCACATGGAACCACTAGGTGTCACTAAATATAAAACTTGTATTCATTAGAGATTACAAGTAGGAAAGCAGAAAAGGCAAGTGAAATTCGTCATGTTAATGGAGAAAACTGAAAATTCCACCTTCAGTTGACACAATGGAAAGTGGCTTCTCTCTAGCTCAATACCCCCAGGAAATGGTTTCAGACCCTGTCATATCTGTGTGTGGACCCATTTGGACTGGCAAAAGCATTTAGCAGAAAAGTAACTAAATGATCTCACAAAACTCAAGAAATATGTTATAGAATGACTCTGTTAATAAAATGGGGTTAAAATTCCAAGCCTCAAGTGCTGGAGTCCTCCTGGGAATTGTGTCTAAAGTTTCAACAGCTGCCCCCAGGTGGCAGTGAGTCAGATAAATTGAATTCTCTTTAGACAGGGAAAATTGAGATATGATTTTTTTCAAATTAATTTCTACTTTTCTCAATGATTTCCCCCCTTTTATGTCTTTATTCTGAAAAACATAACTGGCAAATAGTATGAATTCAATACATAGTTGTTGGACAAATAGTATGAAACAAGGGAAGGAAACCAACATTTATTTAGTTGCTTTTTATACCTTGTTCTCTACTGCTTTCTTGCATTCCTTTTTTTTTTTAACATATTCTTCACCAAAAATCCTGTGAGGTAATTATTGTCATCATGGCTATGTACAAGCAATACTCATGAGATATAATGACAAATAATCTTTACTTTTATTTCTCATTTTTCCCTTAAACTTTATTCAGTAGGAAAGCTCTTTCCCTGCTCCTGGATAAAATCTTCAAGAACACATATAACATTTCTGATCTCCTGTTGCTACTCAAATGTCCTATGATCACTTTAAGTAATAGAACTATCACAATTTAGTAATAAAAACTGTCCAATTTTATGTAATAACGCTACTTATTTCACTCAAAATCACAACTTCTCCTCCCCAAGCTAGAGCTGGTGGTGGTCTGGCAGTTTCCAGAAGGGCCTAAAGTATGTTTCTTTTTCATACTCAACTCCTCCCCAACTCCCTAACATACTTTGGAGAGTGTGGGAAAGAAGAAGAGATGAAGAGGGAAGTAAATTATCTTTCTTTGAATGGTGCTTTTGAGATATTCAGATGTCCCCACTAGAAACATTTGATTGCACTTCCAAAGATGTAAGCTAAGCATTTTCTTCTGGCTGGCCATTCTCTCTCAGTTTTTCATATACTTTTATTTTCTTTATTGTACGTTAACATTTTTCTTTCATATATTTTTCTTTATTAAATACTGAGGCATTCCCTCCTTCTTCTATAATAGAATTCCCAAGTTTAAGCTGAGTCCATGGCGACTTGGAATAGGACGGCTTTTCCCAGCCTCCCTTGTCACGGTTCATGTACGAATTCTTGAAGCATCCTTAAATGGAGACGCTTGCTTTGTTTTTCCTTTCTTCTTTCCTATCGGCTGCAGAAAGGACATGGTCACTGCAGACTGGACGATGAGGTGGAAGCCCTGTGCTAAGGGCCTTGACAATCATGAAGCTGACTTGGCAGCTTTGTATATTGATATATAGGCTTTTTTCATAAAGATAATTAAACTTCTAGTCTCCTGCTTTCAGTTTTTATCACTTGCAGACAAACAAAATCCCAACTGATAGAAATACACAAGCAAATAAGATTTAATTTTAGGAAAGCTTTGTTAATGAATAAAGTCGAGATTAGAAAAATAGCCTTTACTCATTCATCCTGACTTTTATCACCTTACATACATGACACTGTGTGAGGTTCTGGAAGAAGAGTGTACAAAGGTGAAATAAGGGAGGTTCTGCCCACAAGAGGTCATGCTCATCCCCTTCTTGTCCTTCCTGTACCAGATCAACACCCTGAGGCTGATTTCTTCTCCTGCATTTCATAGCTGCTGCTGCTCTGTTCTCTGAGGCAGCAAGCCTTTGTTTTATTCTTATTAAATTCCAAGAATATCTTTGACATCTGGGGAAATAAATAAATAAATAGATAAATAATGTTACCATAGTTTTTTCATGTTTAACTTCCTATAATTCTATTTCTCTTAGATAAATTGTATATTGTAATGTGTTATAAAATGTTATAATAGGGAATTAGGGTTTTTTTCCTAAACTGGTGAATTACCTGCCAGAGTCTGAGAATATTTCCCTCTGTGACTTCCAGCGTAAGGACCTGCTCCATGAACAAAAGCCTCTATAGTCACTGCCTCCTTTTGCAAATTCATATTGCACTTTTGCATATTAAACAGCAGAGTACCCCTGAGATACTCTCAGAAATGTATTTAACTTTCTTTAACCTAGCATTTTCCAATCTCATTTGATTACGGGACACTTTTATCCTATAGCATCTATTAACACGTATTAGCATAGCACCCTCTGCATCCTAGGCTGTTACAGTGAGCTCCTTGCGCTTTCTGCGGCAATGATCCATGGGTATGATCACTGATTGAATCAAAACAGTCTTTCCTAATTTGCAGATAAAAGTTAGGCTCATGGAGAGCATTGCCTTAGTTTGAAATAATTTTCTCATAAATTTTGCTTAAATCTGCAGTATCAATTATTGATTTTCTGCTTGACAAAATAAGTGAACAAGTAACAAGCATTATTACTGGAAAAAATTTTAAAGCTCCAATTATACTTAGATTTAGGCATAGTTTTCCAAAGTAACAGTTTCCATGGTTGTGATTTTATGTTACACATATACGGTATCATAGATTTGTCAGAAAATTATTTGTAGATCTTATGATAAAATACATTTTGACACTATCTCATAGTGAATCTCAAACGTACAGCTGAGGAACTAGAGAAGCTTCACTTTTTGGACTGAATGATGGAAGCTTGAAAGAACAGGAAGGCAGTTGGGGGGAGGGATTTGAGAGAGGGGGAGAAGAGGGAGAGGAGACATTGTTTTCTTATTAATGAAAACATTAAGAAGTCCACCTTCCCATGTTTATAAACTGTCCTAAAGAAACATCCCTGTTTTCCCCTCCATGTTCCTCCCTTTTTTCTCTTTTCATTGTGTTTCAAAATGGAAAGGACGTGGTTAAGATGAGCAGGAACCATTCAGATTCTTTTATTACCTAGCATTTAATTATAGGAATGGTTAATGTATGCAGCTAAAAATAACGCCTAATGGAAAACCATACCTACTGGAAAAATCAACTGGAAAGCAGGATGCTGACCCCATCCCCAGCATGTGCATTATAGTTTAGTTCCATTGTATTTGATTTTTTATTTAGTTATTTTAAACTTTTAATTAATAAGAACATTTCTTTAAAACTACAGCTAAATAATTATGCCATGTTTTTATTAAAAAAAGAACCCAAAACTTTCTACCTTCACGTTAAAGAAAATTGTCCAAACAATAGGCCTTAATTTTTTAAGTTCTCTTTCTGGAAAAGTGGAAATTTGATGCGGTGGTGGTTGGGGGGGAAGGGACTAGTTATATCACATTTTCATTTAGATATGGTAATTCTTAGGACATATCATTGAATTTAGAACGAAATTCTTATAATGGGAAAAGGAGGAAATTACATGAACAATTATAGCACACAATCAATTGCATTCTCTTTTATAGTAAAATTTGAGAATTGTTGCAAAGAGACTCAAGATTCTCCCATAGAAATTTTTAAATATGAAAAGTCTGTAATACTCTTGGTACTCTACCCTCGAGTTTTTATTTTTAAAAGACTTATGTAATATGTAGGGCACAGCACATTGTATAATAATTTTTCTGGCCTTCCATACCACCAAATTTCAAAAGTAGATACAAAATACAGAAATTCATCTACATTCAATAAGAGCAAATAAACAAAAAAGAGTCTCAAAAAGTATGATCTAGTCAAGCACCTAGAGCTCTTTTTTTTTCAAAGCATTAAGATGAAAACATTAAACAATATGTTGATGGGATTATGAAGTATAAAAATTTAGAGACTGAAGATAACATTACTACCCTCATGGTCATCTTCTAGTATGGGAAGATAGACAATAAACAAGTAAAATCAAAATGTAGGATGTCATTTGGTTATAAATGATGCAAAAAAAAAAAAAAAAAAAAACAAGGTAGAGGAGGGGGGCAGAGATTTTGGGCATAAAAGGAGTGGGTGTGATTTGCAGTTTTAAATAATGTGGATAGCAAACACTTCAGTGAGAAAGTGATATTTAGGCAAAGACCTAAAAGGAGAGCGGGATCCATGCATCTACCTGGGAGACGGGCATTCCAGTAGGGGAAACAGCAAGTGTATAGGCTCTGGGACCAGAGCATGATTGGACTTCTCAAAGAGACCACTGTCAACTGAAAAAAAAAAAAAAAAAGCACAATATGAGAGTTGTGAGTTAAGTTTTATTTGGGGCAAAATGAGGACTATAGCCCAGGACATAGCATTTCAGACAGCTCTGAGAAACTGCTCCGAAGAGGTAGGGGGAAGGTCAGTATATATGTGATTTTGGTGAAGGGGGAGTACACGCAATCAAGCACATATTTTTTGCAGAATGTTGCTGCTAGTCTCGTGTAGGTTATTGCTAGTCACAAGAAGCAGACGTCACCATGAAGGATTTTAGTGTTTTTCTAGATATGAGGAAATGCAAGAATTGGGCTCATAAAATCTCCTGAAAATATCTAGCTATCTGAAGACCTATTCTGCCAGTTTTTCTGAGACCACAGAGTGCCTCATTCCTGATCTCCACCTTGAACTCCTTTCGGGGGGTGTTGAAAGTCAGCAGCTTCAGAGGCTCATAATTTGATCCTTTTAGAGGTAGATGGCAAGTGCCAGTTTGTAGTTGGCACCACTGTAGTTGGACATAAGTGAGGAAGGGGTCAAGCATTAGGACAGGAGGTGAGAGGGGGACCTATAGACTAGTATAGGCACCTCACTGTTACTATGTGTGAGAAGGGAAGCCATTAGACGATTTGGGTAGAAGAAGGACATGATCTGACCTATCATCCTGAAGGTCTTTTGAGAATAGTCTGAAGTTGGCCTAATGCAAAGAAGTACACAGAACAGTTAAGCAGTGGTTGTAATAATTCAAGCAAGAGATGATGTTGCTGAACCAGAGTGAACACAGTACAGGTAGGAACAGTGGTCAGATTCTGACTTTATTTTCCAAGTAGGGCATCTGTATTAGGTGATGGATTGGATGTGGAGGTGTGAGAGAAAGAGAGAAATCATGAACAAACAGAAGGATGGACATCCCATTCTGTAAGAAGGGAAGCCTGGGGAGGGGGCACAGAGCAAGGACGGTATAGAAGATAAGGAGTTTAGTTTTTATACATTAATTATGCAGATGTTCTAGTAGGGATGTAGACAATTGGATATGAGAGATTAGCTTATGATACAGGATGCAACACAAGACCCCAGAGAAGGTATGAATTAGTCAATACAGAGTGCAGGCAAAACTAGTTATTCAGGGGAAAATTAGTTTGGAGTTTAAACTCACACAGCACAGCGAAAGAAATTTAAGTTGGATTAGAGAGGTCAATGTTTAAAAAAATAACAGCAGAAAAAATGAGCAAATTTCTGACCTCTGAATGGAAGATCTGAGTATAAAAATAATAGAAAAAATCAAAAGGGGAAATATTGGTAGCTTTATGCAGCTACAAATTTGAAATACCACCAAAAACATAAAATGTGAATAACAATCTAAGGGAAAATATACCATAGATATGACAAAGGTGGGTCAATAGTCTTATATAAAGAGGCTTTTCAAAACAGTGATAAAAAGGCTAAAATTCAATATAAAAAAGTGAAAGGTCATGAAGATACAATTTATGGAAAAAGGAAAGGACAATAAGTATATTTTAAGTGTTCAAACTGACCAATAATCAAAATGATGAAAATTAAAACAAAGCACTCCTCCCTTCTTTTTTTTTTTTTTTTTTTTTTTTTTTGCTTATCGAAATGTATGTTCCCAGCAGCCCTGCAGGAGAACACTGTATGGGGCTATACTCAGACCCTGTCATCCAGTGCTGCTGGGAACACACATTTGGACCTTTCTGCCGCATAATTAGGAAACATAAATCCTTGGAGAGTTCATACCCTGTGACACAACAATCACAATTCAAGAGATTGAAAAGAGAGATTCAATCCAAATTTTGTTTACAAAGATATTCATCACAGTATTATTTATACTGTGAAACATAAGAATAATGCAACTATCAACAGAAGAAAAATGACTGACTCAACTAAGAGGCATACCTAAAATTAAAGCATATTATGCAGCTATTACAATTACGTTTTGCAGAATTTTTAAAGATGGGAAAACTCTAACAGTATAATTTTTACTAAATAAAATAAGAATATAAAACATCATGAATCTAATTACATAAACATTAAAGAAAAATGATATGAGATAAAAAATAGCTGCCCATATACAAAAAATTAATAGATGTTATTACATATAACTTGGAACATATAGGAATGGAAGACTAAGGAAACAGAAATTATCCACAGCCCAGAGATGTTAAGTGAGGCTGTCCTAGACCCTCAAGCCCCAGGTGAGCCGGCCAAGGCCTGGAGGACCTCCTAGGCAAACCATAGGATATTGAGAAATTTTAAGCTACTAAATTTTGTGTAATATGTTACATCACAAAGCTAGTTGATTCACTTAGTCACTCAAGCCCAGGGAGCAGCTGTTCTTCTCTCTATCATTAGAGTTTCTGGGTAAAGAAGGATTCTACTTTTAGTAAGAGGAACGGTACAAGTGAACCAGCAGGAAAAGGGCACGTCTTGTGCTCCCCTTACCTCATTGCCCACACTTTTACCTCTATAAAAGCAGGCTTTGTCATGGGTGGAAGCTTCTCCCTGTTAACTTTGAGTGGTATTGTAATCCCGTAGGGCCCTGCGAGAAGCCTGTGAGCAAAGGCTCATCAGACCTTCAGTACTTCATGAGTGCTGCCTGCCCCCACTGCTTCATCAGCTATTCTTGTAAGACTCTAGGTGTCCCTTTAGTTTTTGTAACTACGGTCCAGGAAGAAAGCCTGGACCATAGTTAATTGAATTAATAAAGTCATACTTCAGGGTGAAGAAAAAGCTTCTGAGTATCCTGTTTTTTGTCAGGTGCCTGAAAATGAAAGGCAGGGAATTCAAATGACATTTGAGTGCTGGAAAAACAGGTTGTCATATTTGGCAGTCCAGTCCAGTTCTTCCTTAAGGAACTGGAAATTTTTCCCTCCCTTCATTTTTCAGCTCATATGTATTTCCAGGGAAATCCAATCCTTATATTTCTGATTCATTTACACATAATTCATCACAATGTTTTTCAAGAACTATTTCCAATGGGCCTTTAGAATATGATTCCATTTGCCAGGAGAATGAGTTCCTATTCCTGCCTATCCCAGATAGCACACACAAAGAGGAACTGACTCTCCCTAGGAAAATTACTGGAATGCACCTTCATGAGGGAAACAGGACTCTACTGGATAATTTGCTTTAATGCCTCTGATGCTCAATAGAACTAAACGAAGGAAACCAGAATGTCCTGGTGGCCCTAAGCAACTAGGAATTAGTTTGGTGGGGAGAATGGCTAGAACCATCCTGGAAGTGATGATGGACTCTAGGCCCAGGAGGATGTATAGATCACATCATCTTACTGAGGGGGCTGTCAGTAGCAACTACAATAACTCGCTGGGAGCAACCCTGTAGCAGGGGTCTGAAGTATGATGTCCTGGACAGGATTAAGTAATCTATTTAATGACGATGAATAAACTCAATCTGATGAATATTTCTAGAGAAAAGCTCAATAATCTCAGAGGAGTGTTGTCCTACCTTTTTTCTTAAATCAACTCAGTTACCTGTATCCTATTCCAATGTCCTCTTTAGAGAAGTTAATTCATTAAATATCCTCTCTCTTTTGTATTCTTTCTCCATTGTTGCCTTCCAATCATCATACAAACACACACAATTCTCCATTTAAAGCCCCTTCCTTAGCCCTCTGTCTCTCTACCACTCACCTTGTCTCCTTCAACTGAGATTCTAGAAAAATTAACTCACATTCACACTATCCATACTTTGATTCTCAATTGTCTGGTGAAGGGGAGTAAAATACATGACACCCAAATATACCACTTTTGGCATATGGATTATTTTGAGCTGAAGGCAATCAAGACCCAGCAGACTCATACAAACAAACAAAACAAAACAAAAAAAACATTTTACCTCTCCCTTAACTACCTAAAAAAATTTAGATAGGGAGCCTGGCTCAGGGAGAGAGAGAGCTACTACAAGAGATAACTTTTATCTGAATGACGTATCTGTATGGCAGAGCAAACATCTGATTATCAACTATCTGCTCTTCTTATAGTCCTGTGAATTACCCTCCTCCCCTTAGAAGTCCCAGGCCCCTATCCCTTCCTTAGTTCAGGATGGCATATAAACCTCAACTACCTGATTTGCCCTTGGGTCTAATATTCTTAAGGGGATCCCATACATATGTAATTAAATTTGTTTTTCTGTTAATCTGTCTTATATCAATTTAATTAATAAGCCAGCCAAAAGAACCTAGATGGGTAGAGGAAAATTTTTCCTCCCCTATACTGCTCAACCCCTAAAAATCTATCTTTAACCTTTACCACTCATTTAATTTTTTTTTTTCTTAGACTGGGCAAAGATCTTCATAATTAATATATCTAATGGAGTGGACACCTTGCACTGCACATCACTCTTGACGTCTCTATTGCTTTGAACACTATAGAAGTGTCTCCCTACATCGATGTGTATCACACAAAGAAACTCAGCTGACCTTTTGTGTCCAGAGTTTTATTGGGGTTTCATTATATAGGCATGATTGATTGAATCATTGGGCATGTGATTCAACTGGATCTCCAGCCTACCAGAGGGCTCCTTTCCTGCAGCCCTCTGGTAACATAGTTAGTTTTTCTCTCATGGCCGGAAACTATCTAGGGGCTAGCATGAGTCACTTTGTTAGCATAAATTCAGTGTAGTCCCAGGGGGCCACCATGGGTAACAAAGACACTCCTACCACTCAGGAAATTCTAAGGATTTAGAGGTTCCCTCCCAGGAACCAGGGACAAAGATCAGCTTTTTCTTATTTTTTTAAATTGAAGTATAGTTGATTTACAATGTTGTGCTAGTTTCTGGCGTACAGTAAAGCGATTCAGTTATACATATTTTCTTTTTCAGATTCTTTTCCATTTTAGTTTATTGCAAGGTATTGAATATAGTTCCCTGTGCTATACAGTAGGACCTTGTTGTTTATCTATTTTATATACAGTAGTTTGTACTTACTAATTTAACTCCTAATTTATCCCTCCCTGCCTTTCCCCTTTGGTAACTATAAGTTTGTTTCCTATGTCTGTGAGTCTGTTTTTGTTTTGTAAATAAGTTCATTTGTATCATTTTTTAGATTCCACATATAAGTGATATCATATGATATTTGGTCTTGTCTGACTTATTTCACTTAGTATGATAATCTCTAGGTCCATCCATGTTGCTGCAAATGGCATTATTTCATTCATTTATATGGCTGAGTAGTATTCCATTATATATATATATATATATATATATATATATATATATATATATATATATATATATATATACACACACACACACATACACATACATACCACACCTTCTTTATCCAGTCCTCTGTCAATGAACATTTAGGTTGCTTCCATGTCTTGGCTATTGTAAATAGTGCTGCTATGAACATAGAGGTGCGTGTATCTTTTTGAATTAGAGGTTTCTCTGGATCTATGCCCAGGAGTGGGATGGCTGGATCATATGATAACTCTATTTTTAGTTTTTTAAGGAACTTCCATACTGTTTTCCACAGTGACTGCACCAATTTACATTCCCAGCAACAGAGTAGGAGAATTTCCTTTTCTCTACATCCTCTCCAGGATTTATCATTTGTAGACTTTTTAATGATGGCTATTTGAGGCCAATGAGGTGATACCTCATTTTAGTTTTTATTTGCATTTTTCTAATAATTAGAGATGTTGAGCATCTTATCATGTGCCTGTTGGTCATCTGTATGTCTTCTTTAGATAAATGTCTGTTTAGGTCTTCTGTCATTTTTTGACTGGGTTGTATTTTTTTTTTTTTTTTTTTTTTTTGATTTTGAGTTGTGTGAGCTGTCTGTATATTTTGGAAATTAAGCCCTTGTTGGTCGCATTATTTGCAATATTTTCTCCCACTCCGTAGGCTGTCTTTTCATTTTATGATTTCCTTTGCTGTGCAAAATCTTATGAGTTCGATTAGGTCCCATTTGTTTATTTTTGCTTTTATTTCTTTGCCTTGGGAGACTGACCTAAGAAAATATTACTAAGATTTATGTCTGTGAATATTTTGCCTATGTTCTCTTCTAGGAGTTTTATGGTGTCATGTCTTATATTTAAATCTTTAAGCCATTCTGAGTTTATTTTTGTGCATTATGTGAGGGAATGTTCTAACTTCATTGATTTACATGAGGCTGTACAGCTTTCCCAACACCTTTTGCTGAAGAGACTGTCTTCTCTCCACTGTATATTCTTGCCTCCTTTGCTGAAGACTGACCATAAGTGTATGGGTTTATTTCTGGGCTCTCTCTTCTGTTCCATTGATTCATATGTCTGTTTTTGTGCCAATACCATGGTATTTTGATCACTGTAGCTTTGCAGTATTGTCTGAAGTCTGGGAGGGTTACGTCTCCAGCTTTGTTCTTTTTCCTCAGGATTGCTTTGGCAATTCTGGGTCTTTTATGATTCCATATTAATGTTAGGATTATTTGTTCTAGTTCTGTGAAAAATGTCATGGGTAATTTAATAGGGATCGCATTAAATCTGTAGATCACTTTGAGTAGTATGGCAATTTTAACAATATCAGTTCTTCCAATCCCAGAGCATGGGATATATTTTCATTTCTTTGAATCATCTTCAATTTCCTTTATCATTGTTTGATAGTTCTCAGCGTATAAGTCTTTCACCTCCTTGGTTATGTTTATTCCTAAGTACTTTTTTTTTTTGGATGCAATTTTAAAAGTGATTTTTTTTTTTTTTACTTTCCCTTTTTGATACTAAATTTTTTCTTATGTAACACTCAGCAAAACTCTTGAGGTTTTATAGGGAAGGAGTAATTCACAGAAGGGTGCTCTAGGGTTTCAATGCACATTGAGTGTACCTGCTTAAAAAAAAAATCTGATGAGTGGAAGTCAGAATTATGAACACAACAATAATGGAGAGTTATGGAATAATCATGTGACAGATGGTGTAATACATAGGCATTAAAACTGTGCTCAAAAATTTTAAAGACATAAAAAAAAACACTTAGATAATATTAACTTTTCCATATGGAGAAAGAGCAAGCAAGAAGAACAAAAACACAAGAAAGTACCTTAACAATGACCATAGTTGGGGAAAAGTGGAAAATAGTGAAGGAGTGAAGCTGTAGAGAATACCCTCTCCAGTCAACTTCAAGTTTTGTTCACCTGGCTGGACCTGGGGGGCAGGAGGTTCTGAAGTGCACACTGGCTGTGAGATTAAAATGGAAAAACTTTGTGTCTTCTATATATCAGTGTGAGATAGAAAATAAAGCTATTCCCTAGCTTAGTTGAAGGCAATGACGAGGAAAAAAAATACAAAACTCTTTCATGCTTGTATTCCTACTGAGTTCATAATATTTAATTAGTTAGTTTAACGAGAGAGAGAGAGAGAGAGAGAATTTTAACAGTGATTACCACTTTTTTATTATTCCTATTTTCTTATGTCAACTTTTATTTGTATATTTCCTTTTTTTTTTTTTTTACAGTGAATGTGTATTTTTCTCTTAAAAAGACCCAAAATGTACAAAATAGTAATGTGGCATTAGGAGAAATTTTCTATTGTCTTTCCCCCCTTTGTTTCTTTCCTTTTTTCTACTAGAAAAAAAAAATGTAAAACACATTCTACACACAAGGAAAAGGCTTTACTTTTGTACCTAGAAAAGACAACCCGTAAAAGTTTTAAAAAATAGGAAGTGATTACCTGCTTGACAAAAGTTCACCTGAGAAATCTTTTCAAAACCAAGTTTTCTTGATAAATATTTAATGTGTCTATGTGTAAAAATGTACTTTCCAGTTGATCCACACACCTATCTTATCAAACTAGGTACATTTGCACTAAAATTGGCTTTATATCTTACATTACTTTGCTGGTAAATTTTCCCCAAATGCTGAGGTTAGTTGCTATCTAATACTGATAAGTCGAAGCCACAGATTTACATTTCTTTGAAACATTAAAGTTCAATTGTAGAAAACGGAATTTTCATTCTTGTATACTCTACAAGAACTTTCCTAAATTTGCCCAGTGAAGTATTGTCTAATCAAGATTATTCCCATGGTAGTAAGGAAGTAATAACAGGAAGAATCCAAATGTATTTTTCACATTTCAAATGCAAAATGCTTTTATCATTTAAATTAGTTTCTTATTTTATATTAGATTTTTATTCATTCGATTCCTTCATTAACTGCAGTGATAAGGTTTATAGCCTGCCCCTAAGATACTCTCCTTTAAGTATCTTCCATTCAAGGTTACTTTGAACATAAACCAAATAGGAATTAAGCTCTCCTTTTCAGAGCCTAAGCTTTTTCTTCCTTGCCACTCTCCCGTAATCTTTATTTCAAATCATACTCTATCAGAATTAATATACTATAGGGCAGGAGTTTTCAAAGCATCATCAGCAATCGGCAGAGTCTTGGAGGCCCCTGAGATCTTATCAGGAGTCCATGAGGTCAAAAGTATTTTCATAATAATGCACTTATGGTACAAAAGCATTGATGGGTAAAACTGCCAGTCCTTTAGCATGAATCAATGCAGTGGCACCAAACTGTATTAGTAGTCACAGTAAATAAAACAAACAAAACAGGCAAAGCTAGTACAAGTCTTTTAAATATTCTGTGTAATGAAATGGGAAGGACGCATAAAACACTTCTGTACAGAATAAAATGCAATGACTTCTTATTTTTGAGGAAAAGCACTTGTGCGATTATTTGAGTTGTGAGTTGAGCTCGATGTTTTATTCATGAAACACATTTTTCTTTTAATTTGAAAGAAGGAATGACACGCTATGGTTATTCAGACTTGGGTATTTGGCAGACATTTTCTCAAAAACTAGTGAAGTGAGTATGTCACTTTGGGGAAAACAAGTATCTGGTGCCAATGATAAAATTAAAGTTTTAAAGAGAAAATTCAAATCTTGGAAAATTTTATCCACCACCATGAGTTTGACAGCTTCCCAATATTTAAAGACTTTTCTGATGAAGTTGGTGCTTGGTGGTGATATTAATAACTGTGACCTTGTGTCAGCATTTGGAAGACCTGCATAACTAAGTAAACCAGTATGTTCCAAATTACCAATCTATGATGTTACAAAATTGGACATGGGTGAAAAATCTCCTCAAAGTGCAAGACAGAGCAATGGATTTTAATGTAATAGAGTGTGAAAAGTTTGATAGGATTTCAAGTTCCACACTGTAACTAACCTTTAATAAATCACTGCTTATCAAATTTTAGTATAGTAGCAAAGAATAACCACAAATATGTGAAAAGGCATAAGGAAAGACATGATGTTAAGGGGACCACATGTAGTTCAATAATTACTAGAACAGTGGTCCTTTTGTAGGCATATTTGCTATTGAAAAATTTGTCTTTAAGACACTAAACTACTTTGTTGAAATTACTGCTTAGTTTACAAAATGCTTCCCTCTCTGCAAATGGTAGCTAAGAGTAGTAACTGCTTCATGGTTTTCTTCCCCATCAACAATTTACACGATGAGGGGACATAAAAAACATTGACTGACTTTTGTAAAGGCCCATTTTGATTAACAGCACATTTAAAAGGCAAAATTTTGAATAACAACTTTAATTTTTAATTTCCTTGTGAACATTTCTTCAATTCAGCCACTGAAATTTCTCAAGAATAATTGACCTATTAGGACATAAGTTTAATATGTCTTTGAAATACACTTTAGCTCTCAAGTCCCTCACAGATGAAAGCTTTGTTCTTGGCAGTGCAAGAAATATACACCCTTCTTGAAAACTGTTTTTGGGAAAGAATATGCTTACTTTGGATGTTCCCTGTGAACTGTTAGGACACTCTCAAATAAAATAAATGTTTCCTTTATTTCAAGGCAAATAAATGATATTTTCAGATGTCTCTGAATAGACCTCAAAAATGATCCACACCACTGTCATTTTTGAGTTTTTGGAGGGGTCTCATCAGCCATGAAGAAAACCGGAGACCTGAAATAGGGCCTTTGGGCACTACTGCCTAAGGTTTGACCTATAAAATCCTTTGGAAACTTGATCCTGTAAAACAAAGGATTGAATGGCAGGGAATGATTTGGTTTCCTAAAAACCCAGAAATGATGGTCTGGTTGTGTGTTCTAGATCTATTCAGCCCTACCACACTTATTCCTTTCTCTGTTTCCCAATATTTAGGGAAATCCCCAAATAAGGTACTTTACAGCTCTAGTCATAATTGATTTCATGGATGAATGGACTTTCCCACACATGCCATGCTGGGATATAAGAAACACATAACTTGTCTTAGTGGAATCTTGAGATCTGGATTCTAGGGACTGTTTAATTGCCAGTTGTGTGATTTTTAACAAATTACTTGACCTCTCTGGGCCCCAGTTATCACCTCAGTAAAAGAAAAGGATAAAGTAGATTCCAGTAACAAAATTCTGTAATTTTATGGAAACTGTCCTGTCATTGGTTCTTGGGCTTCACAGAAGAGAGTTGGTAAATATCTCCACATGCATCCACTTTCCCCACCCTTGCAGACCGAAGTCTAAGTTATCTTTTGCTGTGCCCACATTTGGTCTCAAAATCATACTCATTTCAAGACTTCAGGAAGCTACTACCAAATGATTAGTGTTGGAACATTTTCCAGCTGAGCTTCAAAATTAATTCCTTGTTATTAGGATGACTTCTCATTAAATAGCTAACATGTATTAGCATATATAGGTATGTGTCACTGTTTTAAGTGCTTTATGTGTATTAATTCACTGACTCTCAGCAACTTTGTTAGACAAGTACCATTATTACCCCATTGAACAGATGAGGAAACTGAGGCACAAGAAATTTTAGTACTTGCTCTGGTCACTCAGCTAATAAGTAGGAGAGCTGGAATTCAATCTCGGGCAGTCGATTAGAGAGGTGCATTCTTAACCACAACCTCAGACTGTTTCCGTTATTCTTTTCTGCCTGTTTTCTCCCTCTTTTTACACTGTTTATTATGGAAATATTAAAACATACATGAAAGTAGTGAGAACATTATAATAAATCTACATATACCTATTACCCAGCCTCAATAATTATCAAACATGACCAAATATGGTTTATCTATACATGGTTTACATTTTTCAACTAGATTATTTTGAAACGAATCCCATGGATCATATCCTTTATTTGTAAATACTTCAGTATGTATCTCTAAAAGGTTTCTACCAATACCATTGTCATGCCTAAAAGAACTAACAATAATTCTTTAATATGATCAAATTCTTAGTATTCAAACTTTCCTCATTGTCTCACAATTTTAAAAATTTGTTTTACATTTTTTTTCAAATCAGAACCCCAAAGTGTTTGTACATTGCATTTTGTTGATATGTCTTTTAAATCTCTTACAAATCATAGGTTTCTCTTCCCTCTTTTTTTCTCCCTTGCCATATATTTGTGGAGGGAAATGAGCTGTTTATTTGGTAGAATTTCCTATAGTCTGGATTTGCTTATTGCATTCTGTGGTGTCACTAGCATGTTCCTCTGTCCCCTGTAGTTCCTACAAACTGGAGATTTGATCTAGAAGCTTGATGAGGTGCAGATTTGATTTTTGGCAAGAATACAGGCATACCCGTGGAGCAACTAAGCCAGTGTGCTACAACTACTGAGCCTGCGCTCTAGAGCCTGCGAGCCACAACTACTGAAGCCCGCACGCCTAGAGCCCATGCTCTGCAACAAGAGAAGCCACCGCAATGAGAAGTCCACGCACCGCAACAAAGAGTAACCTCCATTCACTGCAACTAGAGAAAGCCCCGTGCAGCAACGAAGACCCAACACAGCCAAAAATAAATAAATTAATTTAAAAAGAAAAGGTTTAAGATTTTCTCTCTTAACTGTCTTATAGATTTATTTTCCCTTCAGTATATTTTTATAGTTATTATTAAGGTAATATGTATGCTTTATTGCTATGGTATATATATATTTTTCTAAATTACATTTTCTGGTTTTTCTAGTATTTAAAATTATACAATTAATTATGCTTTAAAACTTTTATCCTGAAATAATTATAGACTCCAGAACTTGTAAAAATAGCGCAGAAAAGTCCCATGTACCCATCACTTAGTGTCCCTCAGTGGTAACATCTTAGATTACTATAGTACATACATGATCAAAACCAGGAAATTGACATTGATGAAATACAATAAATTATCCTACAGACTTTATTCCAATTTTACCAGTTTTTGCACAAATTCCTTTTTTGGTATGTCTTTGTGTATAGCTTTATGTATTTTTATCATGTTTAGATTCATATAACCACCATCCTAATCAAGATACAGAACTGATAATGTCAACACAAAGGAAGTCCCTGGAAATACCATTTTAAAGTCACACCTCCCTCCTTCCCTAACCACTGATCTGTTCTCCATTTCTTTAACTTTGTCTTTTCAAGAATGATGCATAAGCTGAAATATACATTATGTGACTTTTTTTGTTTTTTTTCTCACTCACCATAATGCCCTGAGATCCATCCAAGTTGTTACATGTATCAGTAGTTTGTTCTTTTAAAATTTTATTTTATTTTTTAGCTGAACAATATTCCATTGTAGGGACATACTACAGTTTATTTAACCATTTACTTGTTGAAGGACACCTGGGCTGTTTCCAAATTTGGGCTATTACAGTTAAAGCTGCTATGAGCAATGAAAAAAAAAAGAACTGAGGAAAACAAAGCAAATCAGAGGAAAACAAAACAACACATGCGAGAGAGAACTAAGAAATGCATCCTGCTCTTAACTACTATGTTTTATTCCATTTAGGATGGAATCAACTGACCTATGAGTCAAGCTGACTCCACTGATCAAGAAGTAAACACATGTACTATCACAATTTGTAAATAATATCACTGAAATAATGTACTCATTATAATGTATGATTTTCAATACTAGGAGTTTTATTTAAAATTTTGATAACTGAATTTTAAATTGATATAAAATTTATGATTGTGTGAACTGAATGTTCAACAAAGAGCCTGCAGAAACGTTGCTTTAGATTGTACCACTGTGATGAAAAATAAAATCCATGAAGACTAGCCTAAGGATAAGGATACTGAGTGAAGGAAAGGGAGAGGAAGAAAGAGGTAGAAGGGGAAGAATACAAGTTTCTCCTTGAGGTCTAGAGTAGAACTACTTAACCTGGTTTTCCTTGAGGCTCACAGGGTAGAAGACCTCTGAAGCAGGAAGTAAATTCCATGAAGGTAGGAACTACACAGTTTTAATCACCAATGGCTTTCCCAGTGCTTTAAGCAGAAGTAAAAATGACTGAAGGAACAATGAGTGTTGTTAAGTGTTTGACTGCTCAGGAATGAGACCTCGTGGCCTTATGAGAAATGAGGAAAGAAAAGTCATGAGCTTCCCTACAGAGACTGAGATGTAGAGGTTAAAAATGTGTGCTATCCAATAAAGCCAAGTATGTTTGCATGGGAAAATAGTGTATTAATTCACCTTCTAGAGCCAAGGCAACATTTTACAGAGAACTTCAATGCCTTTCAGGTCTTTGGGCACTGTAACTACATCAATCAGTACACATGTACCTTTGAGGATAACTTGTCCAATATGGTAGCCCTTAGCCACAGATGGCTACTTAAATTTAAATTGATAAAACTAAATAAAATTTAAAAGTTAGTTTCTTAGTCATTCTAGCCACAGTTCAGGTACTGAGTATCCAAATGTGGCTAGTGGCTACCAAATTGGACAGCTCAGCTCTAGAATATTTTTATCATTACAGAAAGTCCTATTGGACAATGCTTTTATGAGGAATGAACAGAAAATAACTGTTATATTGAAAGAGTAGATCTTGATAAAGTGCAAAATAAACAAAGAAGTCAACTATCACCATCAATACTAACACCAATATTAACAACAGTCTTTATCCTTTACCCACACTACTAGGGAAAATTGTCTTTCTGGGGTTTGCTGTTCCCCACTTCTTGGATGAAACCTAGAGCAGGTCCCATGACTTCTCTGGTTACTCTCAAATGTGATTTTTACTCACGAAACTTATTTCAGTAATTATTTTGTCTAATTTCATTTAATAATCAAAACTCCAATTTTTATTATCAAGAGTTCCCTTAATGTAGTCAGCATTTCCTCTGGCTGGCCAAGTACATTTCTGGTTTGCAGCCCCTGTCAGATTGGCTTCTTTGAAGATGATTCTAGGCTGATGCCTGGGAAAAAAATTATTGTTGTATTTCCAGGACATATAACAATGCCTGGCATGGGTACTAAATGCATACTTGTGGTTATATATATATATATATATATATATATATATATATATATATATATATAAATATATATATATTTTATATATATATATATATATATATATATACACAATATTTTCTCCCAATTTGTAGCTTGTCTTTAGATTATCTTAACAGAATCTTCCAAAAGTTTTAATTTTGATAAAGTTGATTTCACATTTTTTCTTTTATGGTTAGTGTTTACTAGGTCATAGCTAGAAAATTATTGCCTGCACCAACATCATGGAAGTGTTTTCCTTTGTTTTCTTCTTGAAACTATATATACTTGATTTTTATATTTGGGTCTGTGGTCCATTTCAAAATAATCATTTGTGTATCATGTAAGGTGCAGGTTGAGTGAGGCTCACTTATTTTCATATAGGTAGCTAGTTGACCCAGCACCATTTGTTGAAAAGACTTTCTTTCCCTCATTGAATTGCTTTGGATTCTTAGTTAAAAAATCAGGTGACTGTAAAAGTATGGGTTTATTTCTGGATTGATATCATAACACTATCGAGTCTTTCATTCTATGAACATAGCACATTTCTCCATTTATTTAACTCTAATTTCAGCAGTATTTATAGTTTTGCATGCATAGGTCTCGCATATATACCACTATATTTGTCTTTAAGTATATTATATTCTTCAAAGCTATTGTAAATATTGTTTTCTTAATTTTATTTTCCACATTTTGTTGTTAGTATTTAGACTTAAAGTTAAATTTTTGTATATTGGCCTTATATTCTGTGACCTTGCTGAATTTACATATTAGTTATAATACATTGAGGAGTTATGATTTTTCTCTGCACATGATTATATCATCTGGGAATAAAGACTGTTTTATAGGTTCCTTTCCAACATGCCTATCTTTATTTTTCTTGCCTTATTTAATTGGCTGAGATTCTCCAGTAAAATGTTAAATAGAAGTGTCAAAGTGGGTATCTTTTTTATCAGCTCCAGAAATCTATCTTGAAACTTTAGTTAGCCAAATCATAAGCTGTGCATGTTTAGGGCAAGATTCTACAATGCTGGGCAAAGTACAGTCGTTCTTCTGGGGGGAGAACGACTATGAAGAAGCTGTGAGCTAAAAAACCATCTCAGCTCACACAGGAGTGGAAAATGTTCAAGGTTTGACAGAAAGAATAGAAAGACCTTATAGAACAGCTTGAGAATCCAATAAAGGCCGAGCCTAATTATTGATAGTTGGTGAACGGCTCTCTCAACTATAATGAAGAGTTGGAACTGTCCCAGTTCAGTCATCCACCAAGCTATCTTTTGATGTTTTATTTTCCTTTCAAGGTAACATGCAATGATTACTTTAAACAGATGTCACATCTTGGGGGTTAAGAGGTCCTCACTGAGATTCTCTAACATCCCACTCCCTTATACGTACCTATCCCCACTCTCAATACATTAACTGAGAGAAATGCTTAAATGCCTTTCTTAATATGAAGGCTGTAACCCCATGTTATGATTACTGAATAATATAGATGTAGCTCAGAGAAATATGAGTAGAAAATTTGGAAACCAGAATCAGAAATAAATATCTAATACATAATAAGAATCATTAGATTTGGGAGACATGTCCCAGAGAAAGTAGTGAAAACATTACCATAATTTAAGGTTAATTTAGTTCATAGAAGTCCTAGAATACACACCATAGGAAGTAATTCTTTGGCCAGAGCAATAGAGAGGATGACTTAATGCTTTTTCTCAGTTTTGCATTACCACAGTTTAAAAAATAATAAAGTAAGGAAAAAAATACCAAAGACAAAATTTGAGTTTTTGCCTTGCCAAGAATAGCAGGAAGATACTTATGTTGTCACTCAAAGCATAAAAATACAGCAAACTGTAGTTCAAATCCATCATCTGCCCTTGATGCCAACTTTTTACCAGCCATATAGAGTCTGTCTGCCTTCTTTATCTCTTTGAACTATTTGGAAAGTAATTTATTTTGAGAACTTTGGACTGATGCTGGGCCTCAGTTATGTGCCTTCCTCTCCCAATGAGTTTGGGAATTGCATTGGCACACATAAAAAGAGTTCTAGGTTGGGTTAGCCTTTTTGGCTCTATCCAGTTAGGGGAAGCTATGGGTATAAAGAATCAAGGATAAAGAATCAAGGACAAAGAAGCACAGAGGTGAACATGTTGAGGCATCATTGTCTTTTTAGTTCACAATATACATGGTCTTTCTTTGCCATTTTATGTCTCACTGCACAGTAGTGCATTATAAACTTGTGGGGAGGTCAACGTATAGTCTCATAGTCTGGTGACTTTTTTTAGAACTAGTCTTTAACCAAGTGTCTCTTATTTTGACTTGCAAAGTCATCAGACTTGAATGGATCATAAGAAGTCAACAGACTAAAATTAATAGGACACAGAAACTGGTCCAAATAAGTTGTCAAAACAAAGAGAGATCTAAAGCAGGTAATAGGATCAGGGCCACAAAGCCAAAAGATCAAAGGTTCAGAAGATGAGAAATGGAAAAAGCTAGTCAAGTGAGTAAAGGGGAATTGGGAAGGTGGCTAGAACAAACACTGGCAACAGAGAGCTATTATCTGGGGCTGGATTTTTACTTTCTCATACTAATATGAAAGTGGACCAAGATTAGAGCAAGCAGTTGTATTCAATTAAATTTAACTGAGCTGATCTGACCTGGACTGAATTGGTATAAACTAGTTGAACTAGATTAAAATAAATTATATTGGATTGTACAATTTCCCTTTATAGAAACAGATAATTTTATACATAGACACATACATACAACTGTAAAATTCAGATAACACAATGCTTTGTTTAAGTTGTTTTTACTCAGGCCTTGGAATGGGCATGAAAAAATTTTAAGTCTATCCTCTTTACCTGTAGGACCACATGTAAACTGTATTAATAATGTAACAATTTATCTTCATTAAACACACATACATACAACATATGTATCATGTATAGTTTTGGCCTTTTCAAAATATTTTTGTTCATTTTTAGGTATTATGAGAGAGAAAACCTGTACCCCTGCTTCTTCTTTCCATCTTAACCTGGTATAATGCTATATAGTGCTTCATGGTTAAAAAAAGTGAATGTCATGAAGCACATCCTCTGATAACTTTTTCAGTGAGAGACTGTGTATGGTAAACTGTGTTTCCCCCCTCCGCTCTTAAATAATAGTTAAGCTGAGTGAAAAATTCTAGGTTTACTGACTTTCCTTTAGCACTTTAAATATATTATGCCATTGTCTTCTGATATCTATTGTCCTGATTAAAACTCTGCTTTTAACCTCATTCTCATTTCTTTATATGTAATCCTCAATTTCACTACATGTCTCAGTTTGAATGATAGTCATTATATGTTAGCCCTGGTTTTTTAATAGGCAGTGGCTTCATCAATCCATGGACGCTTAATACCAGGAATGACCTTAGAAGTCATTTTTGGAGGAGAAAGATTATTCTTCTCTTCTGCTTCTTTTCCATCCGCCACTTCTGCCTTGGTCCATTCAGAAGAGGAAGTTCATCCACACTTTGACCTAATGTTTCCTTGCACTTGGATGGCTGAGACAAGTTGACTGTTATTACCCGTGAGATTAGTTATTTATGTAAATTTGGAATATGCTACCCAGATCCAGTCATGCTAGATGGGAGTAGGGAAAGGAAGGCCCAATATAGTCTCAAAGCCCAAGATGCTCTAGAATGACTTGATCAAGGAGCTCCACTCCTGAAATGCTGGCATATTATTTCCCATTTGGCTATTTAGCCTTGCTGAAATATCTCCTTCAACAGAGAACCCTGAGGTAAGAGTAGGGTGAGATTTGGATACCAAAACTTCCCACTGAAATCCTTAATAGCATTAAATTCATCTCCTTAATTTGATAGAATACATGATAAAACTAAAGCCCAGAGAGGTGAAGTGACTTCGCCCAAGTAGAAAGTTAATTAGTGAAGCAGCAGAAAAGAGAACTTTAATTTCCAGCTCAGGAATATTTCCAGGATCCCATGGTAAGTTTTTAACTTCTCTATTTTCTCAATCTCCTTCCTTAACAGAACAAAATTTACTTTTTTTAAAAAACACAACGTGATTCTATTTTAGTACACAACCAAAATACAAAACACCATAGTAAATTGATGGCAATAAAATATGGAATTTCATTTGCACTGCATGGCAATGGTTAACATCCTTAATAAATGAGTTCTTAGTAACTAGTAACAAAGACATTGGTATACCAAGGGAAATGAAAAAAACAGAAGAAAATGAAATAGCACAGTGACTAGTAAGGATTAAGCATATATGAAGATGACTGAGCTTAACAGTAACAGAAGAAAAGCAATTTCTTTGTAATATCATATTACCAAAGATTAAATATTTAACATTTGTACAGTTTTAGGAAACATACCCACATAAACACTGAGGGACAAGATTGATGAGGTCCTGTCTATATAGTAGGGGAAAATCTAGTGTGGACTCAAAACTACAAATTTTTGATATCCTTAGTCCTAGCAGTTCCAATTCATTGGAATTATTTCAACAAATTAGTTGGATAGATTTACAATTTATATATAAACCATGTTTACTGCATAGAAAATTTGTAGCTAATATATAGAGCCCCCAAAATGACTTGCATATTAATCTGGTGATAATGATTATGATGACTGAATAGGAAAACTGATGCCATTGCTTCTGCCACCATCTTCAGTAAAACCAAAAGACAGTCTTCATAATGTTTGGAGATTCCTCATTGATGTGTTGCAATGGACACTCCCTGTAGATCAGTAAAACAGGCTGAGAAGGCTCAAGTTTAAAGTGACCTAAAGGGTGATATTGGAGAGAATCGTAACCAGGCATGTTGACTGTTTTCATTGTTGCCATTGTACTAAATCTCAGGAGCTTGAATGATGGAGGCATGATTACATAGGGAAGCTCAGGATGGTGCAATTCCAATGCTTCATTTCAATGCTCCCATAAGTATTAAGTGCATATATTTAAAATTTCCACTTATCACAGGAAAATTTAAAATTGATTCATAAAAATTAATCTTTTTCAAGACTTCAAAGGACATGGAAATTTGTGAAGTATAAGATTTTACTTCTTAAATGCCTTTTTTCCTTCTCTAATTCTGCCACCTCCATCTATGTTATCCACTATTAATGAAATCTTGAGAACAAAATTTTCTGTACCACATTCTCTACTAATGATCCTTTAGACAAACTGCATTAATATGGAAAGAGCAGAGGTTTTGGAGTCAGGAAGAGCTGGTTTGAATTCTGCTTCTATCATTTACTAGCTCTGGAACCTAATGTTAATCTCTTTGAGTCTCAATTTTCTCATCTGTAAAATAGGGATAAGAATATTCACCTCAAAGGGGTTCTTATAAAGTTACTATGGAACTTCTAGCATTGTGCCTGGCACACAGTAGAAACTAAATAAATATTAATTTTGTTATTGTTATTATTATTTTTTTCATTTTAACACATTGACTTTTGCCCTATCCTGATATTCTTTTTTTTTAATTTATTTTTTTTAAATGAAGTATAGTTGGTTTACAATGTCATGTTAGTTTCAGGTGTACAGCACAGTGATTCAGATATAGATAGATAGATTCTTTTTCGGATTCTTTTCCTTTACATGTTATTACAAAATATTGAGTAAGTTCCTTGTGCTATACAGTAGGTCCTTACTGGTTATCTGTTTTATACATAGTAGTGTGTATATGTTAATTCCATCCTCCTAATTTATCCCTCCCCCACCTTCCCCTTTGGTAACCATAAGTTTGTTTTCTATGCCTGTGGATCTATTTCTGTTTTGTAAATAAGTTCATTTGTATCTTTTTTTTTCATATTCCACATACAAGCAATATCATATGATATTTGTCTTTGGCTTATTTCACTTAGTATGATAATCTCTATGTCTATCCATGTTGTGGCAAATGGCATTATTTCACTCTTTTTTATGGCTGAGTGATATTCCATTGTGTATATATATATATATATATATATATATATATATATACACCACACCTCTTTATCCATTCATCTGTTGATGGACATTTAGGTTGCTTCTATGTCTTGGCTATTGTAAATAGTGCTGCAGGGAACACTGGGGTGCATCTCTGGATATATGCCCAGGAGTGGGGTTGCTGGTAACTCCATCATATGATAGTTCTATTTTTAGTTTTTAAGGAACCACCATACTGTTTTCCATAGTGGCTGCACCAATTTGCATTCCCACCAACAATATAGGAGGGTTCCCTTTCCTCCACACCCTCTCCAGCATTTTTTATTTGTAGACTTTTTGATGATAGCCCTTCTGACTGGAGTGAGGTGATACCTCATTGTAGTTTTGATTTATATTTCTCTAGTAATTAGCGATGTTGAGCATTTTTTCATGTGTCTGTTGCCCATCTGTATGTCTTCTTTGGAGAAATGTCTATTTAGGTTTTCTGCCCATTTTTTGATTGGGTTGTTTGATATTGAGTTTTATGAATTGTTTGTATATTTTGGAAATTAAGCCCTCATCAGTTGCATCATTTGCAAATATTTTCTCCCAATCTGTGGGTTGTCTTTTTGTTTTGTTTGTGGTTTCCTTTGCTGTGCAAAAGCTTTTAAGTTTAATTAGATCCCATTTGTTTATTTTTGTTTTTATTTCCATTACTCTAGGAGAGGAATCCAAAAAGATGTTGCTGAAATTTATGTCAAAGTGTGTTTTGCCTATGCTTTCCTCTAGGAGTTTTATAGTATCTGGTCTGATATTTAGGTCTTTAATTCATTTCAAGTTTTTTTTTGTATATGGTGTTAGAGAGTATTCTAATTTCATACTTTTACATGTGACTGTCCAGTTTTCCCAGAACCACTTATTGAAGAGACTGTCTTTTCTCCATTGTATACTCTTGCCTCCTTTATCATAGATTAAACAACAATAAGTGCATAGGTCTATTTCTGGGCTTTCTATCCTGTTCCATTGATCTATGTGTCTCTTTTTGTGCCAGTACCATAGTGTTTTGATTACTGTAGCTTTGTAGTATAGTCTGAAGTCAGGGAGCCTGATTCCTCCAGCTCTATTTTTCTTTCTCAAGATTGCTTTGGCTATTCAGGGCCTTCTGTGTTTCCATACAAATTGTAAAATTTTTTGTTCCAATTCTGTGAAAAATGCCATTGGTAATTTGGTAGAGATTGCATTGAATCTGTAGATTGCCTTGGGTAGTATAGTCATTTTAACAATATTGATTCTTCCAATCTAAGAAAATGGCATATCTTTCCATCTCTTTGTGTCATCTTCAGTTTCTTTTATCAGGGAATAAACCTGCCTAAGGAAGCAAAAGACCTGTACTCTGACATTCTTATTTTCTTTGAGGGAGCTCTTATCTTCATCCTATATTTATGTATGTGTGTGTTTAATGAACTTAAATGGGACATTTCTGAATAAAGATGCATCTCACTTGCTGCTAGGGTAACATTTAGTACCCTGTGCATGAAGACTGAGAAGTGGTGATTGATATTGTTAAGTGATAAATGAACAGTTGACGAATAGATCATAGCAACTCTAATGTAGAGGTAGTGCTAGTAGTTTGTTCATAACTTGTTAGTCTGCTACAGACCCAGCATGAGTCATAGCTCCTGAATGTCAGGCTCAAGAACATGGAGGCCAGCTTCCTCCTTGACCACACAGTATCAGAAGCCACTCATTAGCGTGAGTATGTGAAGATGCTCAGCCACTGCATAATTAGGGTGTCTCTGTTCTCTTTCCCAACTTTCCATCACGTCCCTCCACATTTCCCATTGTTGCATCATCCTGTACTGCCTCTCACTGGACAGTCCCACAGGAATTCTGATGGCTTTCTGAAAAGTTGGGGATGGGATTAAATTATGAAGGTTTAAGGGATTTTGTTACACTTCCACTTAAATCATCAGAGGAAGAGAGCGTGGGATAGATGGGTGGTTTTTTTAATTCAAGCCTGCCAAGTTCATCCAACCTGACAGGATAACATTTCAATTCCAAACAGAAAAAAATATATTACTTACCCTCATGATTCTTGGGAAACAAGGAAAATATCTGCTTCTTGGATGGAGCCCATAAGATCCAAAAGCTACAGATGCTCAGGAAGCCAAAGTTGAAGGATGTTGTTGTTATTAGGAGGTCCAGTCAATGTACAACTCCAGAAACTTCAAGGGAGAAATGGGAATGGAAATTGTTGTTTCCCAAATGATAACATGCTTTCAGATTTTTAAGATATGTGACTATGAAATCCCTAAGCTTTGGTGTGTTAGAAGGAGGGCTTCCTGGACACTTTGAGCTTTGCATGAGAGAAAATAGAGAGCACATATGAATATCGACTTTCAACTAAGATGGACCTGAATTCTTAATCTCAGATTAGCATTTACTAACTGATCAATCTCACTAAGTTCCTGTCCATACATAAGCTTCAGCTCTGCATCTAAACATTGGAAATAGTTTATATCTATTTCACAGGGTGTTTATTTGTTTGTTTTGAGGATCATAGGAGCTCATGTGTATAAAACATCCATGACAGTGAATGGAACTTATTAAAGGCTCAGTAAATGGTAGCTTTTTTAGGTGTTGGCCAAGACACATATGCTTGCTGAGCTAAATTAACCAAATATTTAATAAACACCAACTCTGACCGAGACCCTTTGCATCAGATACCTTCTAGGCACAGAGATGATCTTGTTGTTCTATCTTTAAGATGCTCATGGTCAATATGTCTTGTCTTTGACCCTTTTGTTTTCATCTCCAAGACATCATAAGAGCAGAGATTTTATATGTCTTATATTAACATATTTTTATGGTCTAGAAGAGGGAATAAATTTAACAAATATTCACTGAGGATCTATTTGTCCCAGGTACTGTTTGTTCTAGGTATTTGGGATATATCAGTGGACAAATCAAAGTTCTCTGATGGACAAATGAAGCTACTTAATAATAACATCCAAAAACATTCCATGAACCATTTTTTTGACCTGTGGATTGAAAATTTCCCTGAAGAACAGAGCAATTTAGAAATAACTCTTCCCTAGGTAGTGTGATGCCACTTATAAGCCACCACCACAGATGCTGCATTTTGCAAGGTCACCAAGCTTTCTTACAGCTTATATGAGAATGACATGTGAGTGTGTGGTCTAAGAGAACGTCTGGCTCCTTTGGGGAGATGGGCTTCATACTGATGCAACTTAGGAGTCCTGGTCTCCCACCTATCAAATCACTTCATTGGTCCCCACCCTAGAAGGCAACATGGAGGCAAGCATGGAACCCTGGAGATTAAGCAAACTTTCTCTGACCAGTAGGTGTGTATCTGCTGCTTTTCTAGATCTGCTCCCCTTGGGGACTGTGTGCCTCCTTCATCAAGAAATTTGCCAGCATTCACAATTGGAAAATAAACAGGCCAGCAGGTTCTGATTAACCCAAATTGGAACTATTCAAACAGTCACAAAAAGGGATCTTTTCCCCTGAAGGAATTTACATGTGAAGAGAGACTAAGATGGGAAATAAACATTTCTATAATGATTAAAGTTAATTGGCTTGAAAGGATGCCTCTGAAAGAAATGCTTTCTGGTTTTAGTTCCAATCTATTTCGGGACAAGCCTGTTTTTCATAAGATTGGTAACTGCAAACAGATACTGCCCTTTCATTGGAAACAGATGGTACAGGACATAATTAAAGAAGTATGCACTGGCATCTCAAATAACTGCTTTCAATTACAGCATTTCAAGAGTATTAAGGGGAAATATTTTAAACAAGACCACTGCAAAAATAGATTTTGTCATTAACTTTGAAATAATATTTGACTTAAGGCTGAAATTTCCATGTGCCAGGTCTGGATCTCACGGCTGATGCTGATTGGTGCAAAAGAAATTGAATCATTATGGTCCTATCATTCAGGGGGAAAATAAAAAAGACTTCTCATTTTTTTAATGCAGAGAAAAACTGTTTTTTTCCCCTTCTGGTAAGACTTGTATTTTATTTTGCACTTGAATCTCAGTTCTATATTACAACTTTGAGGCGCTTTCATAGTGAAACCATCTCAATGTTAACTCCAAGCTTGTCTGTCCCTAGTGTGGTTGCCTGTCTGTGTGTAGGCAGTGGGTATAGGCCTGCCCCCCACCATGAAGCATGTGTATATGCCCTGTAGCCCATGTTGTCATGTATACACTGAACACATTCATGCTGAGATCTATACATAAAACCCCCAAATTAGATAATATGCAAACTCGTCAGATTGCCTGGGCTGGTACATTCGTAATCTGGGGTTTGCTTATTGTAATTTTTCTCATTAGGTAATTTTAGTGGAGATTATAACAATTATAGTAAGTTATATAACTTTGACAAGTTACAAAATACTTCACTTGTCCTTTATTTAACATATTGGAATGATGTTTATTTCTCTCAATAAATACTTTCTTATTTATTGAGCATCTAACACATGACAGGTATTGTACCAGGAGATAAAATGATTAACAGATACAGTTGTTTACTTGCCCTCCTAGAGCTTATGATCAAATGGTGGATAGAAAGACAAGGGACCAATTGCAATATAGGATGGTAAATGCTATGATGAAGAGTAGTCAGGGTGGCATAGAAACACTGAATAGGGGTACTTCACCCAAGAAGAGGCTTCTACCCTATTACCTTAAACTTGGGTTTAGAAACAGAAGAGTAAAGCAACTGTACAATACATCACCTTAGTGACTCAAACACATATACTTTTGGATGTACTAATAGTTCCTAATGATGAGAGCAGCAATCTGGCAGATATGATACAATTTATTGATCACCGATTGGTATTAATTAATCAACAAACACGGCATAAATTTACTTTTTATTATACGTACACACACGTGCGCACACATGGGGAGAGAGACACAGAGAACACTCATGAACCATACCACTGACCACCACCCCCCGAAAGTTGCATGGGCTCTAAGCTCTGTCTAGTTGTGGTGATGAGTTAGGTGTGAGTTATCCCTACTCTCACTCACTTGCCTTTACACTAATGGTCTGTGTTCTTGAGAAGGCTGGACAAAGGCTTGTGGTGAATAACAAGTACAAGAGCAAAATACTAATCAGTCCACACATCTATTTCCTCATCACATGGGTAGTGAGTAGAATGTTGCAATTGGATTTTTGGACTATTAAAATATTTTTTTTGAGTAATTAAGCCCTTAAGAAGCTTGGTAATTTCCTTCAAAAATATATTCAGTATTCAAATTCTCCATGAAGTCATTCAGATTAACCCCACCCAGTAATTTACTTTTCCTCATTTTGACTACTCTCTGTAGTTTGTGGGTGTGTGCGTGCACGTGTGTGCACACACCCTATATCCTTTATTATTTATGGGGAGTAAACAGGCAATACCACAAATATTAATACTATTTGGTCAATAAAACACTATATAGATTGGTTCCCAAAGAATTCTGAAGAAAATACAGCACAAAAAGTGATCATACTTTGATAAACAATAAGGGGAGAAAGTTTCCAATTTGAGGCAGGAAATGAAGAGAAGAGAGAATTCTGGACTCTGGCCAAGGGAGAAGTGGAAGGGATTTAGAACCTTGAATAATGATGTAAAGAGTGAAGGAAGAAAAATCATTTTAATAAAGAAAGTTCAAATTCTTCATGTAAAGCACCTTTTCTTAGGGTTGTGGGTGATTCAGGTTTGTAGACTAAATGACCCTAATCCTTCCATTTTCCCTGCATCTATATACACTTGTCACAAGCTCATTGTGGGTGGAGCGTGTTTCCCTGCTTCTTAGACTTTGGGCTTGGCCACATGACTTGCTTTGACCATATGGGTAGGAGTGATAGAGGCCAGTTCCACACCTAGGTTTTCAGAGGCCTCACATGTTTCTTCTTGCTTCCTTTTGCTTCTGCTCCTTCTATGAGAGAAGCATGGCTTGGCTAGCTCTCTACTCCAGGATGATGAGAGACATATGGAGCAGAGCCACCCCAGCTTGCCCACAGACCTGCAGTAAGAAGCAGGTGCACCCAGCTGAGCCCAGTCTCACTCCCAGCTCAGCCAACCCACAGACCCATGAAAAAAAAAAGATTGTTCCTTTAAGCCACTGAGTCTTGGGGTCGTTTCTTATTCAGAAATATTGTGTCAAAGCTAATTAATGCATTGCAAAAGAAATGGTGCTGTCTAGAGGGAGGAAGAGAGTGGAGCTGGAAATCGGCATCCTTTTCTGGCTGTCTTTCCCTGGTTCTCCATAATCTATGGAGAGACAGCTATCAGGCAATGGCTGGTCTGCCCATTGGTTGACTGCCTTCCTTGACTAGGTGAAGTTCATGTCTTGCTTGCTTAGCCAAAAACTCTGCTCTTTAAAATTCAGAGCAAGTTCACCCAGTTTGAGGGGTGGGAGGCTATTATTTCTGGTCCATATATCTTCACTAGTTTGCTGAAAGGTATTAAGCCCAGGAGGACATTGTTTTTCTACATGTCTTTTCCACAGGTAGAGAGTAGTCTTATGCTTACTTTGCTCCAACTTTCTCTTGATTGAACTCCCAAAACACTTAACAGCTTCTAAATGTAGCAGTGGGTGACTCCTGCTCTTTTCCTATTTAAATTCCCTCTTCCAGTTCCATTCAAGGGCCACCACACTGAAGCCTTCAAGCAGGATGGGTTTATGGAAGAAGTGTAGAAAGATCTAATTTGTTACTGAGAACTTCATAAGGCAACATACATAAGAACTAGTGTGGCCTTACCCAAATGAGTTCCTTACCTCTATTGAGTTTTATCATAAACATTAATTTTTTAAAATAAATCTCACCCGTTATTTTGATATTTTCTTCTTTCTGAAAATACTAAACTATTCCCAAGAGATTACCTGGGGCTAAGGAGGGCAAATCTCTGTCTCAGTCACACCAAAGGCTTGTAGAAAGTTTACTCAAAAGTTTTCATGTGGCAAGCTATCTAAATCCTACTGATGAGACAAATCATACAAGTTGAAAAAAAAAAAGAAAAGGAAAAAAACCTTTTTTTAAAGACTATGAGAAAAGCATTACTTTGTGCTATTTAGAGAAGCTTGGGAGATTTGTTTTTCCTTTGGTAAATGCCACAAAGGAGACGTTTCTCATGAAAACTTAACTGATAGACAGACAGTAGCATGGTGAGGGATGGCCTCTGGGAATAGTTATGGGAGAGAGCTTGGAGCCAGGACCAGCAATTATGAGACACCAAGAAAAAAAGCAGAGGTTGTGTAGACATAAAATATTCCAAAAGCAATCATGGAAGTGGAATGAGAGGAAGAAAGAGAGTAAATGCTTTAAATAAAAGTAGTTCTCACCATACAAAACCCAACAGCATTCACATCTGGTAGAGCAGAATTATACTTGACTAGGTCATATCCTTGAAAATATATTAAAAACTTGGATATATGCATAAAACTATACTGGACAGAGAGAACTGGAATTTGAATCATGGACTTACATTTACAATTTGAGTGATCTTGGGCAATTTTTCTACAGCTTTGAATTTATTATTTGCAAAATGGAAGTCATGAAACAACATGTGTGGAATTGCCTAGCATATACAGTAAATGTTTAAAATGTATTTGTTGAATCTAAATAATGCAAACAATTCTACACTAGAAGCAAGAGTTTGTATTATGGCCAACTGAACTTGAAACATAATGCTCAGACCTCAGATTTCTCAAGATCAGTCATTTGACAGCATCAGGAGAAGATGATAGAGTTCTATTACAGAGCTGAAAACACATGATATGAATTCACTGAGTCCCTAAGTGAACTTAGCACTTTGGTAGGCACTCAGTGCAGAGGGGAATGAGAGTTAGGTGGCAGGAGAGGAGAATAAAAAAGAAGACCTATTGGATGCTGCTTCCCTCAATCAAGTTTAGACTTCAGATATGTGTGGCTGAGAACACAAGCTTTGGGGTCAGACTTGCTCTCAAATCTTGACTTTGCTTGTATGACCTGGGTCTAGTCGTTCAAAGCCTCAAACTCCCCATCCATAGAATGGGAACAAAAATACTTACATTGCAATGCCATTTAAGGACTACAGATGGTTTATGAAAAATGCCTAGCAGTTAGTAGACATATGATACAGGGCAGCTATTGTTACTTAAAAGGCCATAGCTCTTTCAGAACAGAAACTGGACCTCATGAATCTTTGTATTCTTCATTGTGTTTAGCACAATGCCTGTCATATATTAGGTATAATAAATCTTCATTGAATGGATGAGTAACCAAAACATCTTGTTTAATGTTCTTGCCTTTTGCCCTAATTGCCATCAGATGGAGCTTTTGCCTGGTTTGAGGGGGTTTTTTTGCCCTTACAAGACCAACATCACCACCTTTGACTTCAGAGCATATCTCCAAGACAGAAGAACTACAATAGACATAAATTGGCTGTCTGGGGTGCTTGCCTATTAACGGCACATTCAGATTCCACCTAAACATTGGTCATACCTCTGGTTTTGGACTCAGTCCTGCATTCATTTCCCAGCGCCATTATGTCTGACAAGTCACTTTGGGAAAGTTAGTTACCTCTTTGAATTTAATTTCCTCATTCATAAATAATGACCTTAAGGGTTGATGCAAAGATTAAATGAGACAGCATATATATAATGCCAGACATATAATAGGCAGCACAAGATTTGAAACTGAATATATGACAACAAAGCTCAAGTTCCTTATATTACATTTGATTTCCAAAGGATTTTAGGTTTCTTAAAGAAAGGAGTCATATCTTGTTCAGAATCACTTTGCATATACCTTGGTGCCTAGCATAATGCAGGGCAAAGAGTAGTATGTAATCAAGACTTGTGGAGCTGAATTGCTTCCAACTGTTAACCATACTCTAAGTGAATCAAGAACATTTCTTTAGGAAAATGTGCCTTTGGACACAAGGAACCATAATTGATTCACAAAAACAAGGAATACCAAAGAAACTTTCTTTCCCTTCTTAAAATTATTAGACTGGTTGTTTGGAGAAAAAAATAGACATCACACCCTTTCATTTTAATAAGTCTTTAAGCAGTTAAACACTTAAGATGCTTTTACATGCAAGTAACAGAAAACACAAATCAAACTGGCTTCAAAAGTAAGCACATTTATTGGCTCACATGCTTGGAAGTGCACGTAAGAATTGGTTGATCTAGCAGTTCAACAACGTGATCAAGGATCCAGGTTCCTTTTGTCTCTCTATTTTGATAACAGTGTCAGCTTCATTATGGATGTAAGTTGTTCAGTAGTAGAAAATAGGCTACATGTTTCCTTATTCATTTCTGGAAAGAGAAAATGAAAGAGAGCATGCCACTCATGAGCTTTGAACTTAATTTTTCTCTTCATAACGTTCCCATTTCATAAACAGTAATTGTCATCGATGAAATGCTATGCACTGATAGGCTTAGCTTAGGAATCCTGGCAAGGGATATGGTATTAAGACTGGAGTTAAGGTCAATTCTTCACGCACCATCCAGGTGGTGGGAAGGTGCTAGAGTCAACTGTCTGAATCATGAAAATTCAAACCTTCTTTTCAGGGCCATGGTCTCTACGATGGGAGCACATTCCATTCTCCATGCCAGCTGTGATGACCAGTTCTTGCTGATTGTCATCTGCTATGGGCTTGGCATTCTCTGCCTGCTTATGGGTCAGATGCCAAAAAAATAAGAAACATAACTGAAGGAAGCTCATGAGCCAATATAGGGCCAGAGGTGGGGGAGGAATTTCTTAACAGCTGGAATAATCTTTAGCTCAAACAATCTTTAAGAAAGAGAATAAACAAAAGCAGAACTCAATATGGCAGACATTCATTGTTTACCTAGCACTGGGGACTGGGCAGGCCCTCTGGTGGTTAGGAGAATAATAAATACATGGAGACAAGGTTCTGGCCTACAATAAACTTTAGAGTTTAGAGTGGAATATTTGCAATACATACACATGTGCACACACACATACACACACAGTACTTGAGAAATGTTCAGAACAACATCCAAGACAGTAAAGGGGGTGACTGGACAATATGACATCCAGAAATGTATTACACACAGTCTACCCTCCCACTCACCCTCCTAGCCTGTCCTAACCTCTCAATTCACTTCAACACTGATACTCTCTCTACCCTATTAGAATTGACTTTCTTAAACCCTTTGACTCTCCTAAATATTCCATGTAACCTTAGCTTGCTGTCTGTTGAAGTCACCTTTTTAACACAATTTTATTGGTATAACAGTTATGCATCACTCTTAATCCTACCACTCAGATATAACCACCATTAGCATAGTGGTGTGTATTCTCTCATTTTTTTCTATATGTATTCTTTTCTTTCACAAATTTACAGGGTTTTCACTTGCCATTCCTAGAACACTACTTATTTATATATGTAAAGATCTGGAAGGATATATGAAAAATTGGTAACTGTGGTCTTCTCTGGAAAAGGAAGGGTGTTGGCACTTTTTTTTATTCTATGCACTTCTATGTTATTATTTTAAACAACAAAGACGTATTTTAGTAAAATTTCTAAAAGGGAAAAGTAAAATCTCTACTTCTGATGCAGTTACCAATAAAAAGTACCTGTTCTTTCACTTTGATTTATCGCAGTAGTCCTCATCCTTGGGGGCATGGCAAGAAATGAAAGTATTCAGTCTTGATCCTAAGCTTCTTTTTTTTCTAGAGAGGAATAAGAAAAGAAAAATGAGAAAGAGGAGCCTTGATTTTCTACTACAGGCCCAGAGTGCTTAATAATCAAAAGAGCAAGTATCAGGGGATAAAGAACACTCCAAGTCGGGAAGGGGATTTTCTCAACAGCTTCTCAGAGGAAGGAGTTTTTGTGTAGAGAAAGCAGAACTAGCTGGAAGTGAGGATACATGAGTTTTAGTTCCAGTTCTGTGAACACACAGATCTGTGAAACTGCAGGAGTCACGGTGTCCCTCTTGGCTTCAGTTTCTTACCTTATAAAAGAACTAATTTTAGAATATTTTAAAATTGAAAATTATTGAGGATGCTAAATTTTTTAACCTTGCAAAGCAAGGACAATAAAAAGGAAAAAGGAAACCAACAAACTGCAAACCAAAAACTGTCATTAAACTCCATCATCATTTCACAAATGAAAGGACACATTAGCACCAAAAATGTAAGGACACAATCTCACATCTTAAAAATTAGCTTTGTGTTAAAAACTCTCAAAATTTGCCCTTATTTGTCTCTTTCCTCCATGGGCAAGTACACATTCGCCATGGACTGCATTTGGGAACCTCAGCAGTAAGCTCGCTCACATTCCCCTCTGGTGCTATCATGCTGGCATGCTGTGATCCTGAGCCTGACCCCAGATAGCATACTGGATGTTGAATGGCAAATTCAAGGACTCAGAGGGAAAGTAGAAGCCACACTGCAGAGCAGAGATATTCAGCACTGGGAAACTAATTATTATTGAACAACTGCTACATGCCAGGAACTCCTCTGTGTGACAGAATTCCATAGAGAACAAAACAAACACAAGAGCTGCCTCCAGGGAACTTATGTTGTTAAGAGAACCAGATAATTAACAAAGACACAGCAAATACATAGTGTATCACATGGCCTTAAATACTATAGAGAAAAATAAAGCATGGTAAGTCTGATAGGTAGAGTCACTCAAGTGTGAAAAGCCATCAGAGAAGGTCTCCCAGAGCAGACACTAGAAGGAAAGGCAGGAAGTGTGCTATGTAGACGTCTAAGGGAAGAACACCTTTCGTACAGGTAATAGTAACTACAGATGCCCTTAGGCAAGAGTGTGCTTGATAGTGTTGAGGAAAAGCTATGCACAGGGTAAGAGGAAAGAAAAGGAAATCACAAGTAGTTGAGGACAAGAACATACAGGACCTTAAAAGCTCCAGCAAGGACTGACTTTTCTCTGAGTGCATGGTGAGCTATCAAAGGGCGTTGCGTAGAGGAGCGACATAGTTGACTCATGTTTTCATAAAATTGCTCTGCTGTTGTATAAAGAGACTCTGTGGACAAAAGTAGAAGCAGGGGATCCAGTCGATGCTATAATTTCAGTCTGGGCAGTGAAGAAGAATATTTTATAACAGAAAAGAGAGATACCCCCGTGGTGGTGTTGTGGCTGTTGTTTTTGTTGTTGCTGCTGCTATTTTAAGGGTGAGGGAAATAGGGAAACAATATGGTACTCAGTGGGAGGAAGGCTAAGATTTGGAAATACATATCTAAACCAGTATATGTCTATATATTCTCTCTATATATAAATCTCTGTGTGTATATATATATATATATAAAGATTGTGTGTATATATAGAGAGAGTTTATCTATCTATCTATCTATCTATCTATCTATCTATCTATCTATCTATCTTCTGTCTACAGGTTACTAAATAAATTCTTGTCCTTTAGTTCCCTCCAAACTAATGCTTTCTAATTTTAGGCTCTTTAAGACTTTTTCTTTTTTCTTTTATTAGCTAATTATTATATATATTCCATGGGAACCCTGTGTATTAGTCCAGAAGGACTAGGTTATGGGTCAGTGACAAACAAACCTCAAAATTTTAACAATGTAACACCATAAAAGTGTATATCCAATGTGGATTATCAGGCGACCGATCCTCTTGTTTATCCAGAGACCAGACTGAGAGAAGCTTCATCTCAACATTTGGATCTATAATTGCTGAGGTAGGAAAGGATTCATGAAAAATGTTGTACTGGATTTTAAAGCTTCTGCCCAGAAATAACACACACTGTTTTCCCTCATTTGTCACTGGTGTAAGTTACATGGCCATGCCTCACTTCATTGAGGCAGGAAAATGCAGTTGTACCATGTTCCTGAAAGACTGGGAAGTGGAAAAAAAATTGAACCGTCCTAATGACTCCCATAATCTGGCTTGCTATTTCTGATTGGATCTCAGAATTTCCTTGCTTTCACCATTCCATTTGCATAGGTCTTCCCTGTTTATCTTAATTGGAATATTTATGACCTATAAACTCCCAAATCACTTATGCCACTCATACGACATTGCACATTGCCTTATATTGTCATCATTTTTGTACAGACACACAAGTGGCATGTGCTGTTCTCAGTGCCACCTATCTTTTCCTTTACCCCACTAGGTTGGTCTTCGCAGACAGGAAATCAATCCAAATAGGTCCTAGGGTAATTATCTTGCCTGAAGATAAAAAAACAGAGATGCCTGTTTCCTTTAGACCCCTTCTGTTCTTTGATAATATGCCTGTTATTTCCCACCTGCCATGCCCACTTTTCAATAAATGTGGCAATGGCAGCAGATTTTCTCTGCTGCTGAAGCCAAACCAAAAGTTAACTTCATGTGCTTGCTAGCAATGGAAAAGCAATAGCATTGAGTGTTTCATTGTTAGATTAATGCATTAGTGAGTGACAAGGTGCCATCTTGAGCAGTAGTGATAGGTTTCCAACTCTGAGGACGTTCTAAAACTGTCCCAAACAAAGAAATTGTTTTGAGTTTCCAGGTGAGGGAATAAGATCCACATGTCATCTCACTATCAGAGTATCAAACTCTGATTTTTCTTTCTTGACATTTCAGAGATTATGACTATGTAGAAATGACAAGGACAGGACAGTGTATAGCTGCTGAAGCCCCACAAATGGAACCATCTTTGTTAACTTTTTAAAGCAATTATCTGGTTTATTAAAAATAATGTCTCCTCTTAATTAAGTGACAGATATTAGAGATTGCTATTCTTTTCTTTCAGCAGTCCCATAAAAGGAGAGTAAAGGAACGTGAAGGAGCAATAGAGCAAATGCCAAGATAGAGAATAATCAGATCAGGTTTTAAAATAGAAACCCATCTATTAGCTACGAGTGGAAATAACTTTTCATTTGCTTTACTAAACAGGAGGCTTATTGAAAGTTGGGATTGGTTTTTATTTTTCTTTCTTTCTCATACTGCAGTCCAACATGGTGCATTGCCTAGAGGAGGCAAAAATAAACACTTGTCTAGTGAACAACAAAAAATTGTATCGGGCTTGCTTCTTCTATCCAACAGGTGGCATTGTTGATTTATAAATGGCCTTAGGACCAGCACAGCGGCTAAGCAACCACCAACATCGGTTTTGTCATTGCTGTTTTTGTTTTTGTTTTTTTTAAATTACACCTGTTGTTAAAGAATAGGACAGATGTGAGGAGCACAAATATCCCTCTTTCAGAACCACTTTGTTTTTGAGAAGCCATATATGGCTGATGAGTCATTTTAATTACAGAGCATTAGTAAATGATAAGAAATATCTAACGTTCCCCCTTTTGATTCCTCTGGATGAACAGAGGAGGAATTCCTTTGTCTTCTCTTCATTCCTGTTAGTGCCAATTTAACCATGACTCATACCACTTGAATTTACACATTAATTCACTAAATCACTTATGTATTGAAACAGTGGCATTTACAGACTTTGAGTTTTGTGCTTATTATACAAAGCTAGAAAAGGACAGAGCTACAAAAGAAAAATGAGACCCTATCTTTATTGTCTAAGATATTTGAAATCTAATTAGGAAGATAAAAAATGTATATAAATCCAACTAGTAATAATTCAGGCAAGATGCTCTTATGTTGGGTACTAATAGTCAAAAATAAAAACTAACATTTAGTGAGAATTTACTGTGTGCTAGATGCTGTTCTAAGCATTTATTTGATCCTCATAACAATCCCTATGGAGTAGGTACTATTACTATCCTCATTTTATCAGTAAGGAGACTGAGACATGGGGGATTTAAGTGGCCAGGTCATGGCAGGTAGTGTGACCCCACTTATAATAGCAGCTGATACTGAGTACTCAACATACGTCAAGTAAGTGTTTATGCCCTTTGCGTGCATTATGTTAGTTAATTTTCATGCTAACAATTTCAACTAAGTATTAACCACTATCTTTATGTTACTTTTATTTCCTGTAGGAGTTTACTAGCCTTTCTTAACAAAATACAAATGCATTTACCTCTCTATTCCTTGAAGTAAACACAGACATTTGTACAAATATGGATTTATTAATTTAACTTCAGACCTGACTAGGCTCCAGAATGCAAGTAATTTACTAAACATCATGAGAATGTGCATTTTTTCTCATAAGGTACATCAGTTCCATTTCATCCAGCATTTTAGTAGAAATTAAAAATATATATTTGTAATCTTTGTTGCCTTCTCTTCAGATAAAAAAATCTGTTTTCAGCTGTGGGAAGAGTGGCCAAATGACTGATTAGGACTACTGAAATTTCATGCATTTTGATTCACTAATATATCACAAAGCCTTTAAAATAGGGAAATTACATATATACATATGCTAATCTTTTCTATCTTCAAGAAACAAACAAAACCCCATAAATTCCAACAATCTATAGCCTTTCCTTCGATCCAAAAAAAAAAAATAAGAATGAGGAGTGGGGGGTTGAGGGGAAACAGCAAAAAATAAGGGAGATACATTTCTAATCACAGTATAGGTTAGCAAGGACCTGTAAATATAATGATCTTATTTAGAAATTTACCAAACCATTTTTTTTTTCTTTTTAAAATAACAGCTTTGGGACTTCCCTGGTGGTCCATGGTTAAGACTCCGTGCTTCCATTGCAGGGGGCCCAGGTTCAATCCCTGGTCAGGGAACTAGGACCCCTCACGCTGTGCAGCATGGCCAAAAGAATAAAAAATAAAAATGAAATAAAAGAACAGCTTTATTGAGATATAATTCACATATCATAAAATTCCCCCATTTTAAATTGTGCAATTTTAATAGCTCATTTTCTGAACTTACAAGAGTTTTCCTCAATGTTGAGTAATGGCAAATTCTGGTTAATACTTCCCACAGACACTTATTAACTCAATACAGCTGAATTTCAGGATTCCTAATTAGGCATCTGGCCACTTTACATGCAAGCCAAAAATATTTTATTTTGAAAGGGAAGTGAATAAATGTCACATGTATACGTTTTACATTTCTACTAAAATACTGGTAGAAATATTACTGATATCCCTTATTGCAAATTAGACCTATAATGAATTGCCAGAATTCTGTAGTTTGTCTGAAATTAAATTAATACATAAATGTTTGTCCAAACCTCAAATCGGAGTTCAAAGAATGAAACTTTTTTTGGTGTGATTCCCAGGCTTATTTTCAAAGGGTTGAGAGACAATGTTTTTATATTTATTCTTTAAAAAAAGGAAGGAGAAAAAACTTGCGTATAATTTTAGACTCACATGAGGGAAAATCCATGGCTCCCTAGATTGCATCATGTTATATAAAACCTATTCCCAACTAAATACAGCACTTAAATAAATTGCAGAGTTAAAACAGTAGCGTTAACTAAAGAAATCTTTTTTAAATGTCAGAACAATTTCCTTACCATGTTGGATAAAGATATTTTATGTACATTAAATATATGGGAAGGGAAAAAAAAAAGATTTATTTTTGCATGTTTGTTAAGCATCTCCATAAGTTTAATTGCTCTATTTTCCAATCAGAGGGTACTAGTTTTCAGGGTATAAAACATATAAAATATTGCCTTGATGGTTTTCTCTGTTCTCTGGAAGAACCCTAAAACCAAATCGAGTTTTATTTCCTACTGCTAGGAATATCCTCCAGAAGAGTTTCCAGATACATCCTATGACAAATTGTATATTCATGAGGCAATATGTAATGAGAAAGAGGAGATTTTGAGTGTGCATTTCAACAATCCTTCTGAAA
This sequence comes from Eubalaena glacialis, assembly GCF_028564815.1. Lineage (NCBI taxonomy): Eukaryota > Metazoa > Chordata > Mammalia > Artiodactyla > Balaenidae > Eubalaena > Eubalaena glacialis. The sequence continues at coordinate 62,371,838 of NC_083718.1, forward strand.
AGTTAGAAAGAAGGCTCATGGCCCAAATGGCAAATTATGGGGGATATAGGCATTCTTACACTCTGTTGGTTGGAAGGAGATATTCCACAAACTTCCTGGAAGTCACTTGTGTAATTTGTGTTAAAAGAAATTTTAACCAAGTGCAAACTCTTCTACCTCAGAGTTTATCTTAAAGAAGCAAATGGACATTTGTACAGGGATATATGTAGAAGGATATTCAACACAATGTTGTTTATAGTAACTAAAAGTTCAAAATAACCCAGTGTCTGTCAATAGAGGATTGATTAAATAAGTTATATCCATCCATACAACATAATACTATAAAACAACTAAAGGGGAAGATATTTGTTAACATGGAGAATGTTCATGGCATGGTTTTGAGTGATGAAAGAAGGTTACAAATGTTGATACCTTTGCAGAAAGAAATATGAACTTATACATGTGTACATATATGAATAGAAATAACCAAAAGGGTTACATACTAAAGTGCTAACCATAGTTTTGTTTAGATAGAATTATAGATTATTTTCTTCTTAATTGTTTATTGTGCTTTCAGAATATACATTAGTATATTTATGTATATATGTGTGTTTATATATCTTCAGAAAAATAAAAGAAAGCTATTTTTATTTTACAAACACACAGCAAACAAAACAAAACACAACACAAAAAAATGAGTTCTTGGAAATAATAAGCAAGCCCTGGTAACCTAACTCTTCAACCAATAGTTTTAACTCTTAATTTAACACACAGTTTTGAGTAAATATTATGTACAAGGCACTATATTCCTAATTCCTTCTTCAGTTCTTCAACATTCTGCCTCCCTTTCCATCCTATTCTTCCCTTTCCTCTCATCTCCTTTCTATATCTACCTTTCCTACCCTTTTCTCCTCTGATTTCTTCCCCTTGGCTTGTTTCAAATCCCCTAATTCTACCTCTTTTCATATAAGAACATATGCAGTTTTCTTCTGTACACCACCAACAGCTGAAGGATCAGTCTACCCTCATGGTTTTCATTTCCTTCTACTCTCCCTTTTTAATTCCATACACTCCTCACCCTTATTCAACCTCGGTTTTGCCTTTACCTCTCAAAGGAAATTGATCTGGCAAAATCAGTAGTAAACTTCTGAGAAATCCAATGGTCTCAAATGAAAACTTATTTTTGTATTTTCTTCTGGTCTTTCCCCATATGTTTCACATAGCTATACCTATAGTATAGAAACATTTTTTTGTATTTTATTTCCCTTTTAACATAATACTATTACTTTCATTACTTCTACTCCCTACCCATTATAATCACCTTCAACATTTGCATGGCATTGAATGGTTTTAGTTATGGTCAAGAACCTGGGCTTTGGAGTTACCAAGAAAACAAAAGTGGATAAAAAGTGGTATAAAGGGGCTTCCCTGGTGGCGCAGTGGTTGAGAATCTGCCTGCCAATGCAGGGGACACGGGTTCGAGCCCTGGTCTGGGAAGATCCCACGTGCCATGGAGCAGCTGGGCCCGTGAGCCACAATTACTGAGCCTGCGCGTCTGGAGCCTGTGCTCCGCAACAAGAGAGGCTGCGATAGTGAGAGGCCCGCGCACCGCGATGAAGAGTGGTCCCCGCTTGCCACAACTAGAGAAAGCCCTCGCACAGAAACGAAGACCCAACACAGCCATAAATAAATAAATAAACAAATACTTAAAATATATACATATATAACTTATAGTGTAATGGGGATAGTATAGAATCTATGCCATAAAGCTATTATGAAGATAAAATGAGTAATGTAAATTAGTCCTTAGAACAGTGGCAAGCACATAGTAAACAATCAATAGATGTTAGCTACTTTTACTGCATTCTACTTAAATGCATCTTACTTAACTTATATACTCTCCTTTCCTAGACATTTAAGTCGTACCTATATTTTATTACTATAAAAAGGTTGCAGTCAGTATTTGGTGCAAGTAAAACTTTTTCTGTCTTTTTGATTATTTGGTTTAATTTTTAAATATAATTCCTTAAGAATAAAGTCCCAAGGAGCTTCAAGATGGCAGAAGAGTAAGACGCATAGATCACCTTCCTCCCCACAAATACATCAGAAATACATCTACATGTGGAACAGCTCCCACAGAACACCTACTGAACGCTGGCAGAAGACATCAGACCTCCCAAAAGGCAAGAAACTCCCCACGTACCTGGGTAGGGCAAAAGAAAAAAGAAATAACAGAGACAAAAGGATAGGGATGGGACCTGCACCACAGGGAGGGAGCTGTGAAGGAGGAAAAGCTTCCACACACTAGGAAGCCCCTTTGTGAGCGGAGACTGCGTGTGGCGGAGGGGGGGAACTTCGAAGCCACGGAGGAGAGCGCAGCAACAGGGGTGCGGAGGGCAAAGAGGAGAGGTTCCCGCACAGAAGAGCGGTGCCGAGCAGCACTCACCAGCCCGAGAGGCTTGTCTGCTCACCCACCGGGGCGGGCAGGGGCCGGGAGCTGAAGCTCCGGCTTCGGTCGGATCGCAGGGAGAGGACTGGGGTTGGCGGCGTGAACACAGCCTGAAGGGGCTAGTGCGCCACGGCTAGCCGGGAGGGAGTCCGGGAAAAAGTATGGAGCTGCCGAAGAGACAAGAGACTTTTTCTTGCCTCTTTGTTTCCTGGTGCGCGAGGAGAGGGGATTAAGAACGCCACTTAAACGAGCTCCAGAGATGGGCACGAGCCGCGGCGATCAGCGCGGACACCAGAGACAGGCATGAGACGCTAAGGCTGCTGCTGCCGCCACCAAGAAGCCTGTGTGCGAGCACAGGTCACTATCCACACCGCCCCTCCCGGGAGCCTGTGTAGCCCGCCACTGCCAGGGTACCGTGATCCAGGGACAACTTCCCCGGGAGAACACACGGCGCGCCTCAGGCTGATGCAACGTCACACTGGCCTCTGACGCCGCAGGCTCGCCCCGCATCCGTACCCCTCCCTCCCCCTGGCCTGACTGAGCCAGAGCCCCTGAATCAGCTGACCCTTTAACCCCGTCCTGTCTGGGCGGGAACCAGACACCCTCAGGTGACCTACACGCAGAAGGGGGGCCAAATCCAAAGCTGAACCCCAGGAGCTGTGCGAACAAAGAAGAGAAAGGGAAATTTCTCCCAGCAGATTCAGGGGCAGCAGATTAAATCTCCACAATCAATTTGATGTACCCTGCATCTGTGGAATACCTGAATAGAAAATGAATCATCTGAAATTGAGGAGGTGGACTTTGGGAGCAACGATATATATATATATTTTTCCCTTTTTCTCTTTTTGTGAGTGTGTATGTGTATGCTTCTGTGTGTGATTTTGTCTATATAGCTTTGCTTTTACCATTTGTCCTAGGGTTCTGTCTGTCCGATTTTTTTTGTTTTTTTTTTTTACTTTTAAAAAATTTTTTCTTAATAATTATTTTTATTTTAATAACTTTATTTTATTTTATTTTATCTTCTTCTTTCTTTCTTTCTTTTTTTTCTCCCTTTTATTCTGAGCTGTTTGGATGACAAGCTCTTGGTGCTCCAGCCAGGCATCAGGGCTGTGCCTCTGAGGTGGGAGAGCCAAGTTCAGGACACTGGTCCACAAGAGACCTCCCAGCTCCATGTAATATCAAATGGTGAAAATCTCCCAGAGATCTCCATCTCAACGCCAAGACCCAGCTCCACTCAACGACCAGCAAGATACACTGCTGGACACTCTATGCCAAACAACTAGTAAGACAGGACCACAACCCCATCCATTAGCAAAGAGGCTGCCTAAAATCAAAATAAGGCCACAGACACCCCAAAACACACTAACAGACATGGACCTGCCCACCAGAAAGAAAAGATCCAGCCTCATCCACCAGAACACAGGCACTAGGCCCCTCCACCAGGAAGCCTACAAAACCCACTGAACCAACCTTAGCCACTAGGGACAGACACCAAAAACAATGGGAACTACGAACTTGCAGCCTGCGAAAAGGAGACCCCAAACACAGTAAGTTAAGCAAAATGAGAAGACAGAGAAACACACAGCAGATGAAGGAGCAGGGTAAAAACCCACCAGACCTAACAAATGAAGAGGAAATAGGCAGTCTACCTGAAAAGAATTCAGAATAATGATAGTAAAGATTTTCCAAAATCTTGGAAATAGAATGGAGAAAATACAACAAATGTTTAACAAGGACCTAGAAGAACTAAAGAGCAAACAAAGAGTGATGAACAACACAATAAATGAAATTAAAAATTCCCTAGAAGGGATGAATAGCAGAATAACTGAGGCAGAAGAACGGATAAGTGACCTGGAAGATAAAAGAGTGGAAATAACTACTGCAGAGAAGAAAAAAGAAAAAAGAATGAAAAGAATTGAGGACAGTCTCAGAGACCTCTGGGACAACATTAAACGCACCAAAATTCGAATTATAGGGGTCCCAGAAGAAGAAGAGAAAAAGAAAGGGACTGACAAAATATTTGAAGAGATTATAGTTGAAAACTTCCCTAATATGGGAAAGGAAATAGTTAATCAAGTCCAGGAAGCACAGAGAGTCCCATACAGGATAAATCCAAGGAGAAACACACCAAGACACGTATTAATCAAACTATCAAAAATTAAATACAAAGAAAAAATATTAAAAGCAGCAAGGGAAAAGCAACAAATAACACATGAGGGAATCCCCATAAGGTTAACAGCTGATCTTTCAGCAGAAACTCTGCAAGGCAGAAGGGAGTGGCAGGACATATTTAAAGTGATGAAGGAGAAAAACTTACACCCAAGATTACTCTACCCAGCAAGGATCTCATTCAGATTTGACGGAGAAATTAAAAACTTTAGAGACAAGCAAAAGCTAAGAGAATTTAGCACCACCAAACCAGCTTTACAACAAATGCTAAAGGAACTTCTCTAGGCAGGAAACACAAGAGAAGGAAAAGACCTACAATAACAAACCCAAAACAATTAAGAAAATGGTACTAGGAACATACATATCGATAATTACCTTAAATGTAAATGGATTAAATGCTCCCACCAAAAGACATAGGTTGGCTGAATGGATACAAAAACAAGACCTGTATATATGCTGTCTACAAGAGACCCACTTCAGACCTAGGGACACATACAGACTGAAAGTGAGGGGATGGAAAAAGATATTCCATGAAAATGGAAATCAAAAGAAAGCTGGAGTAGCAGTTGTCATATCAGACAAAATAGACTTTAAAACAAAGACTATTACAAGAGACAAAGAAGGACACTACATAATGATCAAGGGATCAATCCAAGAAGAAGATATAACAATTGTAAATATTTATGCACACAACATAGGAGCACCTCAATACATAAGGCAAATACTAACAGCCATAAAAGGGAAAATCGACAGTAACACAATCATAGTAGGGGACTTTAACACCCCACTTTCACCAAAGGACAGATCATCCAAAATGAAAATAAGTAAGGAAACACAAGCTTTAAATGGTACATTAAACAAGATGGACTTAATTGATATTTATAGGACATTCCACCCCAAAACAACAGAATACATTCTTCTCAAGTGCTCATGGAACATTGTCCAGGGTAGATCATATCTTGGGTCACAAATCAAGCCTTGGTAAACTTAAGAAAACTGAAATCATATCAAGTGTCTTTTCCGACCACAATGCTATGAGACTAGATATCAAATACAGGAAAAAATCTGTAAAAAATACAAACACATGGAAGCTAAACAACACACTACTTAATAACCAAGAGATCACTGAAGAAATCAAAGAGGAAATCAAAAAGTTCTTAGAAACAAATGACAACGAAAACACGATGACCCAAAACCTATGAGATGCAGTAAAAGCAGTTCTAAGGGGGAAGTTTATAGCAATACAATCCTACCTTAAGAAACAAGAAACATCTCAAATAAACAACCTAACCTTACACCTAAAGCAAAGAGAGAAAGAAGAACAAAAAAACCCCAAAGTTACCAGAAGGAAAGAAATCATAAAGATCAGATTGGAAATAAATGAAAAAGAAATGAAGGAAATGATAACAAAGATCAATAAAACTAAAAGCTGGTTCTTTGAGAAGATAAACAAAATTGATAAACCATTAGCCAGACTCATCAAGAAAAAAAGGGAGAAGACTCAAATCAATAGAATTAGAAATGAAAAAGGAGAGGTAACAACTGACACTGCAGAAATACAAAGGATCATGAGTGATTACTACAAGCAACTATATGCCAATAAAATGGACAACCTGGAAGAAATGGACAAATTCTTAGAAATGCACAACCTTCCGAGACTGAACCAGGAAGAAATAGAAAATATGAACAGACCAATCACAAACACTGAAATTGAAATTGTGACTTAAAATCTTCCAACAAACAAAAGCCCAGGACAAGATGGCTTCACAGGCAAATTCTATCAGACATTTAGAGAAGAGCTAACACCTATCCTTCTCAAACTCTTGCAAAATATAGCAGAGGGAGGAACAATCCCAAACTCATTCTACGAGGCCACCATCACCCTGATACCAAAACCAGACAAAGATGTCACAAAGAAAGAAAACTACAGGCCAATATCACTGATGAACATAGATGCAAAAATCCTCAACAAAATACTAGCAAACAGAATCCAACAGCACATTAAAAGGATGATACACCATGATCAAGTGGGGTTTATCCCAGGAATGTAAGGATTCTTCAACATACAAAAATCAATCAATGTGATACACTATATTAACAAATTGAAGGAGAAAAACCATACGATCATCTCAATAGATGCAGAGAAAGCTTTCAACAAAATTCAACACCCATTTATGATAAAAACCCTCCAGAAAGTAGGCATAGAGGGAACTTTCCTCAATATTATAAAGGCCATATATGAAAAACCCACAGCCAACATCATCCTCAATGGTGAAAAACTAAAACCATTTCCACTAAGATCAGGAGTAAGACAAGGTTGCCCACTCTCACCACTATTATTCAACATAGTTTTGGAAGTTTTAGCCACAGCAATCAAAGAAGAAAAAGAAATAAAAGGAATCCAAATCAGAAAAGAAGAAGTAAAGCTGTCACTGTTTGCAGATGACATGATACTATACATAGAGAATCCTAAAGATGCTATCAGAAAACTACTAGAGCTAATCAATGAATTTGGTAAAGTAGCAGGATACAAAATTAATGCACAGAAATCTCTTGCATTCCTATACACTAAGGATGAAAAATCTGAAAGTGAAATTAAGAAAACACTCCCATTTACCGTTGCAACAAAAAGAATAAAATATCTAGGAATAAATCTAGCTAAGGAGAAAAAAGACCTGTATGCAGAAAATTATAAGACACTGATGAAAGAAATTAAAGATGATACAAATAGATGGAGAGATATACCATGTTCTTGGATTGGAAGAATCAACATTGTGAAAATGACTCTACTACCCAAAGCAATCTACAGATTCAATGCAATCCCTATCAAACTACCACTGGCATTTTTCACAGAACAGGAACAAAAAATTTCACAATTTGTTTGGAAACACAAAAGACCCCGAATAGCCAAAGCAATCTTGAGAAAGAAAAACGGAGCTGGAGGAATCAGGCTCCCTGACTTCAGACTATACTACAAAGCTACAGTAGTCAAGACAGTATGGTACTGGCACAAAAACAGAAATATTGATCAATGGAACAGGATAGAAAGGCCAGAGATAAACCCACACACATATGGTCACCTTATCTTTGATAAAGGAGGCAAGAATATACAGTGGAGAAAAGACAGCCTCTTCAATAAGTGGTGCTGGAAAAACTGGACAGCTACATGTAAAAGAATGAAATTAGAACACTCCCTAACACCATACACAAAAATAAACGCACAATGGATTAAATACCTAAATGTAAGGCCAGACACTATAAAACTCTTAGAGGAAAATATAGGCAGAACACTCTATGACATAAATCACAGCAAGATCCTTTTTGACTCACCTCCTAGAGAAATGGAAATAAAAACAAAAATAAACAAATGGGACCTAATGAAACTTAAAAGCTTTTGCACAGCAAAGGAAACCATAAACAAGACGAAAGGACAACCCTCAGAATGGGAAAAAATATTTGCAAATGAAGCAACTGACAAAGGATTAATCTCCAAAATTTACAAGCAGCTCATGCAGCTCAATATCAAAAAAACAAGCAACCCAATCCAAAAATGGGCAGAAGACCTAAACAAACATTTCTCCAAAGAAGATATACAGATTGCCAACAAACACATGTAAGAATGCTCAACATCATTAATCATTAGAGAAGTGCAAATCAAAACTACAATGAGATATCATCTCACACCGGTCAGAATGCCCATCATCAAAAAATCTACAAACAATAAGTGCTGGAAAGTGTGTGGAGAAAAGCGAACCCTCTTGCATTGTTGGTGGGAATGTAAATTGATAGAGCCACTATGGAGAACAGTATGGAGGTTCCTTAAAAAACTAAAAATAGAACTACCTTACGACCCAGCAATCCCACTACTGCACATATACCCTGACAAAACCATAATTCAAAAAGAGTCATGTACCAAAATGTTCATTGCAGCTCTATTTACAATAGCCAGGACATGGAAGTAACCTAAGTGTCCATCAACAGATGAATGGATAAAGAAGATGTGACACATATATACAATGGAATATTACTCAGCCATATAAGGAAACGAAATTGAGTTATTTGTGGTGAGGTGGATGGACCTAGAGTCTGTCATACAGAGTGAAGTAAGTCAGAAAGAGAAAAACAAATACCATATGCTAACACATATATATGGAATCTAAAAAAAAAAAAGTGGTCATGAAGAACCTAGGGGCAAGACGGGAATAAAGATGCAGACCTACTAGAGAATGGACTTGAGGATACGGGGAGGCGGAAGGGGAAGCTGAGACAAAGTGAGAGAGTGGCATGGACATATATACAGTACCAAACGTAAAATAGATAACTAGTGGGAAGCAGCCGCATAGCACAGGGAGATCAGCTCGGTGCTTTGTGACCACCTAGAGGGCTGGGATAGGGAGGGTGGGAGGGAGGGAGATGCAAGAGGGAAGAGATATGTATATGTATAATGGATTCACTTTGTTATAATGCAGAAACTAACACACCATTGTAAATCAATTATACTCCAATAAAGGTGTTAAAAAAAAAAAAAAAAAAGAAGAAGAAAGTCCCAGAACTGGAATGAGAGGGTTAAAGAGGCACGGACATTTCATATCTCTGGACCACTTTTCTTCAAATGACAGTTATTATCTGTATTGCCACCTGCAGTTTGTGCATGTGCAAGTTCTCCCAACACAACCAGTACTGGAAAGCATCCTCTCTTTCAATGACTGATAACTTAATAGATGTAAAATTGCACCCCATTGTTATTTCAGTAAGAATCTTCTTTTTTATTGTGACCAGTCTACTAAATGCTTATCCAGTTATTAAATTTTGTCTTGCATAAATCAACTCTTCCTTAATGTTCAAAACTAAACTATTGATTTTACCCACAAAACTGCTCTGCCTCCCAACATCTCCATCGAATAGTGGCCTTTTAATGCACCCAGTTTCTTGGGGTAAAAGCTTAGAGGCATCCTTGATTCACCTCCCCCATACTTTACACCCAATCCGTCAGCAAGTCTGTGCCTTTTTCTTCAATAGAATTGGGAATACGATTCGATCAAAGATAGCCCATACTACAAAGGGTCTTAAGTGAATTTTGGGGTTGATGTAACTCCTTTATATCTTAATTATGGTCTGATCACTTGACTGTATATATTTGTCAAAGCTTATTGAACTGTCCACTTATAATGGATGAATTCTCTATAGGTAACTTATACTCCTGCAAAAGTGATTTAACATTTTACTCTTGCAAGGAAATTTTGCATTCAATTTACACTGTTTTGCCTTTTGTGCTTTATTTATTTATTTTTAAAATTTATGTTTTATTTATTTTATTTTTGTCTGCGTTGGGTCTTTGTTGCAAGCGGGCTTCTCATTGTGGTGGCTTCACTTGTTGTGGAGCACAGGCTCAGTTGTTGTAGCACACAGGCTTAGCTGCTCCATGGCATGTGGGATCTTCCTGGACCAGGGCTCAAACCCGTGTCCCCTGCATTGGCAGGTGGATTCCTAACCCCTGAGCCACTAGGGAAGCCTGCCTTTTGTGCTTTAAAAGAAATTCAGTTTCCAGTACATTTTAGTACCATATTGTTTTGATTACTGTAGCTTTGTAGTATAGTCTGAAGTCAGGGAATGTGATACCTCCAGTCCTGCTCTTCTTCCCCAAAATTGCTTTGGCTATTTAGGGTCTTTTGTATTGATTAGATTTGTCCCTAGGTGTTTCATTCTTTCTGATGCAATTGTAAATTTGATTTTCATAATTGCTCTTTCTGGAAGCTTGTTATTAGTATATGAATGCAATAGATTTCTGTATATTAATTTTGTGTCCTGCAAATTTACTGAATTCATTTATTATTTTTAATAGTTTTTTAGTGGCATCTGTAAGATTTTCTATGTAGAGTATTATGTCATCTGCAAATAGTGGCAGTTTTACTTCTTCCTTTTCAATTTGGATTCCTTTTATTTCTTTTCTCTGATTGCTGTGGCTAAGACTTTCAACACTATGTTGAATAAAAGTGGTGAGAGGGGGCATCCTTGTTTTGTTCCTGATCTTAGAGGTAATGCTTGTAGCTTTTCACCATTGAGAATGATATTAGCAATGGGCTTGTCATATATGGCCTTTATTATTTTGAGGTATGTTCTCTCTATACCCACTTTGTTGAGAGTTTTTATCATAAATGGATGTTGAATTTTGTCAGAAGCTTTTTCTGCATCTATTGAGATGATCATATGATTTTTATTCTTCAATTTGTTAATGTAGTGAGCCACATTGATTTGCAGATATTGAACCATTCTTGTATCCCTGGGATAAATCCCACTTGATCATGGTATATGATTTTTTAATGTATTGTTGAATTTAGCTTGATAATATTTTGTTGAGGATTTTTGCATTTATGTTCATCAGTGATATTGGCCTATAATTTTCTTTTTTTGAAGTGTCTTAGGTTTTGGTATCAAAGTGATATTTACCTCATAGAATAAGTTTGGAGGTATTTCTTCCTTTGCAATAATTTGGTATAGTTTGAGAAAAATAGATGTTAACTCTTCTCTAAATGTTTGGTAGAATTCACATGTGAAACCATCTGGTGCTGGACTTTTGTTTGTTGGGAATTTTTTAAATTACTGATTCAAATTTATTACTGATAACTGGTCTATTTATATTTTCTATTTCTTCCTGGTTCAGTCTTGGGAGATTTTACATTTTTAGGAATTTTTTCCATTTCTTCTAGTTTGCCCATTTTATTGGCATATAGTTGTTTGTAGTAATAGCTTATGATCCTTTGTATTTCTGTGGTGTTGGTTGTAATTTCTCCCTTTAATTTTTAATTTTATATATTTGGATCCTCTCTCTTTTTTCTTGTTGAGTCTGGCTAAAGGTTTATCAATTTTATTTGTCTTTTCAAAGAACCAGCTCTTAGTTTCATTGATATTTTTTATTGTTTTTGTTTTTTAGTCTGTATTTCATTTATTTCTGCTCTGATCTTTATGATTTCTTTCCTTCTACTAAGTTTGGATTTTGTTTCTTCTTCTTTTTCTAGTACTTCAGGTGTGAGCTTGGGTTGTTTGAGCTTTTTCTTGTTTCCTGAGGTAGGCATGTTTCTCTGTAAACTTCTCTCTTAGAACAGTTTTTGGTGCATCCCATAGATTTTAGATTGTGTTTTCTCATTTTCATTTGTCTCTGGGTATTTTTAAATTTCCTCTCTGATTTCAATGACCCATTGATTGTTTAGTAGCATATTGGTTAGTCTTCACATGTTTGTTTTTTTGGAGTTTTTTTTTTCTTGGACTTGATTTTTAGTTTCATAATGTGATTGGAAAAGATGTTTGATATGATTTCAATCTTCTTCATTTTACTGAGAAGCCTAGCATTTGTGGCCTAGCATGTGATCTATCCTGGAGAACGTTCCATGTGCACTTGAAAAGAATGTGTTTTCTGCTGCTTTTGGATGGAATGTTCTCTCTATATATCTGTTAAATCCCATATGGTCTAATGTGTCATTTAAAGTTAGTGTTTCCTTATCGATTTGCTGTCTGGATGATCTCTCCTTTGATGTAAGTGGGGTGTTAAAGTCCCCTAATATTATTGAGTTACTGTCAATTTTTCCCTTTATGTCTGTTAATATTTGCTTTATGTATTTAGGTGCTCTTATGTGGGCACATATATATTTATAATTGTTATAGCTTCTTGTTGAATTAATCCTTTTATTATTACATAATGTCCTTCTTTGTCTCTTGTTACAGTCTTTGTTTTAACATCTCTTTTTTCTGATATAAGTATGGTTACCCCAGCTTTCTTTTGATTTCTATTTGTATGGAATACCATTTTTTACCCCCTCCCCTTTCAGTCTGTGTGTGTCATTAGATCTGAAGTGAGTCTCTTATAGGCCGCATATATATTGGTCTTGTTTTTGTATCCATTCAACCACTCTGTGTGTTTTGATTGCAGCATTTAGTCCATTTACATTTAAAGTCATTATTGATAGGTATGTACTTATTGCCATTTTGATAATTGTTTTTGTAGTTCTTTTTTGTTCCTTTGTTCTTCTTTTGCTCTTTTCCCTTCTGATTTGATGAATATCCTTAGTGCTATGTTTAGATTCCTTTCTCTTTTCATTTGTATACCTATTACAGATTTTTGGTTTGTAGTTACCATGATATATAGATAGATAGATAGATAGATAGATAGATAGATAGATAGATAGATAGATATAGCGAGATATGATGATGTTGCTGATCTTTTAAGTTTGAATGCATTTTAACAACCCTACATTTTTACTCTACTCCCCCCAATATGTTTACTGTTTTTGACATCATATATTACATCTTTTTGTTTTGTGTATACCCTAATGACTTATTGTGGATATAGTGACTTTACTACTGTTGTCTTTTAACCTTCCTACTAGCTTTATACATGTTTGATTTACTACCTTTACTGTATAAGATTTACTGCATACCTTTACTGATAATATTTTTTCCTTTAATACTTTTTATATTTCTAGTTGTGATATAATATTTCTTATAAAGCTGGTTTGGTGATTCTGATCTCTTAGCTTTTGTTTGCCAGTAAAACTTTCGCTCTCTCCATCAAATCTCAATGAAAGCCTTGTCAGGTAGAATATTCTTGGTTGTAATTTCATCCCTTTCTTCATTTTAAATACATCATGTCACGCCCTTCTGCAAAGTTTCTGCTGAAAGGTCATCTAATAACCTCATGGGTGTTTCCTTGAATGTAACTTGCTGCTTTTCCCTTGTTGCTTTTAACATTTTCTGTTCATCTTTAAATTTTGCCATTTTAATTACAATGTGTCTTGGTGTGGTCCTCTTTGTGTTTATCTTGTCTGGGACTCTGTGCTTCCTGGACCTGGATGTCTGTTTTCTTTCACAGGTTAGAGAAGTTTTCAACTATTATGTCTTCAAATATGTTCTCTGCCGAGCCCCCGTCTTCTGGGATCCCTATAATGTGAATATAGTACACATGATATTGTCTCTTAAACTATCCTCAATTCTTTTTATTCTTTTGTCTATTTTCTGTTCAGCTTAGGTGATTTTTACTACTCTGTCTACCAGCTTGCTGACCCATTCCTCTGTATCATCTAATCTACTGTTGATACCTTCTAGTGTATTTTTCATTTCAGTTATTGTATTCTTCACCTCTGTTTTGTTCTTCTTTTTATTTTCTAACTCTTTGTTAAAAAAACTCTATTTTCTCACTCTGTTCAACCATTCTTCTCCCAAGTTCTTTGAGCATTTTTGTGATCATTATCTTGAACTCTTTATCAGGTAGATTGCTTATCCCCACTTCACTTAGCTCTTGGGTTTCATCTTGTTTCTTTGTTTCGAATATATTCTTCTATCACCTCATTTTGCCTAATTCACTGTTTTTAGTTCTATGTATTTTGTGGGTTGGCTATGTTTTCTGATCAAAGGAGAAGTGGCCTTTTGAAGGAGATGTCCTATGCATCCCAGCAGTGCACCCCCCTCTGGTCACCAGAGCTATATACTCTAGGGGTGCCCCTATGTGGACTGCATGAACCCTCCTTTTGTAGTGGGTGACTTCAGTGGAAGGTCTGGTATGTGTGGCTGGACCCTGGTCCTGTTGGTTGCCAAGCCCTGCCTTTTGCAGAAGCTGCTGTCCTGCTGGTGGATGAGGCCAGGGCCCAGGCAGTCACAGAGCTAGGGCCAGCTGAGCAAAGCCATGTCCTTGGGTCTCTGGCTAAAGAGCCGTGGGTGTCCCAGAGCCTGTATTGGCCTGCTGGTGGGAGGGGCTGGTTCCTGACATGGCTGGCTGTAGGTTCTGGGGTATCCTGAAGCTGGTGTAGGCCCACTGATTGGTGGGGCTGGATCCCAGGGTGGCTGGCTGAATGGCCCAAGGTACCCAAGAGCTGGTGTTGGCCTGCTGTTGGGCAGGATTGGGGTCTAGGGCTGGTGCCAGACAGCTGGTTGGTGGGCTGTGTCCTGGAAGTAGTGCCGGCCCACTGGTGGGCAGACCTGGGTCCCAGGATCTCTGGCTGCAGGACCCTGGAGGTCCCATAGTTGGTGTTGACCCACTGGTGGGCAGGGCCAAGGCCTAGGAGGTCCTGGGACTGGTGCCTGCCCACTGATGAGTGAGGCTGGTCCTGGGGCCAATGCTGTCCCACTGGCATGAAGAGCTGGGTGCTGGCATCTCTGGCTGTGGGACCCTGGGTGTCCCAGAATTGGTGTCTGTCTGCTGGTAGTCAGGTCTCTGTCTGGTCCCTCTGGGGGATGGAGCTATGTCCCGAGGTGGCTGGGAGCTCAGGGTGTCCTAAGGCAGCCAGCCTGCTGGTGGGTGGGGCTGTGTCCTTGCCTGACTAGCTACATGGCCTGAGGTGTCCCAGTACTGGTGCACACAGGCTAGTGGGCAGGGCCAGGTCCCAGTGCTAATAAGCTAGAGGAAAGATACCAAAATGGCTCTTGCCAGCACCACTGTCTTTGTGGTAGAACAAGCTGCCAAAAGTGGCTGCCCATCAGCATCTCTGTCCCCAGGTGAGCTCCAGTTGCCTCCTACCTCTCTAGGAGGTTCTCCAAGACCAGCAGTTGGGTCTGACCCAGGCTCCTTTCAAATTACTGCTTCTGCCTTGGGCCCTGGAGCATGTGAGATTTTGTGCGCACCCTTTAAGAGTGGAGTCTCTATTTCTTTTTTTTTTTTGGCCGCACTGTGCGGCATGTGGGATCTTAGTTCCCCAGCCCGACATTAAACCTGCATCCCCTGCATTGGAAGTGCAGAGTCTTAACCAGTTGACTGCCAGGGGAGTCTGAGGAGTCTCTATTTCTTACAGCCCTCTGGCTCTACCCAAAGTTAGCCCTACTGGCCTTCAAAGCTAAACGTTCTGGGGGCTCGTCTTCTCCTACCACCACCTTCTGAGATATTATTCAGTCTGTTTCACAGATGAGGAAACTAAACTCAAAAGAACTGGGAATCTAATAACCAACAGCCCCTGTGCCAAAGAGTTCACAATTGAGTACAGAAGAAAGACATCAGAAAGGTAATTTCACCTCTCTACAGTTTTATCAGGTGGTTCCCAGTGTGCCTTTGCTCACTACAGTTAAAATCTGATTGCTACATTGTAATCATGATGGTCTCATGTGGGGGAGGACAGGAAAAGGTGGAGGTTTTTCTTGCTATCTGTAATGTTTCTTCTTATTCATTTTGGCATATTTCACAGGTCCCATATGTACTCTTTACACTAACTGCCCTTGTATCCTAGAGCTATCTACATCAGAGACTTTTATTCTTGGTTTTATTATCCAGTCTTTACTATACACACACTGCAACTTATCACAATTTAGCAACCCTAGAAAATATATTTGTTGTGAGAGCCAGGAATTAATGCAGATAGAGTGATGAATGACACAATAGTCCTTTCAAAAGAGAACTGGAGTGGGGAGTAATTTGTATTCCTGGTGGCGGGGAAGTATCAGGCTTAATATCTGGTTGCTTGAGGTGGATTTCTTTCTCCCACATTGGGATTCAATTTTCAGGAATCCTATTCAGCCCTTCTCTTTCCTTGATGCTGAAATGGATACAATTGTGTTTCCCCAGGACCTGGTCAGCAGAGATTTGGATTGGCTAATTGTGTTCATTCCAGCAGACCGCCAGCATGGGCACAATTTGAATCTGCATGTAATTCTATTCTGTAGTGTTGTTGTCACAAATGATACATATAAGGAATTGAAAAATCTGTCCCATGACTTTCTAGTCATTCAAAACAAGCCTGCTTTCCCAGCATCACTATTCCTGCCCTGGCACCCATCTCCCCTCTTTTATTTGTGGTTAGCCAGCAGTGAAAGGGGCAGGGGAACAGGCTTAATGGTGGCAATTTTGGTCACTGTGTTAATGGCCTACTCACTTACTAGCTGCCTGAGCTTGGACACATTGCCTGATTTTGCAAAATCTCCATATCTCTTAGGTAAAATACATATAATAATAGTGCCCAAATTGTAGGTTTTTGTGATTGATTAAATACAGTGCTAAGCATAGCACATGTCATATAGTCAATGCTTAATAAATACTAGCAAATATTATTATTATTCTATCATGATATCACCATCCAATAGACAGCTGAGACTGAAGACAAGACGTGGAGCAGGAAAAAGCCTAGGAGTAGATCTGAAGCAGAGCAAGCCAAGAACAACACCATGACAAGACTGTTGTTCCTCCACATTTCTTGCCAATCCTGATGCTGAAATGCATACAAATCTTGGTTTATGAATAAAACTTCACTTATCCATAATTCACAATCAAGGCGTAGACATGAAAAAAATAGAGGATCTTTTCATCTGCCTTTCTACGTACGGACAGACAAAAAGCAGGGTACAGAGAGACAGGTAGAAGGGTTGAGTGGATCCTTCACTTGTGCACCAAGAATATACAGACATTGCTACCAGCAGTTCAAAGGACTAACAGTTCTCCTTTCCTCCAACCTGGGACACTGACCTGTCGCTGCCTACCACGTGATCAGGAAAGATTAGAAGTAAGTTTGATTTTCAAAAGGGAGCAGTATAAACTTGGGGGAAAATATAGTTTTCATATAAGAGGTAATTGTGTTAGAAGAAAGTATATCAGGTAAATTGTACAGCCTATTTGCAGAGAAGTATGTCATTACCTGGTGGCAATAAATATAGGTGCCATGTGGTACAAGTATCATTTGTCACACTCAACCTAAGGCTCATGGACCTGATGCCCATGGTAGGCTTGGTCATAGATGAGCTTCTTCTCTGTCAGGGAGACAACATGTTTGGGTCCCTACATATTCCTTTCCATTTCTTACCAGGAGTCCAATTATGAGCTAATACAGCCCTTGGATCTATATCAGGATAATAAAGAATTACTGTCTGTAATGGCACCTTTGTATCACAGCAGCAGCCATGTCACAGAATGTTTGTACTTCTCCCTCCCCAGACCTGCTCTCTCCTCTTCTACAGGAAAGAGAGACAATATGAGGCAGGGTCACAATAACACATCAGTGAAGCTTAGCCAGAATAAATGGAAAGAGAACTTTGCAGCAGGTATTATAGAACACTCAAGCTCCTTGATTAACTGTGTGTTTGAAAGTAAGTGGGAGGGTAAAGATGGGAAGAGGAAGAAAACTCACTGCCTATTTGCCAGTCATCACTATTTCCCCAAAGAGCCCTAAACTTACACTTTACCTAGCCTTCTAGGATTGAGCACTGATCCATTGATTAGGGTATTCAACAACTATTGATTAATTATGCTCTACGTGCAAAACACTGGGAATTCAGCAAGAACAAAACAGAAAAAAATCTCTGCCTGAGAAAAGTAGTGGATAGGATTAGAGATTTAATGTGAGTGTGGGATGTGGAGTGAGGTAGGCAGGAAGACTGGTCATATAGGCCACGATAAGGACTTTGGATTTTACTTTGAATGGTATGGGAAAGCATGGAAGGTTCTAAACAGAGGAACGACATCATCTGACTTACATTTTAATAGGATCACTCTGGCTACCATGGTGATTTTAGCCTAAGGAGTCACAAGGGCAGAAGCAGGAGAGGGGTTATGAAGTTACTGCAGTCATCCACATAGGACGTGATGATAGTTTCTGCCAGGGATGGAAGTTAGGGGGTAATAATTTGGTTGTCATCATTATATAAATGGCATCTGAAGCCTTTAGAAATAATGAGATCACTTGGGGAGTGACTTCAGCCAACAACTGAAGACTGGGGCACTCCAATGTCTAGAGGACAGAGAGATGAGGAAGAAACAGCAAAAGAAACTGAGGAGGAATAGCTATAAGGATCAAAGCTATTCTAAAAGCCCAATTTAACAATTTATGTCAAACATTTCTGCTTAATCAAATAGGATGAGAAGTGAGATATAATCTTTGGTTTTAGCATCTTGTAGGTCATTTGAGACCTCGATAACGCAGTTTTAGTGGAGTGGTGGGAGGAGAAAGAGAAGAGTGTTAAGATCATTGTTTGGGAGACTAGGAGGGGGAATGGAAAAGGGAAATAAAATATGGTTGTTGGGCAGCATTAAGGACCCACTTGAGCTGGTGGCAATGACTTTAACAAAGACAGGTCAGTGTGGCTTGTGTCTTTCTCCAGCCACACTTAGCTGCATGGATGCTGGTGAAGAGGGGCCAGAGTGTTAGGTAGAACCAAGGTTGTGGTTTGCCAAGCAAGTATGATGAAGTAAGAGAGAGGCAGGGGATTTGAGAGTGTGTGAAAGGGACTCATTATAGTGATAGATCATGGAATTTAAGCTACACAAGGAAAGTGGGGGGGAGTGAGAATAGTGAGACGTTCATAGCATCAGTAAGCTAAAGGAACAATGACATTGAAGGATGGTTAACTTGGGTACTAAAGGAAAAGAGTAGGGATTTAGGTTAAAGCATGGGATGTTTGAGATTGAGATTGCATTTATTGATAATGAAGAGTTCTGGAGTATGGAATGATTGGCTGGCATGGATAAAATAGGTCAGCATTTGAGCTAAAAAATAAAACTTTATTAAAACTTTCATTAACCCACAAAATTGTCATTGGCCCTCTTAATACTTAAAATTGTCTTGTTACCATATGTTCCTATTCCCGTTGACTGATATAGGCTAGCCTAATAGCACAATTATCAGACCTTTTTGAAATCCATCTTCAAACTATTGATAGAGCACATAGGAAAGGTTTTGGGTACTTTGCCTGGCAACTACTTTAATATGGCTTTATTCAAACCATGTGATACACAAAATAAGCACTCAATGAGTAGTAGTTATGGTTATTGTTGCTGTTCTTATTACTTTTATTCATTGACATACACAGCCCTCCCTGGACTAACATGAAACCATCATAATCAGAATTTCAGTTCTTCTCTCCTTGTGATTTTTCATAATTTTACATTCCAGAAACCAGTTAGATAAAAATCCCAGTGGTCCTTTACTTAAGCAATTAATTCAGGCTTAAAAAGTATGTGGAATATCAAAATGTAAGTGAAAAGATAGTACAGTTTAAGTAATTGGCTCCTGGGTCAATCTGCTCAAAGTAAACGAAGTCAGACAATTTGGGCAATTTCTGCCTTTAACTGCAATTGAGACAAAAGTAGGTAACTACAAGTTAGTGAGCCCAGGATTCTTAGGCAGCAGAGGAAGATGCCCAGGCAGAGAGTGTAGGCCTGTCCTCCACCGCAGCTCCTGGACTCATCTGCAGATGCAAACCCAGAAGAGAACTTGCCAGTCGCGTTCCCTGTCTACCTCCCTATGTACACTGGCCACTGCCCTGAGAAGGTCTGACAAGGATCAGGAAGGGATTACTGACTTTTGCAGCTGCAAGGAAATTGGTCCATGCAAGAGAAGGGTGCTTACCAATATAGCGAGTCAAATTGGTAGAGCCATTAATAATTTCATATGTTGGGATTTGGTCCAAAGGAGAACAGTGTAGTTGGTATCAGGTAAAATATAGATGAGGGCCTGGGAATAGTAAGAAGGCACATCTGGAAACCTGAGCTAGCTTATGAGTCTCTCTTGGAGGGTGGGTAGGGCTCAGCCTTTCTTTTCTGTTGTTCACTGTGTTTGGGGTTAGAACACTGCCAGGAAAAGTCAAGTCTGGGAGGACGACAGACTGTTGATGTTGGGGGGAAGGACAGGGAAACAGGAAACTCTCTAAACATCCATCATCTCATGCAATCATCACAACCATCTCATGAAGCTGATATGAATATTATCTCTATTTTACAGCTGAAGAAACTGAAAAGTAACTTGCTCAAGATTACCCAGCTAGTTCAGTGGCAGAACAGAGCTTTGAACTCATGTATGCCTGACTCCAGAGTCTGTAACTTTCACAACATTACTTTGAGTCTCCTCCATGACAAACTCCTAAGAGCTTACAATGGGTGGGGGCAGTGTGTTAGGCCATGTGTCTATCTAATATAATCTCCTCAATTCACTGAGAAGGAAGAAGAGGCTTAAAAAGTGACACGCCTAAGCTCACACGACTGGTACATACTGAGGTCAGCACTAGAACGCCCTATTTTTCTTGAGCCCTAACCTTCCTGGAGTGATAGTCAAACAGGAAGAAAGGAGAACAGTTAGCCCCCTTGCCCTGGGCCTACATGATGACAATCAATATTTGCACAACTCTTTATAATTACATCATTTCCACATACAATTATTTCACTTAAGCCTCTTACAACTCATGCAGGCATTCAGTCATATTATTTCCATTTTTCACATGAAAAAGAGGTTCGGAAAGGCTACCTGACTCTCCCTATAATACTTAACTAGTTAGCCATGAAGGAGAGCCACATTTTTCATCTTTTAACTGTAGATCAAATTCAACATTTGTTGAGCACTTCGTACATGTCAAGCACTCTGATAAGGACTGTGAATGCAGAGGTTAATGAGGCCCAGATTTGGTTCTCAAGGAGCGCATAGCCTAATAGGGGATGCAGCCAAATACACCAGAAAATTACAGTGGGACGTACCAAGCCCTTATTTCTCTTAGTTAACACAACCACAGCATTCTGATAGGGAATTTGGAAATGAAGTCTCCCTTAACAGAACGATTAAGGTATAGGTCATAGGACTCCTTATTATATCCCAGGCTTTGTCAACAGCAATGTTTTTTTTTTGTATGTGTGAAAAGTAAAGTATAACCAAGTTCCCACTGAAGCAAAGAGGGAGTTGATTGCTGGATAGAAGGACAATTTTTTTCAGGGTTTTAATATCTTCCTATCGTTACCTCAAATATCTTGACACTTTTATGATCAAGGTATCATGCTTCTCTACTGCCCAAGTTTCTCTCAGAAACTATTAGGCCTAGAGAAGGAAGCTTGTATCCTTGATAAAAAAGGAAAGTAAAAAAAGAAAGACTTTAGAACTGTGAAAGAATGGTAAAGAGGGGAAGGACACATCTTTGCATGGGTTACAATTTTTTAAAAGTCTCTGATGAGAAAAAAAAACAAAGTAACATTTTCATAAAAATCTTTTTTGGAAGGCAGCCAGACAGGCCGGGTCAATTGTAGACTTGGAGGCTAGCCTCCGTGACTATTTTGGGATTTCCAAGAGGGAAAGCTGCAGGGATGAAGCACAGCTGAATAAGAGGAAGCCAAGAGTTTCATCAGCAAAGACTTCATCTTGACTTGTTTTGCAGGGGAAACAAAGGTGGGGAGGTCCTTTGCTCTCCCCCAGGGATGTGCTGAATATTCAAAAATATTAATTTTGGAACAACAGTGTCTACAATTTTGAAAACAAGCTAACTAAGCCAGAGCTATTGTTGATTAGATTGGCAGAAAATCCCTCTGAACCCCCTGAGGATGCCCATTCCAAGTCCCCACAGCCTTTCAACAGAAAATCAAAATGACATAATATACAGACCAGGAAATACTCAGCCAAATGGATTGCAACCTCTAGGCACCCCCAAATATCTAACACAAACCATAATTTAGCATTTGGAGGTAGCCCAGACATTTTAGTAACTATAAAGGAAGTAAAAGCTTTATTCGACTATCCACAAACCATTTGCTACAAGTTTAGGTATCATGTTTTCATTCCTGCAGATGGTCCTTCCAGAATACAGAGCCAACTCCACACTACAATGTCCTCAGCACTTACATGAACTTTGATGCCTTGTTTCCCCACCCCCAAAATGCCAGGTTTAATCCTACTGCCCAGTACCCCACTCTGACTCACCAGTGCTAGGCCAAGCTTTCTTTGTATCCTCCCAATTTAAAGCTTGCCTGCCCAACTCCCTTGACCCCTTCTGCTTAGCAGCTGCTCATTTGAATGTATAAATGTGTAGATAGCAAGAGTGGCTTAATGTGGTTTTTTTCTCCTAGAAGTAGTCATATTTTTAACTCTAGAATTAATGCATTAACTCAAAGGAATGACTACTTATTAGTGTAACTTTGAGGAAACGGCAGATTACAGAGGGTGTCTGAATGCAGAAGGTATCTTCCTCATTCCCTTATATTAGAACACAGAGATAGTTACTTGATCTCTTTCTGGATAAATTCAATTCTACTTCCATAAGTATATTTAAGAAAATATTTTGGGGTCTTCCCTGGTGGCGCAGTGGTTAAGAGTCTGCTTGCTAATGCGAGGGACACGGGTTTGAGCCCTGGTCCGGGGGGATCCCGCGTGCCGTCGAGCAACTAAGCCCGTGCACCACAGCTGCTGAGCCTGAGCTCTGGAGCCCGCGAGCCACAACTACTGAGCCCATGTGCCACGGCTACTGAGGCCTGCATGCCTGGAGCCTGTGCTCTGCAACGGGAGAGGCCACCGCAATGAGAGGCCTGCACGCTATGGCGGGGAGTGGCCACGGCTCACCACAGCTGGAGGGGGCCTGCGTGCAGTGGCAAGGACACAATGCAGCCAAAAATAAAATAAATAAAAATTAAAGAATTTCCTTCCTTTTAAAAAAAAGAAAATATTTTGGTCACCTATGATAGGATTTATAAACTTGTGGAATCCTATTACGCAGGAAGAAAAAAAAAATCTGTTAGAGTTTCAAAATATTTCCTCCAGTCCTGAATGGTAGGACTCAATATTGTAAAAAATGTCAAATTTCCACATATTGACTTTTAACTTCAAAGGATAGTGGGATAGATAAATATATGATAAAACAAAAGAGAAAATTTCATTGGTAGAATTAAAGTGATGGGTATGAATATATTCACTGAGACTGTTAGGATAGCATTTTTAAAAAGTATGAACAACTTTAATGTTACAATGTACAAACAGTGAAATTCACAGATTTTAAATGCACAGTTCAATGAGTTTGTATAAATGTGTGCACCTGTGTAACCAACACTGGAAACAAGATGCAGAACATTTCCAGCACCTCAGAGAGTTCCCTCATTCTCCTTACCAGCTGCTTCCTCTCCACCTCACCTCAGACAACCACTATGTTAATTTCTTTTGACAAAGATTAGACTTGTCTTTTCTAGAGTTTCTTCTGAGTTTTTTGCTCAGCATGTTTTAAAGATTCACTGATGTTGTTGAAGCAGTTTGTTCCTTTTTATTGCTGAGTAGTGTTTCATTATAAAGATAAACCATAAATCTGTTTATTAATTCTCTTGTTAATGGGCATCAGAGAGCATTATAAGTTAAAAAAATTACAATTCAATGTATCCTCATACTATTTGTATGAGAAAGGAAATTGCACACATTCAACCCAGGTCTTTTGAAGTCAATGACTGTGCACAAATAAGAGATGCCTAGTGGGGGTTTTAGGTGTCTGTTTCAAGTCAGTTGAAAGATACTTGCAGGAAAGTGAAACTTCAGGTCACTTGGAGATTGGACCAGTTTAGGACACAGAAATAGCAATTAAAGATTGTCTTTACCCATAATTTATTTCTCTTAAAAAGATATAAGTGATCTATAAGAAAAGACTCAGTGTTCTATGGCCAATTTCTAGTTTCCTTTTTTGAACAGTGTATGAGAATTTCTTATAAGAAAAAGTTTATTTTGTCTTCTCTGAACATGTTCACTACAATTTAATTAACTGGCAATTAATTCTCATGGAATTAGGTTCATATAAGAAATGAAAGGCATCCAGTCAAAAATCACAAAACCGTATCACAGAATTTGAGGTGTGGAAGGGACTCTTGCAGTCATCTAGCTCAAATTCCTTATTTTGCATGTAAAGAAAGTGAGGTCCAGAGATTACATGATTTGTCTGGTTGTACCAGATCTGGGTCCAGAACTTTGGCCTCCTGAGGCCCAGTCCATTTTCTATTGTACTCCACTACCTTGCCCTTCTGTGGGCTGAGGCCTGGTGGCAGTATATAACTTTGGTCCTATGGACCATGAACTCTCTTCTGGTGTACAGGGGGTTCATCAAGACCAAAGTGGGAATGTGTTCCCTTGATGCTCTGACTGTGTAGCCCACTTATCTTCCAGCCACTAGTCTATGAAGCCCCAAGTCTCCCTGTACTTGTTTTATGTGCGTGTCTCAAAGTTGGGTTATTCCAACGTCTAACCTCAAACTTAAATAGCATAGCATAAGGTGTCAAGCTCATTTTTGAAATTTTCCATTTTTATTTTTATTTTATTTTTTTAAAATAAACCCCCATTTTATTTATTTATTTCTGGCTGCTTTGTGGGGCATGTGGGATCTTAGTTCCCTGGCCAGGGATCGAACCCATGGGCCCTGCAGTGGAAGCATGGAGTCTTAACCACTGGACCGCCAGGGAAGTCCCCATTTTTATTTTTGAAAATTTTTATGTTTTTATATCAGCTGCAATTATTCAGAATGTTTACACAGAGTAATAAACCTCTAATTTAGCAAAGGCAACAAAAAAAGAGACCTTTAGTAAATACTCAGCTCCAAGTAATAAATTCAAACTTAAAGACATTGTCAGAAATAACTTCCAAATGAAAACAGGAGTGAGAGAACTGGTGAAAGGCAAAGGCAGGTCTTTATACTAGACAACCATTAAGCAGGATGGTAAATGATAGTGTTCACATGAAGCTTTGGTACAGTCTCTAATTATTAGGTGAAGCAAGTTTACTGCTAATGGAAAAATCCTGGGTGCAAGGTTGCATTAGCATAATGAGGCACAGAGCTGTCTCCGGCTCTGTACTTTGCAATATTCTTGGGTAAGAGCTTAGCTACACCTCTTTGATGGTAGAAGAGGCGGGTGGGATGCAAACTCACAGCCAGCTATCCGTTAGATTCTTAAGTAGAGTAGTGATCCTCAAACTTGTTCAGGGAAATACCTAGAAACCATGATGCTCTGTGTAAAGAGAGCACCAGGGTACACTGATCTGTCTCATTCCATCAAACATATATGAACATTTTTGCTATCAGAAGAAATGACTCTGTTATATATAAGCAATGTGAAGTCATAGCCACAACACACTATCCACCAAAAAACAAGGTATTATGCTAAGCACCTTTGGTTGTTTATAGGTACTTTCTGTTTTTCCAAGAGAGCAAAAGCTTAAGGCAAATTAAAAAGGAAAACATTCTATTCACTCTTTTTTGTTTTTCAGTGAACTGTGAGAACAGAGCCACTATTTTAGGAGCTGAACACTTCTCAATACTCTGTTGGGCTTCAATTTGGGAACCACTATTTTAGAAGAAAATCTTCTCCCCAAAGGGCCCTGAATTCTTCTTTTTTTTAGGTGTAGTTTTTTATTTTTATTTTTATTTTATATTGGAGTATAGTTGATTTAAATATTGTGTTAGTTTCAGGTGTATAGTAAAGTGATTCAGTTATACATATACATATATCAGTTCCTTTTCAGATTATTTTCCCATATAGGTTATTACAGAGTACTGAGTAGAATTCCCTGTGCTATACACTAGGTCCTTGTTGATTATCTATTTTATATATAGTAGTGTGTATACGTTAATCCCAGTCTCCTAATTTATGCTTCCCTCCCATCTTTCCCCTTTGGTAACCATAAATTTGTTTTCTAAGTGTGAGTCTCTTTCTGCTTTGTAAATAAGTTCATTTGTATAACTTTTTTAGATACCACACATAAGTGATATCATATGATATTTGTCTTTCTCTGGCTGACTTACTTCACTTAGTATGATAATCTCCAGGTCCATCCATGTTGCTGCAAATGGCATTATTTCATTCTTTTTAATGGCTGAGTAATATTACATTGCATATACGTACCACATGTTCTTTATCCATTCCTCTGTCTATGACATTTAGGTTGTTTCCATGTCTTGGCTATTGTAAATAGTGCTGCAATGAACATTGGGGTTCATGTATCTTTTCGAATTATGGTTTTCTCTGGATATATGCCCAGGAGTGGGATTGCTGGGTCATATGGTAGTTCTATTTTTAGTTTTTTAAGGAACCTCCATACTGTTCTCCACAGTGGCTGTATCAATTTACATTCTCACCAACAGTGTAGGAGGTTTCCCATTTCTCCACATCCTCTTCAGCAGTTATTACTTGTAGACTTTTTGATGATGGCCATTCTGACTGGTGTGAGATGATATCTCATTGTAGTTTTAATTTGCATTTCTCTAATGATTAATGATGTTGAGCATTCTTTCATGTGTTTGTTGGCAATCTGTATATCTTCTTTGGAGAAATGTCTATTTAGATCTTCTGCCCATTTTTGGACTGGGTTGTTTGTTTTTTGATATTGAGCTATATGAGCTGCTTGTATATTTTGGAGATTAATCCCTTGTTGGTAACATCATTTGCAAATATTTTCTCCCATTCCATGTGTTGTTTTTTCATTTTGTTTATGGTTTCCTTTGCTGTGCAAAAGCTTTTAAGTTTAATTAGGTCCCATTAGTTTATTTTTGTTTTTATTTTCATTATTCTATGAGATGTCTCCAAAAAGATATTGTGGCAATTTATGTCAAAGTGTGTTCTGTCTGTGTTTTCCTCTAAGAGTTGTATAGTACCCAGTCTTACCTTTAGATCTTTAATCCATTTTCAGTTTATTTTTGCATATGGGTTAGAGAATGTTCTAATTTCATTCTTTTACATGTGGCTGTCCAGTTTTCCAAGCACCACTTATTGAAGAGATTGTCTTTTCTCCATTGTATATTCTTACCTCCTTTGTTGTAGATTAATTAACCATAGTTGTGTGGGTTTACATCTGGGCTTTCTATCCTGTTCCATTGATCTAAACGTCTGTCTTTGTGCCAATACTATACTGTTTTGATGACTGTAGCTTTGTAGTGTAGTCTGAAGTCAGGGAGCCTGATTCCTCCAGCTTTGTTTTTCTTTCTCAAGATTGCTTTGGCTATTCAGGGTCTTTTGTGTTTCCATATAAATTAAAAATTTTTTTGTTCTAGTTTTGTGAAAAATTCCATTGGTAATTTGATAGGGATTGCATTGAATCTGTAGATTGCTTTGGGTAGTATAGTCATTTTCACAATATTAATTCTTCTAATCCAAGACCATGGTATATCTTTCCATCTGTTTGTGTCATCTTTGATTTCTTTCATCAGTGTCTTATAGTTTTTGGAGTACAGGTCTTTTGCCTCCTTAGGTAGGTTCCTAGGTATTTTATTCTTTTTGATGTGATGGTAAATGGGATTGTTTTCTTAATTTCTCTTTCTGATCTTTTGTTGTTAATGTATAGAAATGCAACAGATTTTTGTGTATGAATTTTGTATCCTGCAAATTTACCAAATTCATTGATGAGCTCTAGTACTTTTCTGGTAGAATCTTTAGGATTTTTTACATATAGTATCATGTCATATGCAAAGAGTGACAGTTTTGCTTCTTCTTTTCCAATTTGGTTTTCTTTTATTTCTTTTTCTTCTCTGCCATGGCTAATACTTGCCAAAAGTAAGTTGAATAAAGGTGATGATAGTGGACATCCTTGTCTTGTTCCTGATCTTAGGGGAAATGTTCTTAACTTTTCACCATTGAGTATGAGGTTAGCTGTGGGTTTATCATATATGGCCTTTATTATATTGAGGTAGGTTCCCTCTATGCCCACTTTCTGGAGAGATTTTATCGTAAATGGGTGTTGAATTTTGTCAAAAGCTTTTTCTGCATCTACTGAGATGATCATATGGTTTTTATTCTTCTATTTGTTAATGTGGTGTATCACACTGAATGATTTGCGGATATTGAAAAATCCTTGCATACCTGGGATAAATCCCACTTGATCATGTATATGATTCTTTTAATGTATGGTTGGATTTGGTTTGCTAGTATTTTGTTGAGGACTTTTGCATTTAAATTTATCAGTGATATTGGCCTGTAATTGTCTTTTCTTGTGTGTGTGGTATCTTTGTCTGGTTTTGGTATCAGGGTAATGATGACATCATAGAATGAGTTTGGGAGTATTCCTTCCTCTGCAACTTTTTGGAATAGTTTCGGAAGGATAGATGTTAGCTCTTCTCTAAATGTTTGATAGAATTCACCTGTGAAGCCATCTGGTCCTCGACTTTTATTTGTTGGAAGATTTTTAATCACAGTTTCAATTTCAGTACTTGTGATTGGTCTGTTCATATTTTCTATTTCTTCCTAGTTCAGTCTTGGGAGATTGTACCTTTCTAAGGAGTTGTCCATTTCTTCTAGGTTGTCCATTTTATTGGCATATGGTGGCTTTTAGTAGTCTCATGATCATTTGTATTTCTGTGGTATCTGTTTTCATTTCTCCTTTTTCATTTCTAATTTTATTGATTTGAGCCCTCTCACTTTTTTTTCTTGATGTGCCTGGCTAAAATTGTTTATGTTTTCAAAGAAACAGCTTTTAGTTTAATTGATCTTTTCTATTGTTTTCTTCATCTCTATTTCATTTATTTCTGCTCTGATCTTTATGAGTTCTTTCCTTCTGCTAACTTTAGGTTTTGTTTGTTCTTCTTTCTCTAGTTGCCCTGTGTGTAAGGCTTGGTTGTTTACTTGAGATTTTTCTTGTTCCCTGAGGTATGATTATATTGCTAAAAACTTCCCTCTTAGAATGGCTTTTGCTGTGTCCCATAGGTTTTGGATCATCATGTTTTTGTTTTCATTTGTCTCTAGGTATTTTCTGATTTCCTCTTTGATTTCTTCAGTGATCCATTGGTTGTTTAGTAGCATATTGTTTAGCCTCCACGTATTTGTGTTTTTTACAGTTTTTTTCTTATAGTTGATTTCTAATCTCATAGTGTCGTGGTTGGAAAAGATGCTTGATATGATTTCAATGTTGGTAAATTTACCAAGGCTCATTATATGGTCCAGCATGTGATCTATCCTGGAGGATGTTTCATGAACACTTGAAAAGAATGTGTATTCTGCTGTTTGCAGATGGAATGCTCTATAAATATCAGTTAAGTCCATCTATCTAATGTGTTATTTAAGACCTGTGTTTCCTTATTGACTTTCTGTCTGGATGATCTGTCCATTGATGAAAATGGGGTGTTAAAGTCCCCCACTGTTATTGTGTGACTGTAGATTTCTCATTTTATGTCTGATAATATTTGCCTTATATATTGAGATGCTCCTATATTGGGTGCATATATATTTACAATTGTTACATCTTCTTGAATTGATCCCTTGATCATTATGTCA
Organism: Eubalaena glacialis; assembly: GCF_028564815.1. Taxonomy (NCBI): domain Eukaryota; kingdom Metazoa; phylum Chordata; class Mammalia; order Artiodactyla; family Balaenidae; genus Eubalaena; species Eubalaena glacialis. The sequence goes on from NC_083718.1 coordinate 62,401,366, forward strand.
TGTCCTTCTTTTTCTCTTTTTTTTTTTTAAAGGGGGAAGGGTCTTTTTTTTTTTTAATAAATTTATTTATTTATTTATTTTTGGCTGCTACTCTTCATTGTAGTGTGCTGGCTTCTCATTGCGGTGGCTTCTGTTGCAGAGCACGAGCTCTAGGTGCGCAGGCTTCCGTAGTTGCAGCACGTGGGCTCACTAGTTGTGGCTCGCAGGCTTTAGAGCACAGGCTCAGTAGTTGTGGTGCATGGGCTTAGTTGCTCCACAGCATGTGGAATCTTCCCAGACCAGGGCTCGAACCCATGTCCCCTGCATTGGCAGGCGGGTTCTTAACCACTGCTCCACCAGGGAAGTCCCCTTCTTTTTCTCTTGTAACAGTCTTTATTTTAAAGTCTATTTTCTCTGATATGAGTATTGATACTCCAGCTTTCTTTTGATTTCCATTTCCATGGAATTCCTCTTTCCATCCCTTCTGTTTCATCTGTATGCGTCCCTAGATCTGAAGTGGGTCTCTTGTAGACAGCATATATATGGGTCCTGTTTTTATCTATTCAGCCAGTCTATGTCTTTTGGTTGGAGCATTTAATCATTTAAGTTTAAGGTATTTACCGATATGTATGTTCTTATCGCCATTTCATTAATTGTTTTGGTTTGTTTTTGTAGGTCTTTTTTCTTAACTTCCTCTTTTATTTTCTTCTCCTGCGACTTGATGACTGTCTTTAATGGTGTGTTTGGATTCCTTTTTCTTTTTTGTGTGTATATCTATTGTAGATTTTTGGTTTGCAGTTACCATGAGGTTTTTAATATAGAAGTCTATGTACATACAAGATTGTTTTAAGTTACTGGTCTCTTAATTTCAAATTCATTTCCAATATCCTGCATTTGTGCTCTCCTCACAATTGCTGGTATTGATATTATATTTGTGTGTGGATGATTTCCTACGTTTACTCTATGTTTGCCTTTACTGGTGAGCATTCCCATTTGTCATTTTCTTGTTTCTAGTTGTGACCTTTTCTTTTCTGCTTAGAGAAGTTCCTTTAGCACTTTTTGTAAAGCTGGTTTGGTGGTGATGAATTCCCTTAGCTTTTGTTTGTCTGTAAAACTTTTTATTTCTCCATTGAAGCTGAACAAGAGCCTTGCTGGGTAGAATATTCTTGGTTGTAGGTTTTTCCCTTTCATCACTTTAAATATATCAAGCCATTCCCTTCTGACCTGCAGAGTTTCTGCTGAAAAATCAGCTGATAACATTTTGGAGATTCCCTCATATGTTATTTGTTGCTTTTCCCTTGTTGTGTCTTTAATTTTTGTCAGTTTGGTTAATATGTGTCTCAGCGTGTTCCTCCTTGGATTTATCCTGTATGGAACTCTGTGTTTCTTGGACTTGGGTAACTGTTTCCTTTCCCATGTTAAGAACATTTTCAGCTATTATCTTTTCAAATATTTTCTCAGGCCCTTTCTCTCTCTCTTCTCCTTCTGGGACCCCTATAATGTGAATGTTCATGCATTTAATGTTGTCTCAGAGGTTTCTTTTTTTTTTTTATTGGAGTATAATTGCTTTACAATGGTGTGTTAGTTTCTGCTTTATAACAAAGTGAATCAGTTATACATATACATATGTTCCCATATCTCTTCCTTCAGAGGTTTCTTAAACTGTCATTTATTTTTATTCCTTTTTCTTTATTCTTTTCTGCAGCTGTGATTTCCACCATTCTGTCTTCCAGCTCACTTATCCATTCTTCTGCCTCATTTATTCTGCTGTTCCTTCTAGTGTATTTTCCATTTCTGTTATTGTATTATTCAACTCTCTTTGTTGGTTCTTTATATATTCTAACTCTTTGTGAAACATTTCTTGTACCTTCTTGGTCTGTGCTTCCATTCTTTTTCTGAGATCTTGGGTCATCTTTACTATCATTACTCTGAATTCTTTTTTGGATAGATTGCTTATCTCCATTTCACTTAGCTGTTCTTCTGGAGGTTTATCTTGTTCCTTCATCTGGAACATATTCCTCTGCCGTCTCATTTTTCTAACTTTCTGTGTTTGCTGTCTTCATTCCTCAGGCTGCAGGATTGTAGTTCCTCCTACTTCTGGTGTCTGCACTCTGGTGGGTGAGGCTGGACTAAGAGGCTTGTGCAGGCTTCCTGGTGGGAGAGACTGGTGCCTGCCCACTGGTAGGTGGAGCTGGGTCTTGACCTTCTGGTGGACAGGGCCATGTCAGTGGGTGTGTTTAGAGGTGGCTGTGGGCTCAGGAAGACTTTAGGTGTCTGTCAGCCGATCAGTGGAGCTGTGTTCCCATCTTGTTGGTTGTTTGGCCTGAGATGTCCCAGCACTGGGGCCTACATGCTGTTGGGTGGGGCCAGATTTTGTTGTCAAGATGGCAGCTTCCAGGAGAGCTCACGTCAATGAGTACTCCCTGGTACATCCACCACCAGTGTCCTTGTCCCCACAGTGAGCCACAGCCACACCCCCGCATCCCCAGGAGACAATCTAAGACCAGCAGATAGGTCTGGCCCAGGCTTCTATGAAGTCACTGCTTTTTGCCTGGGTCCTGGTGTACACAAGACCTTGTGTGTGCCCTCCAAGAGTGAAGTTTCTGTTTTCCCCAATCCTGTGGAGTTTCTGTGATCAAGCCCTGCTGGTCTTCAAAGCCAAATGCTCTGGGGGCTCCTCTTCCTGATGCCAGACCCCCAGACTGGGGAGCCTGACGTCGGGCTCAGAACTCTCACTCCTGTGGGAGAACCTCTGCAATATAATTTTTTTCCAGTTTGTGGTTCAGCCACCCGGCAGGTATAGGATTTGATTGTATCGCAAATGCGCCCCTCCTACCATCTCGTTGTGGCTTTTTCTTTGTCTTTGGATGTAGAATGTACCTTTTTTGGTAGGTTCCAGTCTTTTTTGTCAACGTTTGTTCAGCAGTTACTTGTGATTTTGGTGTTTTCCTGAGAGGAGGTGAGCTCGAGTCCTTCTACTCTGTGGATTTGGCATTGACAGAGGCTGTGATTGATGAGATGTGGGAAAGTAAAGACAGATGATGATATTATTGACATTTGGGGCCAGATAATCCTTTGTTTTGGGGGGCTGTCCTATGCACCATAAGATATTTAACAGCATCTCTTACTTCTACCCACTAGATACCATTAGCACCACAGTCACAGTCATAACAATCAAAACTGACTCCAGACATGACCATTTGTCCCTTTGGGGGCAAAATAACTCCTGGTTGAGAACCACTGATATTAGAAGAATTTCAACACATATAAATAAGGCATTCATATGGTATTCCCCTGGCCTTAAGGCTTGTTTCAGGAATGAGCATAACACATAAAATTCACATTAAGAAATAACCAAAAATGTTTCCTGGGAGTTTCTAGGAAATCATTCTGTGCTCCAAAAGAGAGACTCAAGAAGAGATGGCTTTTCCTCTTCTGAATATCATTGTGTGTTGATGTGAAGTCTAGATCTACTGCAGCCATTTTGCACCCTGCTAATTAATGTGGGAGTATAGACCTGGAGCCACTGATCATTGTTCTACTCCTGGTTTCCCAATTACATGAGTCTCAAATCTCCCTTGTGATTTAACCCAGTTTGCGTTGGATTTTCTGTTACTTGCAGCTAGAGACTTCTAACCTACACAGCAACTTTGGCAGGATCAGTTCCAGAGGAGTTTTTAGGGGCAGAAGTCAGACTGGGGTGGTGTGAGGATTGAATGAGATGTGATGCATAGAAGACAGTGAGAGAGCCTCTTTCAAAAAGCTTAGCAGAGAAAGAAGGACATAGATAAGGCAGTAGATAGGGGGTAGAGTTTGACAGTAGTATAATTGTTTAGTCAAATATGTGGAGGACTTGAGCTTGTTTAAATGCTAATGGGAAGGGGCCAGTAAAAAGAAGAGGCTGCAAATAGAGCCAGGAGAGAAACTTTTTCATAGAGTGAAGTATCTCAGGAAAGAGAAGGGGAAAAATGATGAGATTCTGGAATAGGTGGAGGAGGAAGAAGAGTTCTCCAATCCTGACATCAGGGATGGAAAAGGAGATGCAGGTAAATTTGTAGTGTGGAGGCAAGATGTCAGGAATGTTCTTTTTTGATCATCTCAATTTTCCTGTGAAGTATCAGGGAGTGAGGAGAAGAAGATTTGGATAAAATTCTAAGGAGCTATCCAGCTATAAGGCGCTATTTTGCATTTACGTAAGTTGGGGCTGGGATCACATCTCTTTGGCAAAATGAGTCCTTTTCACTCTCCACCTTGTAGAAGATGCCCTAGAGACAGACTTAAGAAAGAGAGATATCTGAGAGTGGCAGCAAGCCTGTGATTCATGTAATGAAAATTGCAAAGGTCAAAAAAGGCTCCCCAAATTCTGGGCTTCTTCTCCTTGGTGATCTATGTTGTCCATTCTAGACCCTTTTTCTGAGATGGAGTTCAGAGTTTGGAGAGTCATTATGGCTATTGGTCACTGAACAATTTTGATAAACAGCTGGGTAGAGTCCATCTTAACATGGCTTTTCTCTCAAACCTCTTGTCTGAACTTTAATAATCGAATGTTTGGAAATCGTTAGGTAGCTGCCTTGACTTGTTTAACTCGATGGCCTGAGACATTTCATCAAGCTGACACAGTATTTATGTCTTAATAACACAATAACATTTAGTGAGCACCGTGGTTTCGGAAGGATTTATGCCTGATCTGCAATTGGAGGATGATTTATGTGCAAGTGAGGGGTAGAGTTATGAGAGACACCCTGTATCCTGCTGCTGGATTGCTTTCCATGGGGGTGGAGAGAAGATGGCAATGTTCACTCCCTGACGTTTTTCCTTGATAGTTTTTTCATTAGAATAAAATGAGAAGTCTGAAATAGTTCCCTTTTCTCTGCAAAATGTTTCCAATCACTCTGGTTCCCATTAAACTCTGGATCAGTCTTGGATAAGACAAGGGTGAAAGCAATCATAGGAGCTCAACACCAGACAAGATTCTTCAGTTTTCCCATCACTGATTTGACATTGCTGAAGGGAATGTGCAATAGGCATGTTGTGTGCATCTAGGTGCAGAAAGCCTCAGTGTGAAGGTCACTAGATACTTTTCTCAAGTCTGTGCTGATACATACAACAAATCAGCTAGTGGGTCCCCAGGATGCCAGGGAGGTCACAGTCAACACTGGGAGGTGACTCCCTAGAGACATCAATGCAGAGGAGTCCCCAGTGGTTCAGAGCATGGTCTTTGGAGTCAGCATGCCTGAAACTGCATCCAGGCTGCACTGTTATCTAGCTGTGCAACGTTGGGCCCATTATTTAATCTTTGTGCCTCAATTGCCTCACTTAAAAATTGGGGCAATAATACCTAACTCAGGGAGTTGTTCTGAGAAAATTTCACTCTAAGAATTTCCAAAATTCCAGTAGTAGAATAATCAAAAGGGGAAAAAAAGTAGAAGCAGAGGTGAACAAGCTTATTTTTAGCCTCAGAAAACCTTGGAAGAGCAAAAAGATAATTGGACTTAGAGTTAGAAGTCCTGGTTTAACTTCTAGCTCTTCTTTGCTCGCGATGGAAATGATAAACATGCATTCCATGTGGCTGTTGTGAGAAATACATAAGAAATCATTTATGAAAGCACCTAATACTTGGCAGATGCTAAATATATGTGCATTTTCTTCCTTCTTTCCAAGCAAGCAGAAAAAAATTAGAGTTTAAATCTTGATTATCACAGTGTCACATCACAAGGGTGGTGTCAGTTTTGCAGAGTAAGTCTATTCTTGCATAAATTTGTGAAGCAGGCATAGATTTCCTTTGGCTTCCTCCCATGTTGCCTCTTAGCCTCCTTTCTCCATCCAGCCACATCTACTTCCAACCTCCACACAGACTTGCCTTTTTGAATTGTTGTCACAGGTAAAAAGCAACACTTGGTTAAGTTGTTAACTCATAATGGCTGAAAAGGTTATGAAAACCAAGGGTACTAGAATTTTAAAACCCCAAGGAGGAAAGGAAAGTCTTAAAGACTTATGGGCACTATAGCGGTAATGATACATTTTAGAAAGACTTTTTATATGCAGACCCTTTCTAGCCTTTCCATCTTTTCCACAATATCAACTAGCCAGATAGCCCAAGGGCTCTAAATTTTCCAGATCCTCCATTTCTGCTCAAGCCAGTTGTCACCAACCTGCTCCGCCCTCATGTGATCCCACCGGCCCTAGTCCCTTTACTAACAGATTCTGTCCTTCACTACATTTGTCACTAAGCTGTTCTGGGAGCTCATGCACCAGGCTGGGAGGGTGATAAGTCCATGTTGTCATAGCTCTTTTTTATCCTTTTCCTTCTGTCACACACTCATTACTATGAAATAAATGCCCAAAGTAGCCCAAATTTCTCATAATGCAAAGCTTCCATAGTGCTTTCTATTTCTAATTTAAGAAAAATCTGCACATGTTATCAAATTTAAATTTCATTCAGGTATTTGTTTCTTAAGCAGTAAGGAAAGAAGAAAACACACGTGGTTTCCAAAAATGCCTCAGAGTTGCCCAATCACTTTTTTTCTCAAAATATTTCATTTCCTTTGGATCTGAGGGAAAGTAAATAAAATGATAATTCATGTACTTCAAGCAAACTTTTTGAAGGTAAGAAACATGGATTAGTACATAGACCTAGAATGGCAATATTTCTTTCATTCATTCACACCAGCAACATTGCTAGGGGTTGTCCAGGACACAGCTTAGACCTGGCTTCTGCTCTCTGAGAGAGCATACCTTCTGCATATGGAGTATATGAATATTACCAGGCTGATTCAAATTACTTGTTTAGGTTGTCCATCTCCCACCACTAGACAGCGATTTACTCCAAGGCAGGAAAGTGGCTTAGTTAACTTTCTTTCTTTATTTTTTTAACATCTTTATTGGAGTATAATTGTTTTACAATGATGTGTTAGTTTCTGCTTTATAACAAAGTGAATCAGTTATACATATACATATGTTCCCATATCTCTTCCCTCTTGCATCTCCCTCCCTCCCACCCTCCCTAACCCACCCCTCTAGGTGGTCACAAACCACCCAGCTGATCTCCCTGTGCTATGTGGCTGCTTCCTACTAGCTATCTATTTTACATTTAGTAGTGTATATATGTCCATGCCACTCTCTCACTTTGTCACAGCTTACCCTCCCCCCTCCCCATATCCTCAAGTCCATTCTCTAGTAAGTCTATGTCTTTATTCCCGTCTTACCCCTAGGTTCTTCATGACCTTTTTTTTTTTTTTTCCTTAGATTCCATATATATGTGTTAGCATACGGTATTTGTTAGTTAACTTTCTGATTCAGATGTCTCCTGTCCTCGGTTGAAACTTCGAGTTCATCTTGATGCAAATTTTATTACTACTTTATATTCCCCAGAGGAAAGGAATCCCCAGCACCAACAGTGTTATTGAACAATAGAGACTTTCCTGAAGTTTTTGCAGGAGAGGTTGATATGGGGGTTTAAATCTTAAAGCCCACAAGCAGACTTCTTAAAGTTATTCATGAGACAGGGGTTTTCTCCAAATTCCTTTCTTCTCCCCAGACAGTGAATGCAGTTCTCAGGGCAGAGCAGTTGTGCTAGTTCAGCAGTGGGGTAAGCAGAGCCTGAAATCCAGCCCCGAAATCCTCTCCAAGCTGAGGGCTGTAGCCACCAAAAGGAATGAGCTCCTTTCTGTTTGCACATAGATACTGTCCACTTTGCAAACCATGCCTGGCAGCTACATCTCACCTGAACAGGAACCTTTTCCTACTTCCCACAAAAGTTCTAATGATTTAGAGGCCCTGGTACTTCTTTGCCCTCTCAGTACATGTGTGCTGAACCTCATTTAGAATAAAAGTTTTACAAGTAAGAACAAGTATAAAACATTATCAGATGATACCAAAAGAATATTAGAGACAAGAGATGCAAAGTAGTCTTATAGTAGAAAGTGGTATGTTTTTGAGTGCTCCTGTATTATGCCAGTAAGAAATTATGTGTGCTGGCAAAATTTGCTGCAGCATCAACAGAATTCTTACTAAACTCGGGTTTATCATGTAAACAACATTTTTTCGAAGCAAAGTCTGCAAGAATATTTTATACATCTCTTTTTAACTCAAAATTTAATTCAGAGCAATAGGAAAATGAGGAAAGTTTGTTCTCCATGAGTGAAAGTTAGAATTATAAAATGTCTTTAAAGAAATAATTTTTTTTCTCCTAATTACTCAATAACTTCTAATTAGGACAACAAAATGTTGCCAAGTGGAGGAACTTCAGCAAACTACTTTAGTAAATACATAAAAGTTTGTAATCAAAATACAGATTTATGTGTTGTGAATAAGTCTTTCCAAAATTTGGAAATTTCCTCTCTCATAAGTAAATTAAGCATATCTTTTCTCATTTTTATTGAGTTACATTTGCTTAGTAAACTACTTGTAAACTCTTTAAAAGTAAATTTTATCTTTATTTCTGTGAAAATAAAGATAATAAACCCAAATAATAATAATCAGGGTTCATTCTACTTTTTTTTCCCCAGTGCAATTGTATATGTAGGATTACTATCCCTCCCGCTACACCCTCCTTCCCAAGCCTCTCCACCCCCAGCATCCACAGACACGTAGACACTATTTTCCCTCCTAAGAAGTCCCCAGGGAAGGGAATATAGAAGTGCCACTATTGGATGTGGTCGGGGCTCATAAATAAAAGAGTTAAATTTCAGTTACCTGGAAATACCTACATCAGGCCAAGGCTGCAATCATTCTCTCACTTATAAATTCTGAGTTTAAATTAAACCAAATCCAAGTCTTTCTTGGTTCCAGCTCTTCTCTTTTGGCGAAGCTTGCATTCTTGGTTCAAAGAAAAGAAAGACTTGCTTTTTTTTTAAAGGGGCTCACGGCTTCTTGGACATTGAATGGCTTTTACAAAGTACCATTTTGTTGAGTGCAAAAGAATAAGAAACAGCTGGGTTACATTTCCTTTGAAATGCACATTTAGTTAAAAATTAAACACAAAAAACTAAATAGCACTAGGAAAAAACACTTTTTGGTTTTGCCAAGACCCAAACTATTTAAGAAAAAGAGAGAATAAGAGTGGAGAGAAAAGAATAGTCTAAAATGTTTTGCCAAACCAGGTTTCCCTTCTGTGGTCCTAAAGTTTGTTAAGCCCAAAATAAAACAGTGCAAGACACAGAATTAGTTTGAACTGGTTCTGGAAACAGTTATGGATTTGTTAAGCATGAAGGGATTCAATCAATACTTCTTCTCTCTGTTCTCCTCTAACCCAAGAATAGTTGCAGTCATTTTTTTCTTACTAGTTTCTGAATTTTGCCAAACTCTCCCTGATAGATAGAAGGTTTCTAAACAGAGGGATTGAATTTAAGTAGAAAACTACATTTTAGTTGCTTAAGTTCCTGGAAACATGTCTGTACTACAAATAGTAAATAAATAATAAAAGTGATTCCAGGGAATGAAAGGCTGCTAGCTCTCTGCCAACTGGCTTTCATCACACAACAGAAAAAAATAAAGTCAGTCTTGCCCTAGGATTATAGGTAAAATGGGTCCATATGTAGTCATGTTGTCTTCAATTCATTTTAACAAGCATTATTCAGCACTTAGCAAGTTTTAATCATAGAACTAGGTGCTCTAAGGGGATTTTTAAAATGAGCAATCAGCTCAGAAGTGGATAGAAGAGAGAGAAAAAGTAAAAGACAAAGTATAGACTAGAACCCAGAAACAAACAGCTCCCATTTCCCAACATAGAACTTGTTCTATTCAATTCCAGAGTTCTCAAGATGCAAACCTTCATAAAGTTATCTCTCTTCTAAAGTAGTTTACAATTTAGGGTACAGAAACGTATATCAAAAAACTTTTATAAAAGATATTATCTGACTCTTCCATTATTTCAGAAATACTTTGTTTCAGAATGGCTGAACTGGGAGTGATTAATTGTGCTTATTTGAAAGTCTCCCTTTAGAATTTCCAGAACTAAGTTAACTGACAAGAAAAGTATTTTTATGGTTTAATACATTTATTAGGCAGAAATTTAACTCCCTCATGCCAGTGTTGGCAAAATTAAGAAAAGTCAATCTTCTATACTTGCAATTTTTCATCTTTTCAGATTTCCTTCCATCCCTCAATGCAAGCATAAACCCAAGTTTCTTATTACACTTCAATGCTGCCTGTAATTTTCCAATGAAAATAATTTATGTCGGTTAACACTAAAGTAACCTTATTTTATATATTCCTGAAAGTCTTTGTATTTTTAAGAAGACATTTGAGAGAGGATTTTAATAACCCATAAAGACTATTTTCCATCAGGATTTCTAAGTAAACAAGTAAGATAGGAGCTATAAGGAGAAGGGCCCAGGGCTGGCAATAGACAGATGATGGTATGCCACTGTCAGGGACTAAAAGGGGTGGTTTATCATGACTAAAATAGGGGAGGGAAAAATTATTTTGATCTTCAGTGAAGTTTCAGACATATGGTTGGCACCAAGGACCCAACATGATAATGCAGCACCCTGTAGGACCCAACAGCTGGGAATCCTGGCAACATGTGACACTCAGATCCTGTAATACAGACCAACTTGCAGACAGTTTTCAGGGGCTGGGTACTTGGGTACCCAGGCACTAGCCCCTGGCCTGAGTTCAGGGGAAGAACTCCTTTGTCTGGAGAAGGAAAAGGCAGGATCTGAAGAAAGGACCTGGGAAACTAGTTCCTCAGTAGAAGGCTCAGAACAGAAGCTCCAGCGTGAACTGGGACAGCTGGTAGGTTTCCGAGAGGGTATAATGGCTGGGAGAGTGTGTTTAAAGCGCTAATACAGACTCAGACTCAAAAACAAGAACCTCAGTCTCCCAAAGCTCCATCATCAGTATGAAGTCACTGTTGGAAGGAGCTGGGAGTCCTGAACTAAGGTAGGAACTCTTTCAGTCAACACTGGAGCTGATTAAGTCAGCTCAAGAATGTAGCCGGCCCATGGGAGGAGGAAAAGGGGAAGGCAAAAGCAGGGAAGAGGGGTCAGGAGATGGCAGACATAGATTTCTTTATGTGGAAGAAATATACCAAGTACGAAGAAGGCAGACTTTCTTTGGTGTTCAAAGGATGCACCTATTTCTCCTTCTGCTTAGATATTTATCTCAGGAATATGCTGCTTTTTGTGGTGGCGGGGGCGGGGGGTGGTTACTGAACGGCTTGTGGGATCCTAGTTCCCCGACCAGGGATTGAACCCCGGCTCCTTGCAGTGGAAGCGAGGAGTCTTAACCACTGGACCACCAGGGAATTCCCTGGAATATGCTGCTTTTGAAATCTGATATAGTACTGCCTTTTCTCCTTTCAGCAAATGTCTCTGCTCTCCAACTCTCAAAAGGGCAATAGAGAACCCAAGATTCGACTTTAAATGTTTGATAGAGTGGGATTTACATGTTTCCAAATGAGGGTATTGAAAATACTTAAAATAGAAGGAGACTTCCAAAAATTCCAGTAAGATAATTTCATTTTTTTCAAAAGCTAATGAAACGTGATGATATAGTCATAGGAAATAAGAAATTTCTGGGTCAACTTAGGATGGTAAAAACTTTGAGATCAGGAACCATGTCTCTCATTCTATTAGTATCCTCTTAAAACCCCTTAAAACAGAAGCTCTGGAGCTGGATTCTTGAAGAGTGGGCCATTGCTAACTAGTGAGCAGCAGGTGACTGTTCACATGACCTTTCTGTGTCTTGCCCAGCTCTGGCTTGTCTTAATAAAGACTCCATTCTACTCTGCCCCGCTCTCTCAGGTTCCTGATCTGCCCATCCAGCTCTCACTTCTGTTTTTCCTTCCTAACTTGCCCTCCTAGTAGTGACCTGCCTCCCAGCCTCTGCCACAGCCAGTAGCATTCCAGCCACCCCACTAGTTGCATCCCAGAGTTTTCTAAATCCAATATCTCTCTTTCTGTTCTTGATTAAACCTAAATAACTTCAACAGTACCTAATAGAACTTGACACTTAAAAAGTTGGCTGAAAACACTTAATGAATTTACTTCAACTCTTCTCTTCACTCATGGTGAATAAAAATGGGATTTACCAAGGTATCCTATATGTGATATATTGAAAAGACTTCTGAACTACACCTGGGATCAGAAGACCCAGAGCCATGGAAGGCAAACACGAGGTATTCTGCCTGTGTCATGGGGGCAAGGCAGGCTACAAGTGGGATAATAAAGCCTCCCATGCCTTATTTTATGGGTTGTTGTAAGGACCAGAATAAACTAGGGAGGACAAAAAAAAAAAAAACAAAACCAAAAACACTTTTACAAACTTTATTAAATCATGGCACAAACTTAAATATTATCTGAAAAAATGCATTTCTGTGGAATGGCCCTATCCAGTTCCCTGTGGGGCTGGATAAGTGAGATATCTCTATATTTGATTCTGTTTAAAAAGAACACAAACAATTTGGGACTTTTAAGAAAACACTCTGTGTTTCTCTAGCAATGTTGAGACTGGCCACAAGCCACTCCTGCTGCAGACCGGAATACTAAAAACCCTCTGATGGCAAAAGTTCTGTTTTAGAACAGAAACCTAAGTCAGTCTCCTGCATGATTGTTTATCGTTGTTGTTGCTGCTGCTGGTTAACATAAAAGTTTCTCCAAAGGAACTTCCTGGGAACACCTCTGCCTCTCTTCCCCTCTGGCTCTTCAGCCTCTCCTTCCCGCCATGTGTACCCCATCAACAGGGATGTGTCACTCTAAGTGTCCAATAAAGAAAGCAGCATGTGCCCTGAAAGAACAGGTTTGCCAACATGAAACAGTAAAATGCAGACGAGGAAAGCTTCCTCTTCAGGTGTAAACTAAATGTTTGCCTATTTTTCAAAGAACCAGAAGGAGCCATGGTTCTTCCAGGACTGATTTCTTCCGAACACTGTGCTTTGATAGGCTGGTTCTTGTCTCCTGTGGACACTGCTTCTAGTCATGGGACCCCGTGCCACACCCTAACATACCCACAAGTAACAGGTTGTCAAAAGGAAATGATTCCAGTCTTAGTTTTACCCATGGCTCCAAGAAAATAGGCTCCAACTCCTCCCATACCCCAGTGTAAGATTATCCAAACAGGGTTTGCAAGAAGATGCCTAATTACAGGCTTCAATACCTTCGGCTGGTACCCACTTGTTTGCATAAAACATTTGAAGTTAAAGTGCCTGAGGAGTGTAAAATCAGAAAGGATTTTTGAAAGTGCTATTAGTGTACTGTGTATTCCGTCCTCACCACATCTCCAACAGTAATTCTAGGGAAACGGGCATTTTGGAGAGTTTGATATGTGTTTATGTGTTCTCTGGTGCTCAGCACATAGAGTGGCATCTGGCTCACACCTGAGAAATCTGAAAGACGAGACTGCAGCTGACTAGGTGGTCTGCCAGCAGAGCAGAGATGGGGCATTGGGGACAACCTGCATTTCCAGTGTGTAACAGTAGGAGGATGCATAGTTTCGTTTTCATGGGGGAGGGAGGGAGAGAGAGGGATGCCATTGCATAGCAGTACTAGTCAAGTAAAAGTTTTTCCCCCTTTTAGAGTACTTGAAGGAGGGAGGAATGAACATGGATTATCGATCCTGCTGCAGGTGCTGAGAAAAGATGGAATCAGGGTGGGAATCAGGCTGAACACACAACCTGATGTAATGATTCCCCCCACCACCACCACCAATATGCACCACCACACACACACACCATATGATCTAATCCAGCCTCTGGGAACTCCCTACTTCTCGTCCAACATCTAGGCATCTTTGTCTGGTGAACATCCTTTAGGAAAATTTTCTAAATCTTGCTTAGTTTAAAGATTGGATGGAGGTTAAAATTTTTTTAAAAAAATGCCTCTGGGAGAAGTAACATTTAAACTCCTGTCTTTCATTTGCATTTCCATGTTAATAAGTTTCAATCTTTGCTTTAGAGATGATTTCATTAAAGAGAGTTTGAGAATTAAAGAGCATTGAGACAAGAAACTTTGCTAAGAGAGGAAAAGGGAGTTTGGAGGGTGGAGTGTAAAATTATTAATTTTTCCTGTTCCTCATTTTTGTTTTGGATCCACACTAAGCTGAACATCTAAAACTTAGCACAGCAAAAAGCTTTCCTGACAGGAAACACTTGAGTTGTTGCTGCGAGTGTTTTTGGATGGTGTGGCAGGCTGCCATGCCTTTGGCATAGTCTACCACTAACTGAAACTTGTGTGTTTATAGTGTTGATGTGTGTCTGATGAGTAAAAGATTAAACCACTATGCCCTACCCCTGAGGGTTGCCCTTCTTAAGATGTAGAATGGATGTAGCTCACTCCCAAGGTTGCAGTTCTCAGCAGATCAGCAATAGATTTTGATATGCAAGCCAATCAAACCAGACAGCCTGACTTTTTCTTACCCAACAGAAACTTGAATTTCTAAAATGTATTCACATCTCATCATGTAGGGATTTATGCCTGTAAGTCCACTATCATTAAAGAGTTATATGTGAACATTCCCCTTTCCATGGTAGGGATTACAAACCCCTAATGATAGTAAATTATTCTCTCCTGCACTGTATACTACGATTACACCGTGGAATTTTCTAGGCTGTTTTGTAAGACACTACAGCACTGATGAAGTGTTATTTATACTGCATACTGACTTTCTGTTTTGCTTTTCTTGAAGTTTCTCCTTGTTCCATCTTTTTTGATTTATCCTACATTTAGCAGACCTAAGTCTGAAAGCCATTTTTCTGTCACTCTTCAAACTTTAAATGAACAAGAGTTTTTATGAAGTGTAATTTTCAATAACAAGGAAATATTAGAAGCCCCTCCTGGAGTTCTTGTACCATTCCTGCCTGTGTTTTTTCTGATTTTCTTTTTTCTTGGTTCCCTACCAGTGCTGTCTATGGTTGTCATAGCTTCTGATATATGGTAATAAGGATCCAGTGGAGGGTCAGAAAAATCCCCTCTTCCTTACTTATCCAATACCAAGAAATACAACATAGACAACGGCACAGCAGGCCATGAATATAAGTAATGAACTAGTGACTTAGCTTAATTTGGGGTTTTGAGAGATTTGAAGGTGCCGAGAGTCATTAGTCTAGTTTTCCAGGAAAAGATGGCAGTTTTCCTTTGATATTAGTCTCCTTTATACTTGAATCTAAAGTGAATAACTTCTAATCAATCTCCCCTAAGAGTAAAAGAACATGTACTTTCTAATCAATCAGTTTGGATTAAAATGATCATTCCTCCATTTGGGGCAGTGCGATTTGAAGGTCTTTATAGAGCTTCTAGAAAATGGGTACAATAAAAGTACCATAGAAAGAATGTATGGTGAAGTATGCGAAAGGGGCTAACATAATTTACACAATAAATGCTCAGTAAGTGTTACCTCCCTTTCCCTCCCCCTCCTTGCCTTTGCTTTCCTTTCCTCCTCTCGCCTCCATTTCCATCACTCGTATTAGAACTAAATTAGTTTCTAGAACAAGAATTTTTTTGTAGTATCTGTGGCAGAGAAATTTTCTTGCCTTCCCAACTGCCGTCACCACCACCCATTTCCTTATGCACCCCCTTCTTTTGCTTGCTAAGGGAAACTGACCCCTATAACAGTCTCAGGCAGTGAATCATGACTGATCTAAGCCAATAATAGTAATTCCATGATCTTGGAAGGCGACTGGGTTTAGGCGTAGACATGTGACAATACTAGTCAATAGTATATGTGGAGAAACTTATGGGAGACATTGGGAGGGGGGAAGATTTTCTCACTAATAAAAAAGAGATTTATGGAGGACATCCCCCCTCCTCTTTTTAAACAAATGTGGTCATGTCTTCATGGGATGCCTAAACTGCTACATACTGTTCATGTTCTTAGACATGAGATAGCACCAACACATACGGCAGAGTAGAAAGATAGAAACCTCAGTCCTTATGACATCACTGTACAGCTGAACAGCCCGCCCTCCAGATCCCCTGCTATGTTGAACAACATATGCCTTAGGATTTAAGGGGTCAGTATTTTTTATCTGCAGCAGAAATCAGCTAAACTGCCGAAGTGTTCCACAGACCTAAGTTAAAGTCCCAGCTTTCTTTGTGTGTGAACTTGGGCACATTATCTAAACCCACTAGCTTCCACATCCTCTTCTGTAAAATGGAGACTAATTTTATTCACCCCATAGACTGATATGTGGATTTAATGAATGCACATAGAATAATGCTTGATGTGAAGTCCTCAGTAAATGATAGTTAAAATTATTTTAACAATTCCCCCAATTCACGTAGAGAAAAATCCTGATTATATCTCTTGTTGCAGACACAGCTTATGGTGGAGGATCCAGATAAAAACAGCACTGATCTGGGATTGACATGTACACACTGCTATATTTAAAATAAAATGCATTTTCATGAATAAACAAACAAACAAAAAAACCCCAACACTGAACTCTAATGTTAAATTATGCTACTTTGAGCAGTTAGATAGTTATTCTCTTCCCTGTCCGTTCTCTGTATGTCTGTCCCTGAAGCTATGGGCTCAGAGAGAGGTTGGACGCCCCACCTTACACACTCACACATCAAAGAAAATATGAAAGGATTTAGTGTTCACGTGACCCAGTTAGGACTCTGTGATCTTGCTGGAAAATGTGAGGCCCAAACAGCCTTTTAGTTTTGTGGAGGAGGGCGGAGGGGAACTGGAACTCTTAATATCCTTTTAGAATAACGCTTTCTGGCACAGTACCCCAAAGTCTCTTCCTTTGGCCCCCTCTAAGCTCTTCCTGTAATTAGCCTGGTTGTTTCTATTTTGATCTCTAAATCAGGATCTCCCATATTATTAGATATTGATTCTCTGTTTTTTTTTCTTATTCACAAACATTATATAAAACTAGTCTTGGGGCTTCCCTGGTGGCGCAGTGGTTGAGAATCTGCCTGCTAATGCAGGGGACACGGGTTCGAGCCCTGGTCTGGGAAGATCCCACATGCCGCAGAGCAATTAGGCCTGTGAGCCACAACTACTGAGCCTGCGCGTCTGGAGCCTGTGCTCCGCAACAAGAGAGGCCGCGATAGTGAGAGGCCCGCGCACCGCGATGAAGAGTGGCCCCCGCTCGCCGCAACTAGAGAAAGCCCTCGCACAGAAACGAAGACACAACACAGCCAAAAATTAATTAATTAATTAAGTAATTAAAAAAAAACAAACCTAGTCTTGTTTTCTTAATCCTCATTAGTATCTTTTCCTAGACTTAATATTTGTGTTTATGTTTCCTTGTTTTCCTCGTTTTGCCTTATGCTTGAACTTTTCCTTGATTCTTTCATGGCAACTAGAATCCCAGCCCCCTTCTCCTCTTTGTGCTTGTTCTGTATCATCTCAGTTCCCAGAAGTCTACAAAGAAATACCCAACGCTTGAAACCTGAATCTTTCCTTTCTGCACTTATGCTGGTAGGTTGGCTTGGAATCCAGGTGCAGCCAAGCAGAACAGATAAACCCAGCATCACCATTTCCTAGATTTAAAGTGTATTTATTGTTTTGGATAAAACCACAGCATTGTCAAGAAGAAGCCGGAACTGTTTAGATTCTGCTTAGGTGTCCCAGACTGAGGGCCATGGTAGCATACTAAACAGGCTGTGTTTCTGGACACTCAACTTCCCTTCTCAGACCTTGCCCTCCAGCCATCCCATTAATCTGAGAGCTACCAGGTAACCTTCCAATCATTTCCTTTTGGCTTAAATAAGTCAATCTCCATTTCTGTTGTTTGTAACCCAAAACCCCAGAGTGACACATTTTCCTTCTCTTATTTCATTATGTTATGGAAATGGCAGGGTCTTTATGGTGAGGCACATGGGATTAATTCTCCCATTTACTTGCTGTCAACCTTAAGTTAACATCTCTGAGCCTCAGCCTTCACATCTGAAACAAGAGAAAAATCATATTGGGACTTCCCTGGTGGCACAGTGGTTAAGAATCCACCTGCCAATGCAGGGGGCATGGGTTCATTAAAAAAAAAAATTAACTCGAAAAAAAAAAAGAGAAAAATAATATCAAACTCAGGGAATTATTGAAGGAATTAAATAAAATTTTATGTGGAATACTCTTAGCCTTTTTTGATAAAAACTTGGTTTTGCCTTCAAGGAACTTACAATTTAGCTTGGAAACTATGGCATGCACATATATTAGTAATAGGTAACATTTATTTCGGGTGCTTAACAATAGTGATACACTGTCCTAAAGAAATGAACTGTTGCATTTATGAGCTCGCTTAACCTTTGCAATAATAACCCTGTAAAGTAGGTATTATTACTCATATTTTATAGATGATGAAACTGAAGTCTCTAAAGAGGATAGTAAGTAGTGCAATATCACATAGTCAGAATTCAAACCCAGAGCAAACCTAGGGACTCTTATCCCAGAGCCTGTGATCCTAAGTGGATCGCCCATATGAAAAGTTATTCTGCTTTCTGGTAGCATAGAAGTGCCAAAAATAGATGCAGGCAACACATTCTGCTGCATTCACAGGACAGAAGATCCTGTGTTTCAGAGAAGCAAGGGAAGGCTTTGCAGGAGAATGAAGTCATGTTTCTGAGATGTCAGGTTACAATGGTACCAGAATCCCAGGACTATTGGACCTAATGTTGTCACCTTTTCCTTCTGCAAATCCATTCCCATCATTCTTGGCCTATATAACTCTTATTTATTCTGAAAACTCAGACAAGAGTCATTCCCTCCAGGAAACCATCTCTGACTTCCAGTGACTTGGTCAGGCACCTCTTCTATGTGCATCCATAACTTACATTTCCTTACACACAAGTCCTGCAAATATTGGCTCATTTGTCTGCTTACAGTCACTAGACTGTAGACCCCATGAATGCAGTGGCCATATCTGTTTTATTCATCACTTTACTGACAACATCTAACATTGTACCTGGCACATGGTAAGTTGTCAATCAGTGTGTATTGAATGAATGTGGAATGAGCATCTCCAGCAGATAAAACCACACAGAGACAAGTCTGACTGAAGATAGAACGTTTGGAGTAAAAATATTTTACAACTTCACCAATGTCAAAATATTCTGGCCCCTTTCAGCACTTGATTGCAAAAATATAGATGATCAAAATAATTAAATTACAAGAGAGGCCAAAGCAAACGTGCTGGAGGTTGTGTAAAAGAGATACGAAAATGAAATTTTATGAGTGTGTTCAATCTAACAAAAAAATTAAAAAACTATCACCCCACCTCATTATGACCACAACCAGTCATTTTGAATGGATAGTGATAATTGTATTCTTAATGTAGATGAGTGTGTGTGTGCACATGTATGCGTGTTGGTTATGGTATGTATATTCTTCAATGAAATTTTGTAATTAATCATTTTGTAGACAATCAGAATTAGGTATTTTGTCCTAAGCTATCCTCCCAAAAGTCTCACACTCATAGAGTTAATACTGACTCTTTTTTCGACATAACGTTTTGATTACTCTGGCTCCAGCAAGTCTGAGGTTTATCCTCTAACTCCATGCTTTTTGAAGAAAAAGACTTTTGGTTATGACAGATCAATATATGCACCTGAGACATTTTTTGAATAATATGTGTTAGAATATGTGCCAAGAAGAAGGATACAGAAAGAGTTATAGGAGTCAAGACATGACAGGGCAGAGTGAGACAGAATTATTAAGGAAGTCCATGTGGGCAGAGGAATAGGGATGATGAGTGCCTTTAGGGAGCAGTTTCAGTGAGACAGAGAACAGTATGCTGAATATTATGGAGTAGGTAGAAGAAGTGGATGTGGATCACTTTTTTCTGAGTGTATGTGCATTTTTGTTTAGCTAGATATTGCCATATTTCAATACAGCAGTGTATAAGAGGACATGTTTTCCCATACTCTCCCCAACCGAGTATTATCAAATTTTTTATAATTTTCTTTTTTTTTAGGCAATAATTTTTTTATTGAAGTATAGTTGATTTACAATGTTGTGCCAATCTCTGCTGTACAGCAAAGTGACTCAGTTATATACATATAGACATGATTTTTTTATATTCTTTTCCATTATGGTTTATCACAGGATATAGAATATAGGTCCCTTTGCAACACAGTAGGACTTTGTTGTTTATCCATTCTAAATGTAATAGTTTGCATCTACCAACCCCAAACTCCCAGTCCATCCCTCTCCATCCTCCCCTCCCCCTCAGCAACCACAAGTCTGTTCTCTATGTCTATGAGTCAGTTTCTCTTTTGTGGATAGGTACATTTGTGCCATATTTTAGATTGGTGTAGACCACTTTTGAAAAGGATGGTAATGTGGCAACAGAATGCAAGAACAAGGGCAGCATTTGGTGACACAGAGAGCCTGGGAAAGTGCTGCCCCTAATGATTTTTTTTATTATTAACATATGGTAAAATTGACTTTTTAGGTACAGTTCTATGAACTTTAACACATGTAGAGATTCATGTAACCACCACCACAGTCAGGATACAGAACTGTTCCCTCATCCTAAATAACTCCTGATGATGCCCCTCTGTAGCTACTCCCACTCCCCATCCCTAGCTCCTGGCATCCACTGATCTGTTTGTCACTGTAAGTTTGTCTTTTCAAGAATATCATATTCATAGAATCATACAGTATATAACATTTTAAGACTGACTTCTTTCAGTCGGCATAATATCTTTGAGACATCCAATTAATATATCAATAGTTCATTCCTTTTCATTGCTGAGTAGTATGCAATTGTGTGGATGGATCTCAGTTTGTTTATCCATTCAGCTGTTAAAGGACAGTTGGACTATTTCCAGTTTGAAGTGATTATGAATAGAGCTGCTATAAACAATCATGCTCAGTTTTTTGTGTGAATATATGTTTTCATTTCACTAAAGTAAATACCTAAGAGTGGAATTGTTGGGTCATATGTTAAGTGTATATTTAACTTTATAACAACTGCTAAACTGTTTTCCAGAGTGGCTATACCATTTTGCATTACCAACAGCAATGAATGAGAGTTTCAGTTGTTCTGTATCTTTGCCAGCTATCTAGTATTATCTCATCATAGTTTTAATTTGCATTAACCCAATGGCTAAAGATGTGAGTCTATTTTTCATGTGTTTATTTGATATCAATGTGTCCTCTTTGATGAACTATCTGTTCAAATCATTTGCCATTTCTGAACAAGGTTGTTTGTGTTTTGACTCTTGAGTTTTGAGACTTCTTTATATATTCTGGATACAAGTACTTTGTCAAATATGTGATTTGCAAATATTTTCTTCCAGACTTTAGTTTGTCTTTTCATTCTCTTAACATTCTTTAACAAACAAAAGTTTTGAATTTTGATGAAGTCCATTAATCTTTTTCTTTTCTCATAAGAATGATCAGTGGTTTTATTTTTATTTATTTATTTAATTCATTTTATTTTTGGCTGCATTGTGTCTTCATTGCTGCGTGGGCTTTCTCTAGTTGTGGCAAATGGAGGCTACTCTTCGTTGCGGTGCATGGGCTTCTTATTGCAGCTATTTCTCTTGTTGTGGAGCACAGGCTCTAGGCATGTGGGATTCAGTAGTTGTGGCATGCAGGCTCAGTAGTTGTGGCTCAGGGGCTTAGTTGCTCGATGGCATTTGGGATCTTCCCAGACCAGGGATCGAACCCATGTCCCCTGCATGGGCAGGCAATTCTTTTTCTTTCTCTTTTTTTTTTGTATTCCACATAAAACTACTTATAATTTTTTTTTTCTACAGCAGGTTCTTATCAGTCATCAATTTTATACACATCAGTGTATACATGTCACTCCCAATCGCCCAATTCATCACACCACCACCAGCACCCCCTGGCAGCTTTCCCCCTTCGGTGTCCATATGTTTGTTCTCTACATCTGTGTCCAAATTTCTGCCCTGCAAACCAGTTCATTTCTACCATTTTTCTGGGTTCCGCATATATGTGTTAATATACGATATTTGTTTTTCACTTTCTGACTTACTTTACTCTGTATGACAGTCTCTAGATCCATCCACGTCTCAACAAATGATCCAATTTCGTTCCTTTTTATGGCTGAGTAATATTCCATTGTGTATATGTACCACAACTTCTTTATCCATTCATCTGTCGATGGGCATTTAGGTTGCTTCCATGACCTGGCTATTGTAAATAGTGCTACAATGAATATTGGGGTGCATGTGTTTTTTTGAATTATGGTTTTCTCTGGGTATATGCCCAGTAGTGGGATTGTTGGATCATATGGTAATTCTATTTTTAGTTTTTTTAGGAACCTCCATACTGTTCTCCATAGTGGCTGTATCAATTTACATTCCCACCGACAGTGCAAGAGTGTTCCCTTTTCTCCACAACCACTCCAGCATTTGTTGTTTGTAGATTTTCTGATGATGCCCATTCTAACTGGTGTAAGGTGATACCTCGTTGTAGTTTTGATTTGCATTTCTCTAATAATTAGTGATGTTGAGCATCTTTTCATGTGCTTCTTGGCCATCTGTATGTCTTCTTTGGAGAAATGTCTATTTAGGTCTTCTGTCCATTTTTTTATTGCGTTGTTTGTTTCTTTAATATTGAGCTGAATGAGCTGCTTATATATTTTGGAGATTAATCCTTTGTCCGTTGATTCATTTGCAAATATTTTCTCCCATTCTGAGGGTTGTCTTTTCATCTTGTTTATGGTTTCCTTTGCTGTGCAAAAGCTTTGAAGTTTCATTAGGTCCCATTTGTTTATTTTTGTTTTTATTTCCATTACTCTAGGAGGTGGATCAAAAAAGATCTTGCTGTGATTTATGTCAAAGAGTGTTCTTCCTATGTTTTCCTCTAAGAGTTTTATACTGTTGGGCCTCACATTTAGGTCTCTAATCCATTTTGAGTTTATTTTTGTGTATGGTGTTAGGGAGTGTTCTAATTTAATTCATTTACATGTAGCTGTCCAGTTTTCCCAGCACCACTTATTGAAGAAACTGCCTTTTCTACATTGTATATCCTTGCCTCCTTTGTCATAGATTAGTTGACCATAGGTGCGTGGGTTTATCTCTGGGCTTTCTATCTTGTTCCATTGATCTATGTTTCTGTTTTTGTGCCAGTACCATATTGTCTTGATTACTGTAGCTTTGTAGTATAGTCTGAAGTCAGGGAGTCTGATTCCTCCAGCTCCGTTTTTTCCCTCAAGACGGCTTTGGCTATTCGGGGTCTTTTGTGTCTCCACACAAATTTTAAGATTTTTTTGTTCTAGTTCCATAAAATATGCCATTGGTAATTTGATAAGGATTGCATAAAATATGTAGATTGCCTTGGGTAGTATAGTCATTTTCACAATATTGATTCTTCCAATCCAAGAACATGGTATATCTCTCCATCTGTTGGTGTCATCTTTAAATTCTTTCATCAGTGTCTTATAGTTTTCTGCATACAGGTCTTTTGTCTCCCTAGGTAGGTTTATTCCTAGGTATTTTATTCTTTTTGTTGCAATGGTAAATGGGAGTGTTTCCTTAATTTCTCTTTCAGATTTTTCATCATTAGTGTATAGGAATGCAAGAGATTTCTGTGCACTAATTTTGTATCCTGCAACTTTACTAAATTCATGGATTAGCTCTAGTAGTTTTCTGGTGGCATCTTTAGGATTCTCTATGTATAGTATCATGTCATCTGCAAACAGTGACACTTTTACTTCTTCTTTTCCAATTTGTATTCCTTTTATTTCTTTTTCTTCTCTGATTGCCGTGGCTAGGACTTCCAAAGCTATGTTGAATAATAGTGGTGAGAGTGGACATCCTTGTCTTGTTCCTCATCTTAGAGGAAATGCTTTCAGATTTCACCATTGAGAATGATGTTTGCTGTGGGTTTGTCATATATGGCCTTTATTATGTTGAGGTAGGTTCCCTCTATGCCCACTTTCTGGAGAGTTTTTATCATAAATCGGTGTTGAATTTTGTCAAAAGCTTTTTCTGCAACTATTGAGATGATCATATGGTTTTTATTCTTCAATTTGTTAATATGGTGTATCACATTGATTGATTTGCATATATTGAAGAATCCTTGCATCCCTGGGATAAATCCCACTTGATCATGGTGTATGATCCTTTTAATGTGTTGTTGGATTCTGTTTGCTAGTATTTTGTGGAGGATTTTTGCATCTATATTCATCAGTGATATTGGTCTGTAATTTTCTTTTTTTTTGTAGTATCTTTGTCTGGTTTTGGTATCAGGTTGACAGTGGCCTCATAGAATGAGTTTGGGAGTGTTCCTTCTTCTGTAATTTTTGGGAAGAGTTTGAGAAGGATGGGTGTTAGCTCTTCTCTAAATGTTTGATAGAATTCAACTGTGAAGCCAACTGGTCCTGGACTTTTGTTTGTTGAGAGATTTTTAATCACGGTTTCAATTTCATTACTTGTGATTGCTCTGTTCATATTTTCTATCTCTTCCTGGTTCTGTCTTGGAATGTTATACCTTTCTAAGAATTTGTCCATTTCTTCCAGGTTGTCCATTTTATTGGCATAGAGTTGCTTGTAGTAGTCTCTTAGGATGCTTTGTATTTCTGCGGTGTCTGTTGTAACTTCTCCTTTTTCATTTCTAATTTTATTGATTTGAGTCCTCTCCCTCTTTTTTTTGCTGAGTCTGGCTAATGGTTTATCAATTTTATCTTCTCAAAGAACAAGCTTTTAGTTTTATTGATCTTTGCTATTGTTTTCTTTGTTTCTGTTTCATTTATTTCTGCTCTGATCTTTATGACTTCTTTCCTTCTGCTAACTTTGGGTTTTGTTTGTTCTTCTTTCTCTAGTTCCTTTAGGTGTAAGGTTAGATTGTTTATTTGAGATTTTTCTTGTTTCTTGAGGTAGTCTTCTATAGCTATAAACTTCCCTCTTACAACTGCTTTTGCTGCATCCCATAGGTTTTGGATCGTCGTGTTTTCTTGTCATTTGTCTCTAGGTTTTTTTAAATTTCCTCTTTGATTTCTTCAGTGATTTCTTGGTTATTTAGTAATGTATTGTTTAGCCCCCATGTGTTTGTGTTTTTTACGTTTTTTTCCTGTAATTCATTTCTAATCTCACAGCCTGGTGTCAGAAAAAATGCTTGATATGATTTCAATTTTCTTAAATTTACTGAGGCCTGATTTGTGAACCGAGATGTGATCTATCCTGGAGAATGTTCCGTGCGCACTTGAGAAGAAAGTGTATTCTGCTGTTTTTGGATGGAATGTCCTATAAATATCAATTAAATCTATCTGCTCTATTGTGTCATTTAAAGCTTTTGTTTCTTTACTTATTTTCATTTTGGATGATCTGTCCTTTGCTGTAAGTGAGGTGTTAAAGTCCCCCACTATTTTTGTGTTACTGTCGATTTCCTCTTTTATAGCTGTTAGCAGTTGCCTTATGTATTGAGGTGCTCCTATGTTGGGTGCATATATATTTATAATTGTTATATCTTCTTCTTGGATTGATCTCTTGATCATTTTGTAGTGTCCTTCCTTGTGTCTTGTAACATTCTTTATTTTAAAGTCTATTTTATCTGATATGAGTATTGCTACTCCAGCTTTCTTTTGATTTCCCTTTGCATGGAGTATCTTTTTCCATCCCCTCACTTTCAGTCAGTATGTGTCCCTAGGTCTGATGTGGGTCTCTTGTAGACAGCATATATATGGGTCTTGTTTTTATATCCATTCTGCAAGCCTGTGTCTTTTGGTTGGAGCATTTAATCCATTCACGTTTAAGGTAATTATCGATATGTATGTTCCTATGACCATTTTCTTAATTGTTTTGGGTTTGCTTTTGTAGGTCCTTTTCTTGTCTTGTGTTTCCCACTTAGAGAAGTTCCTTTAGCATTTGTTGTAGAGCTGGTTTGGTGGTGCTGAATTCTCTTAGCTTTTGCTTGTCTGTAAAACTTTTGATTTCTCCATCGAATCTGAATGAGATCCTTGCTGGGTAGTGTAATCTTGGTTGTAGGTTCTTCCCTTTCATCACTTTAAGTATATCGTGCCACTCCCTTCTGGCTTATAGAGTTTCTGCTGAGAAATCAGCTGTTAACCTTATGGGAGTTCCCTTGTATGTTATTTGTCATTTTTCCCTGGCTGCTTTCAATAATTTTTCTTTGTCTTTAATTTTTGCCATTTTGATTTCTATGTGTCTCAGCGTTTTCCTCTTGTGTTTATCCTGTATGGGACTCTCTGCCCTTCCTGGACTTGGGTGGCTATTTCCTTTCCCATGTTAGGGAAGTTTTTGACTATAACCTCTTCAAATGCTTTCTCAGGTCCTTCCTCTCTCTCTTCTCCTTCTGGGACCCCTATATTGCGAATGTTGTTTCATGTAATGTTGTACCAGTGGTCTCTTAAGCTGTCTTCATTTCTTTTCATTCTTTTTTCTTTATTCTGTTCCACAGCAGTGAATTCCACCATTCTGTCTTCCAGGTGACTTATCCGTTCTTCTGCCTCAGTTATTCTGCTATTGATTCCTTCTAGTGTATTTTTCATTTCAGTTATTGTATTATTCATCTCTGTTTGTTTGTTCTTTAATTCTTCTAGGTCTTTGTTAAACATTTTTTGCATCTTCTCAATCTTTGCCTCCATTCTTTTTCCGAGGTCCTTGATCATCTTCCCTATCATTATTCTGAATGCTTTTTCAGGAAAAAAAGTGCCTATCTCCACTTTTAGTGCCTATCTCCACTTCATTTAGTTGTTTTTCTGGGGTTTTCTCTTGTTCCTTCATCTGGTACAGAGCCCTCTGCCTTTTCATCTTGTCTATCTTTCTGTGAATGTGGTTTTTGTTCCACAGGCTGCAGATTGTAGTTCTTCTTGCTTCTGCTGTCTGTCCTCTGGTGGATGACCATTAATCATTTTTTAAATGGATCATCCACTTGGTATAATGTCTAAGAATTCTTTGCCTATTCCCAGGTCATGAAGATTTTCTTCTGCGTTTTCTTTTGAAAGTTTTAAATCTTTACCTTTTTCATTTAGATCTATGAACCAATTTAAGTTCATTTTTGTATGAGATATGAGGCTGAAGTTGAAGTTTTTTTTTTTTTTTTGCCTATGGATGTCCAATTGTACCATTTATTGAAAAGACTGTTCTTTCCTCCATTCAATTGCCATTGCACTTATGTCAAAAATCCTAATAATCAGGAATGCCAATGTCTGAGGGAAGGAGAAGATGGATATCTCAGCTCAAGCAGAGAGATGGCATATTCACACATCCTCCACTTTTTTGTTTTATTTGGGTCCTCATGAGATTGTATGATTCCCACCTACATTGGGGCAGGCCATCTGCTCTATTCTGTTCACCAATTCAAATGCTAATCTCTTCTGGAAACACTCTCACAGATCCACCCAGAAATATTTTCACCAGTGATCTGGCATCCCTTAGCCCAGCCAAGCTGACACATAAATTGCATCTTCTTCTGGGTCTGCCAGTGCTTCCTATGCTTTTGACAAAATTTTCTAAAAGTTCCAAGTTTCCAAACTTTTGAGATGGTCTGTTGCAAAGTAAGAGAGATGTTTTTCCTATGTTTCCCTCTGTCAGAGGAATCCCAAAGCAATTTTTCTTTTTCTACATAGTTCTATAAATAATTTAGTAAACAGTTCTTTCCGTTTTTATGCTCTACTTAGTTTTTGGTCTAAAGTTCAATGGAGACTATGTTGGGAGACAATTTTTACTGGTGGACACCAAACTCTATTAAGAATTCTCCCTCCTTTACAGTATTAAGATTTTATTGTTTGATAAACTTTATTACTCCTGGATCCTTCTTCCCTGAGGATGAATTTTCTTCCTGAAGGTGCCTCATTTTCCTGTAAAAGAACATATGTTGAGGTCATCCCACCATTTCCCCAGGCATGCCAGAAAATTCTAAAGTACCCATGAGAGTAGGTTTCTGGAAGGTAAATCCCTCCATCAGTTTGCCAATTATTTTGAACTTCCAGTTAAACTCAAGCTTAGATATTCCCATCCTCAATATAATTTCATGTAACATAATACCTGAAACATCTCTGGGGAAAAATAATAATATTAACTCTACAGGCAAGAAGGCTAAGGCTCAAGCTCATTAAGTAACTTGCCCAAGAGATTCCTAGATTTAGGATTTAAATGCAAGTCTTGTGACTCCAAATACTATTACTCTTTCTATCAAACCATAAACAAAGGCTTAGCAATCATCCCCAGTGATCAGCTGCAAAACTGCCTACCAATGCCAGTGTACTCCATCAATTATTCAAGCTCCCCTTGCATGGTGATGTATAGTAAAGGCACAGCAGATTCTGAATACAAGTTGGCTTGACCACAATATCAATGAATTTTTACATAGCAAAGAAATTAAGGCCAGAGACATTGTAGCCACAAAGAACCCTATTTGAGTTCTACTTCATCCACTTAGTTACATTTCTTTCTCTGTATAAAATAGGGGTAATAAGAACTACCTCATAGAATTGTTAAGACTAAGTCAGCATGTAAAGTTTTTAATCCTGTCCCTAGAATGTAACACTTCCTCAATAAATGCCAATTGTTATTGATTTATTAATTAATTATTATTATATTTTGAATATACTATGTAATATGGTAAATATATATTTGAGCATATTAAATAAATTGTAGTTAATATGTCTTATTCTTTATGAGTAACAACAAATTATCATGGGTAATGTTTCCACAGTTCAAGAAATCTCCAACATTTGCAATTAGATCAATTTGAAAACAGCACTTGGGATAACATCAAACTGGACTGAAGAGTAGGGTTCAGGAAATGAGACATAAAGAAGAAAGTTTCCTCAAAGAAATGAATTAAAACCTGGTTAGGATTTATGCTATTCAGAGGGTATTGAAAATAGTAGAGGATTAAATTTCAGCCATCTTTACTCCAAAGAAATATATAAAGCAAAAGTTAATTTGAGCTACATTTTCATTTCAAGGTATTATTTTAAAAATTTCATTATTAGCATCCTCACTCTGTTGCTGGGAAGTAAAATAAAACCATCATCCTTGTCCCTTGTATCAGTTGCTGATTCTATTTTGGTAAATGCTATAAGTGAAGGTTTATCCCAAGCACATTTTCTTTTTCTTTTCTATGTTTTGGAAAGAAAACAGATTAGGGAACAAAATACTCCTTGTCCCAATAGTCATATTTAGAGACACTAATCATTAGAAGAAGATAATGTTGAAAAATCAACCTAAAAGGAACTTATTAAGTGCACTTATGTTGAATGGTAATGTGAATTTAGATAAATATATAAATAACACAGAGCATTGATTGTCTAGTTAAGACAGAACTGAGAGATAGCCTCAGCCACCAGAGGGCAGACAGCAGAAGCAAGAAGAACTATAGTCCTGCAGCCTGTGGAATGAAAACCACATTCACAGAAAGACAAAATGAAAAGGCAAAGGAGACCTTCAAGACGACAGAGGAGTAAGATGTGGAGATCACCTTCCTCCCCACAAATACATCAGAAATACATCTACGTGTGGAACAACTCCTACAGAACACCTACTGAACACTGGCAGAAGACCTCAGACTTCCCAAGAGGCAAGAAACTCCCCACGTACCTGGGTAGGGCAAAAGAAAAAAGGAAAAACAGAGACAAAAGAATAGGGACAGGCCTGCACCTCGGTGAGGGAGCTGTGAAGGAGGAAAAGTTTCCACACACTAGGAAGCCCCTTCACTGGCGGAGAGGGTGGGTGGCGGAGGGGAAGCTTCGGAGCCACGGAGGAGAGCGCAGCAACAGGGGTGTGGAGGGCAAAGCGGAGAGATTCCTGCACAGAGGATCAGTGCCAACTAGCACTCACCAGCCTGAGAGGCTAGTCTGCTCACCCACAAGGGCAGGTCGGGGTTGAGAGCTGAGGCTTCAGCTTTGGCGTTCAGATCCCAGGGAGAGGACTGGGGTTGGCTGTGTGAACACAGCCTGAAGGGGGCTTGTGTGCCACAGCTAGCCAGGAGGGAGTCTGGGAAAAAGTCTGGAACTGCCTAAGAGGCAAGAGACCATTGTTTCGGGGTGCGTGAGGAGAGGGAATTCAGAACACCGCCTAAACAAGCTTCAGAGACGGGCGAGAGCCGCGGCTATCAGCAGGGACACCAGAGACGGGCATGAAACGTTAAGGCTGCTGCTGCAGCCACCAAGAAACCTGTGTGAAAGCACAGGTTACTATCCACACCTCCCCTCCCGGGAGCCTGTGCAGCCCACCACTGCCAGGGTCCCATGATCCAGGGACAACTTTCCCAAAAGAACACACAGCATGCTTCAGGGTGTTGCAACATCACACTGGCCTCTGCTGCCGCAGGTTTGCCCCGCATTCTGTACCCCTCCTTCCCCCTGACCTGAGTGATCCAGAGCCCCCTAATCAGCTGCTCCTTTAACCCTGTCCTCTCTGGGTGGGGAACAGATGTCCTCAGGGAACCTACATGCAGAGGCAGAGCCAATTCCAAAGTTGAACCCCAGGAGCTGTGCAAAAAAAGAAAAGAAAGAGAAATTTCTCCCAGCAGCCTCAGGAGCAGCAAATTAAATCTCCAAAATCAAATTAATGTATGCTGCATATGTGGAACACCTGAATAGACAACGAATCATCCCAAAATTGAGGCAGTGGACTTTCCAAGCAAATATAGACTTGGGGTTTGCTTTCTGCATTTAATTTGTTTCTGGTTTTATGTTTATCTTAGTTTAGTATTTAGAGTTCATTATCATTGGTAGATTTGTTTATTGATTTGGTTGCTCTGTTTTTTCATATATATATAGATATATTTTTTTTTCTTTTGCTCTTTTTGTCAGTGTGTATGTGTATGCTTCTTTGTGTGATATTGTCTGTATAGCTTTGCTTTCACCATTGGTCCTAGGGTTGTGTCAGTCTTTTATTATTTTTTTTTGGTAACGTTTTAAGCACTTGTTATCATTGGTGGATTAGTTCTTTGGTTTGGTTGCTCTATTACTTCTTTCTTTCATTCATTCTTTTATTCTTTCTTTCTTTTTTATTTTATTACTTTTTAATTTTTTTAATTTTTAATAATTTTTTTATTTTTTATTTTAATAACTTTTATTTTATTTTATTTTATTTTATTTTATTTTATTTTTCCTTTCTTTCTTTCTTTTTTTCTCCCCTTTCTTCTGAACGTGTGGCTGAGAGGGTCTTGGTGCTCCAGCCAGGTGTCAGGCCTGTGCCTCTGAGGTGGGAGAGCCGACTACAAGACATTGATCCATTAGAGACCTCCCGGCTCCATGTAATATAAAACAGCAAAAGGTCTCTCAGAGATCTCCATCACAACGCTAAGACACAGCTCCACTCAAGGACCAGCAAGCTACAGTGCTGGACACCATATGCCAAACAACATGCAAGACAGGAATACAACCCCACCCATTAGCACAGAGGCTGTCTAAAATCATAATAAGGACACAGACACCCCAAAACACACCACCAGATGTCCTTCCCATCAGAAAGACAAGATCCAGCCTAATCCACCAGAACACAGGCATCAGTCCCCTCCACGAGGAAGCCTACACAACACACTGAACCAACCTTAGCCACTGGGAGCAGACACCAAAAACAAAGGGAACTATGAACAAGCAGCCTGCAAAAAGGAGACCCAACACACAGTAAGTTAAGCAAAATGAGAAGACAGGGAAACACACAGCAGATGAAGGAGCAAGGTAAAAACCCACCAGACAAAACAAATGAAGAGAAAATAGGCGGTCTACCTGAAAAAGAATTCAGAGTAATGATAGTAAAAATGACCCAAAATCTTGGAGATACAATGGAGAAAATACAAGAAACGTTTAACAAGGACCTAGAAGAACTAAAGAGCAAACAATGATGAACAACATAATAAATGAAATTTAAAATTCTCTAGAAGAAATTAATAGTTGAATAACTGAGGCAGAAGAACAGATAAGTGACTGGGAAGATAAAATAGTGGAAATAACTACTGCAGAGCAGAATAAAGATAAAAGAATGAAAAGAACTGAGGACAGTCTCAGAGACCTCTGGGACAACATTAAACGCACCAACATTCGAATTATAGGGGTCCCAGAAGAAGAAGAGAAAAAAAAAAAGGGACTGAGAAAATATTTGAAGAGATTATAGTTGAAAACTTCCCTAATATGGGAAAGGAAATAGTCAATCAAGCCCAGGAAGCACAGAGAGTCCCATACGGGATAAATCCAAGGAGAAAACGCCAAGACACATATTAATCAAACTATGAAAAATTAAATACAAAGAAAAAATATTGAAAGCAGCAAGGGAAAAACAACAAATAACATACAAGGGAATTCCCATAAGGTTCACAGCTGATCTTTCAGCAGAAACTCTGCAAGTTAGAAGGGACTGGCAGGACATATACAAAAGCAAAGTGATGAAAGGGAGAACCCTACAATCAAGATTACTCTACCCAGCAATGATCTCATTCAGATTTGACAGAGAAATTAAAACCTTCACAGACAAACAAAAGCTGAGAATTCAGCACCACAAAACCAGCTTTACAACAGATGCTAAAGGAACTTCTTTAGGCAGGAAACACCAGAAAAGGAAAAGACCTACAAAAACAAACCCAAAACAATTAAGAAACTGGTAATAGGAACACACATATTAATAATTACCTTAAATGTACATGGATTAAACGCTCCAACCAAAAGACATAGACTGGCTGAATGGACACAGAAACAAGACCCGTATATATGCTGACTACAAGAGACACACTTCAGACCTAGGGACACATACAGATTGAAAGTGAGGGGATGGAAAAAGATATTCCATGCAAATGGAAATCAAAAGAAAGCTGGAGTAGCAATTCTCATATCAGACAAAATAGACTTTAACATAAAGACTATTACAAGGGACAAAGAAGGACACTACATAATGATCAAAGGATCAATCCAAGAAGAAGATATAACAATTGTAAATATTTATACAGCCAATATAGGAGAAACTCAATACATAAGGCAAATGCTAACAGCCATAAAAGGGGAAATCGACAGTAACACAATCATAGTAGGGAATTTTGACACCCACTTTCACCCATGGACCATTCATCCAAAATGAAAATAAATAAGGAAAT
Organism: Eubalaena glacialis; assembly: GCF_028564815.1. Lineage (NCBI taxonomy): Eukaryota > Metazoa > Chordata > Mammalia > Artiodactyla > Balaenidae > Eubalaena > Eubalaena glacialis. Next base: position 62,434,261 of record NC_083718.1, read on the forward strand.
AAAGCTTTAAATGATACATTAAACAAGATGACTTAACTGATATTTATAGGACATTCCTTCCAAAAAACAACAGAATGCACTTTCTTCTCCAGTGCTCATGGAACATTTTCCAGGATACATCATATCTTGGGTCACAAATCAAGCCTTGGTAAATTTAAGGAAATTGAAATCATATCAAGTATCTTTTCCAAACACAACGCTAAGAGACTAGATATCAATTAGAGCAAAGAATCAGTAAAAAATATGAACAAATGTAGGCTAAACAATACGCCACTAAATAACCAAGAGATCACTGAAGAAATCAAAGAGGGAATCAAAAAATACCTAGAAACAACTGACAATGAAAACATGATGATCCAAAACCTATGAGATGCAGCAAAAGCAGTTCAAAGAGGGAAGTTTATAGCAATGCAATCCTACCTCAATAAACAAGAAACACCTCAAATAAACAACCTAACTAACTAAAGCAATTAGAGAAAGAAGAACAAAAAACACCCCAAAGTTAGCAGAAGGAAAGAAATCATAAACATCAGAACAGAAATAAATGAAAAATAAATGAAGGAAACAATAGCAAAGATCAATAAAACTAAAAACTGGTTCTTTGAAAAGATAAACAAAATTGATAAATCATTAGCTGCACTCATCAAGAAATAAAGGGAGAAGACTCAAATCAATAGAATTAGAAATGAAAAAGGAGAAGTAACAACTGACACTGGAGAAATACAAAGGATCATGAGCGATTACTACAAGCAACTATATGTCAATAAAAAGGACAACCTGGAATAAATGGACAAATTCTTAGAAAAACACAACCTTCGGAGAATGAACCAGGAAGAAATAGAAAATATAAACAGACCAATCACAAGCACTGTAATTGAGACTGTGATTAAAAATCTTCCAAAAAAAAAAAAAAGCCCAGGACCAGATGGCTTCACAGGCAAAATCTATTAAACATTTAGAGAAGAACTAACACCTGTCCTCAAACTCTTCCAAAATATGACAGAGGGAGGAACACTCCCAAACTCATTCTATGAGGCCACCATCACCCTGATATTAAAACCAGACAAAGATGTCACAAAGAAAGAAAACTACAGGCCAATATCACTGATGAACATATGTGCAAATATCCTCAACAAAATAATAGCACACCGAATCCAACAACACATTAAAACGATCATACACCATGATCAAGTGGGGTTTATCCCAGGAATGCAAGGATTCTTCAATATATGCAAATCAATCAATGTAATAAACCATATTAACAAATTGAAGGAGAAAAAACATAAGATCATCTCAGTAGATGCAGAAAAAGCTTTCAAAAAATTTAAAACCTATTTATGATAAAAACCCTCCAGAAACTAGGCAGAGAGGGAACTTATCTCAACATAATAAAGGCCATATATGACAAAGCCAAAGCCAACATCGTTTTCAGTGGTGAAAAACTGAAAACATTTCCTCTAAGATTAGGAACAAGACAAAGTTACCCACTCTCACCACTATTATTCAACATAGTTTTGGAAGTTTTAGCCACAGCCATCAGAGAAGAAAAAGAAATGAAAGGAATACAAATTGGAAAAGAAGAAGTGAAACTGTCACTGTTTCAGATGACATGATACTATAGATAGAGAATCCTAAAGATGCTATCAGAAAACTACTAGAGCTAAACAATGAATTTGGTAAAGTAGAAGGATACAAAATTAATGCACAGAAATCTCTTACATTCCTTTACACTAATGATAAAAATCTGAACGAGAAATTAAGGAAACACTCCCATTTACCAATGCAACAAAAAGAATAAAATACCTAGGAATAAACCTACCTAGGGAGACAAAAGACCGGTATGCAGAAAACTATAAGGCACTGATGAAAGAAATTAAAGATAACACAAACAGCTGGAGAAATATATACCATGTTCTTGGATTGGCAGAATCAACATTGTGAAAATGACTATACTACCCATAGCAGTCTACAGATGCAATGCAAACCCTATCAAACTACCAATGACATTTTTCACAGAACTAGAACAAAAAATTCCACAATTTGGGGACTTCCCTGGTGCACAGTGGTTAAGAACCCACCTGCCAATGCAGGGGACACGGGTTCGAACCCTGATCTGGGAAGATCCAACATGCGGTAGAGCAACTAAGCCCATGCGCCACAACTACTGAACCTGTGCTCTAGAGCACACAAGCCACAACCACTGAGCTCACATGCCACAACTACTGAAGCCCACACGCCTAGAGCCCATGCTGTGCAACAAGAGAAGCCACCGCAATGAGAAGCCCACACACCAAAATGAAGAGTAGCCCCCACTCACCACAACCTGAGAAATCCCATGCACAGCAACAAAGACAAAACACAGGCAAAAATAAATTAATTAATTAATCAAAAAAAAGTTTTCACAATTTTTATGGAAACACAAAAGACCCAGAATAGCCAAAGCAAACCTGAGAAAGAAAAACGGAGCTGGAGGAATCAGGCTCCATGACTTCAGACTATACTACAAAGCTACAGTAATCAAGACAATATGGTATTGGCACAAAAATAGAAATATAGATCAATGGAACATGATAGAAACCCCAGAGATAAACCCACACACATATGGTCACCTTATTTTTGATAAAGGAGGTAAGAATATACAATGGAGAAAAGACAGCCTCTTCAATAAGTGGTACTGGGAAAACTGGACAGCTACATGTAAAAGAATGAAATTGGAACACTCCCTAACACCATACGCAAAAATAAACTCAAAATGGATTAAACATCTAAATGTAAGGCCAGACACTATAAAATTCTTAGAAAAAAACATAGGCAGAACACTCTATGGCATAAATCACAGCAAGATCCTTTTTGACTCACCTCCTAGAGAAATGGAAATAATAACAAAAATAAACAAATGGGACTAAATGAAACTTAAAAGCTTCTGCACAGCAAAGGAAGCCATAAACTAGATGGAAAGATTACCCTCAGAATGGGAGAAACTATTTGCAAATGAAGGAACTGACAAAAGGTTAATCTCCACAGTTTACAAGCAGCCCATGCAGCTCAATATCAAAAACATAAACAACCCCACCCAAAAATGGGCAGAAACCTAAATAGACATTTCTCCAAAGAAGATATACAGATAGCCAAAAACACATGGAAGAATGCTCAACATCACTAATCATTAGAAAAATGTAAATCAAAACTACAATGAGGTATCACCTCACACCAGTCAGAATGGCCATCATCAAAAAATCTGCAAACAATAAATGCTGGAGTGGGTGTGGAGAAAAGGGAACCCTCTTACACTGTTGGTGGGAATGTAAATTGATACAGCCCCTCTGGTGAACAGTACGGAGTCCCTTAAAAAACTAAAAATAAAACCACAATACGACACAGCAATCCCACTACTGGGCATATTCCCTGAGAAAACCATAATACAAAAAGAGTTATGTACCACAATGTTCACTGCAGCTCTATTTACAATAGCCAGGACATAGAAACAACCTAAGTGTCCATCGACAGATGAATTGAAAAAGAAAATGGGGCACCTATATAAATGGAATATTACTCAGCCATAAAAAGAAACGAAATTGAGTTATTTTAAATGAGGTGGATGGACCTAGAGTCTGTCATACAGAGTGAAGTAAGTCAGAAAGAGAAAAACAAAAACAAGATGATAACACATATATATGGAATCTAAAAAAACAAACAAACAAACAAACAAAAAAACAAACCTGTTCTGAAGAACCTAGGGGCAGGACAGGAATAAAGATGCAGATGTAGAGAATGAACTTGAGGTCACAGGGAGGGGGAAGGATATGCTCGGATGAAGTGAGAGAGTGGCATGGACATATATACACTACCTAAAGCAAAATAGATAGCTAGTGGGAAGCAGCCGCATAGCACAGGGAGATTAGCTCAGTGCTTCATTACCACCTAGAGAGGTGGGATAGGAAGGATTGGAGGGAAACGCAAAAGGCAGGAGATACGGGGATATATGTATATGTATAGCTGATTCACTTTGTTATAAAGCAGAAAATAACACACCATTGTAAACAATTATACTCCAATAAAGATGTTAAAAAGAAAAGAAAAGAAAAGGCAGAGGACTATGTACCAGATGAAGGAACAAATAAAACCCCAGAAAAACAACTAAATGAAATGGAGATAATCAACTTTCCAGAAAAAGAACTCAGAATAATGATAGTGAAGATGAAGCAGGACCTTGGAAAAGAATGGAGGCAAAGATGCAAGAAGTGTTTAACAAAGTCCTAGAAGAATTAAAGAACAAACAAAGACAGATGAACAATACAACAACTGAAATGAAAAATAGAAGGAATCAATAGCAGAATAACGGAGGGAAGAACGGATAAGTGACCTGGAAGATAGAACGGTGGAATTCACTGCTGCAGAACAAAATAAAGAAAAAAGAATGAAAGGAAATGAAGACAGCTTAAGAGACCTCTAGGAAGACATTAAGCACACCAACATTTGCATTATACGGGTCCGAGAAGGAGAAGAGAGAGAGAAAACACCTGAGAAAATATTTCAAGTGATTATAGTCAAAAACTTCCCTAACATGGGAAAGGAAACAGCCACCCAAATCCAGGAAGCACAGAGAGTCCCAGGCAGGATAAATCCAAGGAGAAACACGATGAGACACATAGTAATCAAATTCACAAAAATTAAAGACAAAGAAAAATTATTAGAAGCAGCAAGGGAAAAACAACCAATAATATATAAGGAAACTCCCATAAGGTTAACAGCTGATTTCTCAGCAGTAATTCTACAAGCAAGAAGGGAGTGATAAAAGTGAAGAACCTACAACCAAGATTACTCTACCCAGCAAGGATCTCATTCAGGTTCGATGGAGAAATCAAAAGCTTTACAGACAAGCAAAAGCTAAGAGAATTCAGCACCACCATACCAGCTCTACAACAAATGGTAAAGGAAATTCTCTAATTGGGAAACACTAGAGAAGAAAAGAACCTACAAAAACAAACCCAAAACAATTTAAAAAATGGAAATAGGAACATACATATGGGTAATTACCTTAAAGGTGACTGGATTAAGTGCTCCAACCAAAAGACACAGGCTCGTTGAATGGATACAAAAACAAGACCCATATATATGCTGTCTACAAGAGACCCACTTCAGACCTAGGGACACATACAGACTGAAAGTGCGGGAATGGAAAAAGATATTCCATGCAAATGGAAATCTAAAGAAAGCTGGAGTAACAATACTCATATCAGCAAAAATAGACTTTAAAATAAAGAATGTTACAAGAGACAAGGAAGGACACTATATAATGATCAAGGGATCAATCCAAGAAGAAGATATAACAATTATAAATATATATGCACCCAACATAGGAGCACCTCAATACATAAGGCAAGTGTTAACAGCTATAAAATAGGAAATCAACAGTAACACAATAATAGTGGGGGACATTAACACCTCACTTACACCAATGGACAGAACATCCCAACAGAAAATTAATAAGGAAACAGTAGCTTTTAATGACACAATAGACCTCATAGAATTAATTGATGTTTATAGGACATTCCATCCAAAAACAGCACATTACACTTTCTTTTCAAGTGCACACACAGAACATTCTCCAGGATGGCTCACATCTTGCATCACAAATCAAGCCTTGGTAAATATAAGAAAATTGAAATCATATCAAGCATCTTTTCTGACCACAACGCTATGAGACTAGAAGTCAATTACAGGAAAAAATACATAAAAAACAAAAACATATGGATGTTAAACAACACGTTACTAAATAACCAAGATATCATTGAAGAAATAAAAGAGGAAATCAAAAAATACCAAGAGACAAATGACAACAAAAACATGATGATCCAAAACCTATGGGATGCAGGAAAAACAGTTCTAAGAGAGAAGTTTCTAGCAATACAATCCTACCTCAAGAAACAAGAAAAATCTCAAATAAATAATCTAACCATACACCTAAAGGAACTAGAGAAAGAAGAACAAAAAAAACCCAAATTTAGTAGAAGGAAAGAAATTATAAAGATCAGAGCAGAAATAAATGAAATAGAAACAAAGAAAACAATAACAAAGATCAATAAAACTAAAAGCTGGTTCTTTGAGAAGATAAACAAAACTGATAAACCTTTAGCCAGACTCATCAAGATAAAGAGGGTGAGCACTCAAATCAATAGAATTAGAAATGAAAAAGGAGAAATTACAATGGACACCACAGGAATACCAAGCATCCTAAGAGACTACTACAAGCAACTCTATGCCAATAAAATGGACAACCTGGAAGAAATGGACAAATTCTTAGAAAGGTATAACCTTCGAAGACTGAAACAGGAAGAAATAAAAAATATGAACAGACAAATCACAATGAAATTGAAACTGTGATTTAAAATCTTTCAACAAACAAAAGTTCAGGACCAGAGGGCTTCACAGGTGAATTCTATCAAATATTTAGAGAAGAGCTAACACCCATCCTTCTCAAACTCTTCCAAAAAACTGCAGAGGAAGGAACACTCCTAAACTCATTCTACGAGGCCACCATCACCCTGATACCAAAACCAGGCAAAGCTACTACAGAAAAAGGAAATTACATACCAATATCACTGATGGATACGGTGCAAAAATCCTCAACAAAATACTAACAAACAGAATCCAACAACACATTAAAAGGATCATACATAATGATCAAGTAGTAGGTATCCCAGGCATGCAAGGATTTTTCAATGTATGCAAATCAATCAGTGTGATACACCATATTAACAAATTAAAGAATAAAAACCATATGATCATCTCAATAGATGCAGAAAAATCTTTCAACAAAATTCAACATCCATTTATGATAAAAACTCTCCAGAAAATTGGCATAGAGTGAACCTACCTCAACATAATAAAGGCCATATATTACAAACCCACAGCAAACATCATTTTAAATGATGAAAAACTGAAAGCATTTTCTCTAAGATCAGGAACAAGAAAAGGATGTCCACTCTCACCACTTTTATTCAACATAGATTTGTAAGTCTTAGCCACAGCAATCAGAGAAGAAAAGGAAATAAAAAGAATACAAATTGGAAAAGAAGAAGCAAATTGTCACTGTTTGCAGATGACATGATACTATACATAGAAAATCCTAAAGATGTCACCAGAATATTACTAGACCTAATCAATAAATTTGTCAAGGTTACAGGATACAAAATTAATGCACAGAAATCTCTTACATTCCTATGCACTAACAACAAAAGATTAGAAAGACAAATTAAGGAAACAATCCCACTTACCATCCCAAGAAAAAGAATAAAATACCTAGGAATGAACCAACCTAAGGAGGTAAAAACCTGTACTCAGAAAACTGTAAGACACTGATGAAAGAAAGCAAATATGACACAAATAGGGGGCAGAGTCAAGATGGCGGTGTGGGAAGACACCAAGTTAGCATCTCCCCACAGCTAGGGCACCTGCCGGGTGCTGGGGTAGGACCCTGACGCCCAAGGAGAAGGGAGGAACCCCCAAGTGAACCGGTAGGATATGGGGAACAGAGGGAGGAGTAGAAGTGGAGGCCAGAAAAGATCGGTGTCCCTCAGGTTGGGGAGATCAGGAGAGGCAAGCAGGAGGGACCCTCCAGGAGGAGCGGGAGAGAATTGGAGGGCATTTGCCCTGCCTGCTAAGGCCCAGGGAGCCTGCTGAACTTCCAGGCCAGTCCCCTGCCCTCCAAGGGCCCCCCTCTCTCCCCACCACATTGGTCCTGGGGGCATAAGAGGCAGACTGGGGAGATCAGTAGAGGCAGGTGGGAGGGGCCCTCCAGGACCAGAGGAGCAGGAGAGGAGAGGAGGGTGTTTGCCCTGGCCACTAGAGCCCAGGAAGCCTGCTGGGCTCCCAGGTGAGGTTCCCCACTCTCTGAGACCAAGGGTTGGGGGCATGCCTGGTCCCCTTCTGTTCCTTGAGCCTAAGCTGCCGCCCACAGCCCCCAAGGCCTTTTCCAGCCATGTGGGTCCTAAGCATAGGCTCAGCCCACCTCCCAAACCTCACCTTTGCTTAGGCCCTGCCCTCCACAGCCAAGACCTTTCCCACCCTTTTTTTCTTTTAGTTTTTTTTTTTTTTTTTCATTTTTCCCTCCTCCTCTTTTTTACTATTGTGGTACTCTTGTACCTTCTGGTTGTTGATTCATCTATATTTTTATTTTTATATTCTTTCTAACATATCTGTTAGTTTCCTAGTCTAATTTTATTTTTGACTTTCTTATTGTTCTTTCTTTTTTGTTTGTTTTATGCCACCCCATGTGGCTTGCAGGATCTTGGTTCACAAGCTGGGGATTGGGCCGAAGCTCCTGCAGTAGGAGCTCCATGTCACAACCACTTGACTAACAGAGAAGCTCAGACCCCAGGGAATATTCATCAGAGTGAGGTCTCGCAGAGGTCCTCATCTCAGCACCAAAACCCAGCTCTACCCAATAGCCTAGAAATTCCAGTGTTGGAAGCCTCAGGCCAAACAACCAGTAAGACATGAACACAGTACCACTCATTAAAAAAAATAATAATAAAGAGACAGCAAAAAATAATATGTCACAGATGAAGGAGCAAGGTAAAAATCTACAAGACCAAATAAATGAAGAGGAAATAGGCAATCTACCTAAAAAAATAATTCAGAGTAATGATAGTAAAGATGATCCAGAGTTTCGGAAATAGAATGGAGGCACGAGAAAATACAAGAAATGTTTTAAAAAGATCTAGAAGAACTAAAGAACAAATAAACACAGGTGAACAACACCATAACTGAAGTGAAAAATACACTAGAAGGAATCAATGACAGAATAACTGAGGCAGAAAAATGAATAAATGAGCTGGAAGACAAAGTGGTGGAAATAACTGCCAAGGAGCTGAATAAAGAAAAAAGACTGAAAAGAATTGAAGACAATCTCAGAGACCTCTGGGACAACACTAAATGCACCAATATTCTAATTATTGGGGTCCCAGAAGAAGAAGAGAAAAAGAAAGGGACTGAAAAAATATTAGAAGAGATTATAGTCGAAAACTTCCCTAACATGGGGAAGGAAATAGTCACCCACGTCCAGCAAACACAAAGAGTCCCATACAGGATAACCCTAGGAAAAACGCACCAAGACACACATTAATCAAACTAACAAAAATTAAATTCAAAGAAAAAATATTAAAAACAACATGGGAAAAACAAAAAATAACATACAAAGGAATCCCCATAAAGTTATCAGCTGATTTTTCAGCAGAAACTCTGCAAGCCAGGAGGGAGTGGCATGATATACTTAAAGTGATGAAAGAGAAAAACCTACAACCAAGATTACTCTACCCAGCAAAGATCTTATTCAGATTTGATGGAGAAATTAAAAGCTTTTCAGGCAAACAAAAGCTAAGAGAATTCAGCACCACCAAAGCAGCTTTACAAAAAATACTAAAGAAACTTCACTAGGCAGGAAACACAAGAGAAGAAAAAGACCCACAAAAACAAACCCAAAACAATTAAGAAAATGGTAATAGGAACATACATATTGATAATAACCTTGAATGTAAATGGATTAAATATCCCAACCAAAAGACACAGACTGGCTGAATAGATACAAAAACAAGACCCATATATATGCAGTTTACAAGAGACCCACTTCAGACCAAGGGGCACATATAGACTGAAAGGGAGAGGATGGATAAAAGATATTCCATGCAAATGCAAATCAAAAGAAAGCTGGAGTAACCATACTCATATCAGGAAAAAAAATAGACTTTAAAATAAAGACTGTTACAAGAGATAAGGAGGGACACTACATAATGATCAAAGAATCAATCCAAGAAGAAGATATAACAATTATAAATGTTTATGCACCCAACATAGGAGCACCTCAATAAATCAGACAAATGCTAACAACCATGAAAGGAGGAATCAACAGTAACACAGTAATTTTAGGGGTCTTTAACATGCCACTTACACCAATAGACAGATCATCCAAACAGAAAATAAATAAGAAAACACAAGCTTAAATTATACAATAGACCATATATATCTAATTGATATTTATAGAACATTCCACCCAAAAGTTGAAGAATAAACTTTCTTCTCAAGTGCACATGGAGCATTCTTCAGTATAGATCACATCTTGGGTCACAAAATCAAGCCTCAGAAAATTTAAGAAAATTGAAATTGTATCAAGCATCTTTTCTGACAACAGTGCTATGAGATTGGAAATCAATTACAGGAAAGAAACTGTAAAAAACATAAATACATGAAAGCTAAACAGCGCTACTAAATAATTAAGAGGTCACTGAAGAAATCAAAGAAGAAATTAAAAATACATAGAAACAAATGATAAAGAACCACAACAACCCAAAAGCAATGGGACGCAGCAAAAGCAGTTCTAAGAGGGAAGTTTATAGCAATTCAATCTCACCTCAAGAAAAATCTCAAATAAACAATCTAACACTACACTTAAAACAACTAGAGAAAGAAAAACAAAGAAAACCCAAAATCAGTAGAAGGAAAGAAATCGTGAAAATCAGAGCAGAAATAAATGAAATAGAAATGAAGAAAACAATAGCAATGATCAATAAAACTAAAAGCTGGTTCTTTGAGAAGATAAAGAAAATTGATAAATCCTTAACAGACTCATCAAGAAAAAAAAGGAGAGGACGCAAATCAATAAAATTAGAAATGAAAAAGGAGAAATCAAAACTGACACTGCAGAAATACAAAGGATTATAAGAGACTACTACAAACAACTATATGCCAATAAAATGGACAACCATGAAGAAATAGACAAATTCTTGGAAAGGTACAATTTTTCAAGACTGAACCAGGAAGAATTAGAAAATATAAATGGACCTAACAAAAGTTATGATATTAAAACCATAATTAAAAATCTCCCAACAAACAAAAGTCCAGGACCAGATGGCTTCACAGGTGAAATCTATCAAACATTTAGAGAATAGCTAACACTGAACTTTCTCAATCTCTTCCAAAAAATTGCAGAGGGAGAAATACTCCCAAATTTATTCTACAAAGCCACAAGCACATTGATACCAAAACCAGAAAAAGATATGACAAAAAAAAGAAAATTATAGACCAATATCACTGATGAATACAGATGCAAAACTCCTCAACAAAATGCTAGCAAACAGAATCCAACAACACATTAAAAGGATCATACACCATGATCAAGTGGGATTTATCCCAGGGATGCAAGGATTCTTCAACATATGCAAATCAAGGAATGTGATACACCACATTAACAAATTAAAGAATAAAAATCATATGATCATCTCAATAGATGCAGAAAAACCTTTTGACAAAATTCAACACCCATTTATGATAAAACTCTCCAGAAAATGGGCATAGAGGGAACCTACCTCAACATAATACAGGCCATATATGATAAACCCACAGCAAGCATCATACTTATGGTGAAAAACTCAAAGCATTTCCACTAGGATCAGGAATAAGACAAGGATGTCCACTCTCGCCACTCTTATTCAACATAGTTTTGGAACTCCTAGCCACGGCAATCAGGGAAGAAAAAGAAATAAAAGGAATACAAAGTGGAAAAGAAGAAGTAAAACTGTCACTGTTTGCAAATGACATACTATACATAGAAAATCCTAAAAATGCCACCAGAAAACTACTAGAACAAATCAATGAATTTGGTAAGGTTGCAGGAAACAAAATTAATGCACAGAAATCTCTTGCATTCCTATACACCAACAACGAAAAATCAGAAACAGAAATTAAGGAAACAATCCCATTTACCACTGCAACACAAAGAACAAAATATCTAAGAATAAACCTGTCTAAGAGGGTGAAAGACGTGTACTCAGAAAACTATAGAACACTGATAAAAGAAATCAAAGATGACATAAACAGATGGAGAAATATACCATGTTCTTGGATTGGAAGAATCAATATTGTGAAAATAACTATACTACCCAGAGCAATCTACAGATTCAATGCAATCCCTATCAAACAACCAATGGCATTCTTCACAGAATTAGAACAAAAAGTTCACAGTTCGTATGGAAACACAAAAGACCCTGAATAGCCAAAACAATCTTGAGAAAGAAAAACGGAGTTGGAGGAATCAGGCTCCCTGACTTCAGGCTATACCACAAAGCTAGAGTAATCAAGACAATATGGTACTGGCATAAAAAAAGAAATATAGATAAATGGAACAGGATAGAAAACCCAGAGATAAACCCACATGCCTACGGTCAACTAATCTAAGAAAAAGGAGGTAAAGATATACAATGGAGAAAAGACAGTCCCTTCAATAAGTGGTGCTGGGAAAACTGGACAGCTACATGGAAAAGAATGAAATTAGAACACTCCTTAACACCATACACAAAAATAAACTCAAAATGGATTAAAGACCTAAATGTAAGACCAAACACTAAAACTCTTAGAGGAAATCATAGGAAAAACACTCTTTGACATAAACCACAACAAGATCTTCATTGATCCACCTCCTAGAGTAACAGAAATAAAAACAAAAATAAACAAATGTGACTTAATTAAGCTTAAAAGCTTTTGCATGGCAAAGGACACCATAAACAAGACAAAAAGACAACCCTCAGAATGGGAGAAAATATTTGCAAATGAAACAAAAGACAAATGATTCATCTCCAAAATATACAAACAACTCATGGAGCTCAATATAAAAAAAACAAACAATCCAATCTAAAAATGGGCAGAAGACCTAAAGAGACATTTCACCAAGGAAGACATACAGATGGCCAAGAGGCACATGAAAGATGCTCAACATTACTAATTATTAGAGAAATGCAAATCAACACTACAATGAGGTATCACCTCACACTGGTTAGAATGGGCATCATCAGAAAATCCACAAACAACAAATGTTAGAGAGGGTGTGGAGAAAAAGGAACACTCTTGCAGTGTTGGGGGTAATGTAAATTGATACAGCCACTATGGAGAACAGTATGGAGGTTCCTTAGAAAACTAAAAATAGAGTTACCATATGACCCAGCAATCCCACTACTGGGCATATACCCAGAAGAAACCATAATTCAAAAAGACACATGCACCCGAATGTTCATTGCAGCACTATTTACAATAGCCAGGTCATGGAAGCAACCTAAATGCCCATCAACAGACGAATGGATAAAGAAGTTGTGGTACATATATACAATGGAATATTACTCAGCCATAAAAAGGAAAAAAATTGAGTCATTTGTTGAGACGTGGATGGATCTAGAGACTGTCATACAGAGTGAAGTAAGTCAGAAAGAGAAAAACTAATATCGTACATTAACGCATGTATGTGGAACCTAGAAAAATGGTACAGATGAACTGGGTTGCAGGGCAGAAGTTGAGACACAGATGTAGAGAACAAACGTATGGACACCAAGGGGGGAAAACTGTGGTGGGGTGGGGATGGTGGTGTGCTGAATTGGGCGATTGGGATTGACATGTATAAAGTGATGTGTATAAAATTGATGACTGATTAAAAAATAAATTAATTAATTAATTTAAAAAAAAAGATACATGCACCCCCAATTTCATTGCAGCACTATTTACAGTAAGCAGGTCATGGAAGCAACCTAAATGCCCATCGACAGATGAATGGATAAAGAAAATGTGGTACATACATGCAATGGAATATTACTCAGCCATAAAAAGGAACAAAATTGGGTCATTTGTAGAGACGTGGATGGACTTAGAGACTGTCATACAGAGTGATGTAAGTCAGAAAGAGAAGAACAAATATCGTATATTAACACATATATGTGGATTCTAGAAAAGTGGTACAGATGAACCGGTTGCAAGGCAGAAATAGAGACACAGATGTAGAGAACAAACATATGGACACCAAGGGGGGAAAGCAGGGGGGGCGGTGGTGTGATGATTTGGGAGATTGAGATTGACATATATACAGTAATATGCATAAAATAGATAACTAATAAGAACCTGCTGTATAAAAAAAAAAGAACTGAAACACATAAAGCAATAATAAGAAAAGCAGTTTTGTAATTAAGCACTGAAGGTGATACATAGAAATAACACAGAATGATGGCATCAGATCTCCATGAAGCTGACTTCAAGAGACAGAAATATTCCCTGACAAAGTGTAACAAAATACATGCACAATGTTATGTTTCTAAAGGGAGAAGGTATAAATCCAAAGGGATAGTCTGTTGGATCATAGCAGTCTGAGAGGGAACAATTAGTTGCATTGCTGTGGATCAGGCAATGATGCCAAATGGATAACAGATACATTTCCAATGACGGCATTGTATCATATTCATTTCTGTGTCCCCAGTGCAAAGTACTGTGCTTGGCTCTGTATAGCCGTTTCTTCTAGATACTTTAGAAGGGTCTAAGGATATAGTACCAAACATGAGAGATAAATCCCAAACTCTAACGAAGCTTATGTGAGTAAAGAATATACAAGATAGTGATGAAAGCTATGAAAGGCCATGCTTTAAAGGAAAACTGAGGAGAGGAGGATGATCAGGGTGCTTTCCCTGAGCAGGTGACAAGACATTTTGGCTGAGACCTGAATGACAGAAGAAGCCAGTCAGCCAACTAAAGATCTGGACAAGCACAACAGGCAGAGGAAATGACTAATACAAAAGCCCTATTGGGGAACGAGTTTGGTGTGGTGGTGGAACAGAAAGAAAGTGTGGATTTAATGTAGAAAACAAGGAGTAATATAAAATGGAGTTGGAAATGGAGCAGGGACTATATCATCAAGGTCCTTATGAGTTGAAGTAAATTTTTATGTGTAATAGACATTGGACAATGCCCTGATATTAATATTTTTAAAAGATTACTTTGGCTGATGTGTGGAGAATGAATTATAGATGGACAAAAGAGAAGGTAATTGCAGTGGTCAAAGGGAAAGATGATGGTAACTTGGACAAGGATACAGTTTGTTCGATAAATGACTAATTAGTATGTATTGGTATCCAGATACAAAAAGGAGAGAAAGAGTCAAAGATAATGACAGACACTGGGTGACAGACACTTGAAAGATTCTGTGAGGGCTAGAGTCATGAAAGTTGGAAGAGTGAGTACCATCAGGGAAGAAGGCATATCCTGTTTGGGATATATTAAGACAGAAGTGGTGATGAAATATATATTTCCAGGAATCTGTGGATAATATGAGACTGAAACTAATAAAAGCTAAGAATAAAATGGAGAAATGCAATCAAAACTACCATGAGGTATCACCTCACACCAGCCAGAATGGCCATCACCAAAAGTCTACAAACAATAAATGTTGGAGAGAGTGTGGAGAAAAGGAAACCCTGCTACACTGTTGGTGGGAATGTAAATTGGTACATCCACTATGGAGAACAGTATGGAGGTTCCTTAAGAAACTGAAAATAGAGCTACCATATGACCCAACAATCCCACTCCTGGGCATATATCTGGAGAAAAACATGGTGCAAAAGGTTACGTGCACCCCAATATTCATTGCAGCACTGTTTACAGTAGCCAAGACATGGAAGCAACCTAAATGTCCATCAACAGATGAATGGATAAGGAAGATGTGGTACATATATACAATCATTTGAATATTACTCAGCCATTAAAAAGAATGAAATAATGCCATTTACAGCAACATGGATGGAACTGGAGATTATCATACTAAGTGAAGTAAGTCAGACAGAGAAAGACAAATATATGATATCACGTATATGTGGAATCTAAAAAAAATGATGCAAATGAACTTATTTACAAAACAGAAACAGACTCACAGACTTAGAGAACGAACTTATGGTTACCGGAGGGGGGTGGGATAGATTGGAAGTTTGGGATTCACATGTACATACTGCTATATTTAAAATAGATAACCAACAAGGACCAAGTGTATAGCAGAGGGACCACTGCTTAATACTCTGTAATAACCTAAATGGGAAAAGAACTTGAAAAAGAATAGATACATATATATGTATAACTGAATCACTTTGCTGTACACCTGAAACTAACACAACATTGTTCATCAACTATACTCCAATATAAAATAAAATTTTTTTAAAAAGCTAAAGTAAAATGGAAATGGTTGTTTATAAGTCATTGTAATAAATATGATGGTAAAATCAGAAGAGTGAAAAAGTATAAAGGGACAAGAGGAAAAAGTGAGATCTTAAGAATAATTTTACACAATTTAATAAAGAATCTTATTTTTCACTTAAAGCTACAGTTTCATTTATCTAGTAGATGAGGGCTGCAGCTGTGTAAGTCAGGGGTGCCAAGCTGATCATGAAAAGTAACCTGTCATTTGTTGCCTTGTCACTCCCTTGTCCTAGTCTAAGAGGCAATAGGATCACATCATTCCCCAGTTTACATCAAAGATGTCATGTATCCAATCCCCTTCCAAGAGACGTTTAGTTCTTTAATGTCTAGGTTTGTATTCTACACATCTTTACATGCTCTGAATTTTCTTTTCCAGAGCCTTGCATATATTAGCAAACAAGAAACATTTGTTGACTTAAATGGACACAATCTATTTAAAACGTGTTTACTTCTCTTTACATTACGAGTGTATCTCTTTCTCCATACCACAGTACAAGAAGACTACAAATCTCCTATTTCCCTACTTCCCCAATTTCCCTACTTCCCCAAAACACTTCCCACTCTTTGTATGGATAGTTCTCACTCTGCGTATTATTGCAAACCTAGGCTATTTCTGACCCGATTTTCATGGCTGGCTAAAGGGAACCTTATGAGGAAACATATGAGATTGTTATGGGGATTCTGAATAGTTGGGCCTGGACAATCCAGAAAAAGAATTAAACGTTTGTCCTCCTAAAGAAAATCCTAAGAGACGGTAAGAAAAATATCATGCTAAACCAAGCAATACTGGCAACCTAAGATTCTTACACAAAAGGAATCACGAAAAAGTCAAAGAAGCTACAAATATAACAGTGAATGCAAAATCTGAGTGACTCTAAAGACTTGGGTTTACACTTGTGGCTTGGGTTTGTAACTACCGCTAGGGACAAATATATCCAAGAAATATGCATAAACCTGTCCACTGCTACTTAGGAGTTCCATCTGATAAGCATATCTAAAAATAAGGCACTAACAAGAGACATCCAATATCCCCATGAAATTTAGAGATGCAGGGGCCAAATGGAAGTGGCCAGCAAAATGTCACCCCAAAGCACAAGAATTCAAAAGCCTTAGGCTCCAAGAAAGCTATTCTTATCTTATGGATTCCTTCTACATTCACACACATTTATTCCTAGCTTATGCCTCCCTTGGGAACCTTCCCATGATGAAGCAGAGACAAACCTACTTGTTCCTCTTTACAGATGTGACCTCAATTAGAGAGAAAGTTGTACAGTTAGTTACCTTACTTCCACCTAAACCCAATAACACCCAGGAATTCAAGTGAATATCAGCCCAACAGTAAATTTGGGCTTCATAGTCACATGCCCGCCATTAGATCATGTGTTAGACACTACACTCCTATCCTATTATAAAATGTGTTTCACTTAGCTGGTGTTTGTCTTAACCTTCCCCATTTCCTCACTCTAGGAGCAGTTTATCTCCCAAATAAAACAAATAATACTGTCAGAAAGTTTATCCTAATAATTAGCTTGAATTTATGACTCTAAAAGCACTAAATCTTTCCCCTCATAGTCGCTGGGAACTTTGAAACATTCGTGCATCATTACCCACATCCCTCCTGAATTATGGTTTAACCAGGCAGAGTTGAATCTCTAATTTCCTCAACCTTAGTCCCAATCCGTCAAAGTACTCCTGTTTTTCTATACATTCTCCATCAGTCACCAGCATCTCTGTGGCACTGAGGGCCTCAGTGTTTAAACCTCTCAGATGTAGTGCTTTATTGGAAGGCCCTTATTTCTTTCCTAAAACTCAGCAGTGCCCTTATTGATATATTATATGTTGACTTAATTTTCTGTCTAATGTCATCCTTGTATGGGTCCCATAACTCAAATTTCTTGCTGGTAAAGGGAAATCTGCTATACTGTAATGCCTGGGAGAATGAACTTCTTCTGATATGCTCATTTACCTCTTTTTCATCTCTGCTTTGTTCATTTATTCAGTGAGTTCACATCTATTTGCGTCTGTAGCTTTGAAATGTTCCTAACACACTTCCCTGAGAAATGTGATTAATGTACTTTGTTCATTTCTTTAATCCAACTTCAGGCTGTGTCAATTGTCTTCAAGACTAAGCCATGCTACAAAAATGCTGAAGGGAGCCATGGGATAACAGGCTGAGCTCTAACAGCATCTGATATAGAGCTCTAAAGCCTCATGATTAAAACTGGGAAAACGGATCCAAAACCAATAGAGCAAACAGGATTGGAGAGTGAGACATGAGATGCTCTGTGGTTTTGTCTGGGCCACTCTGGACGTCTGTGGGAGACAAGCCAATCTGAACACTTCCCTGAGGCGCTGCAACATGGAGCTGAGAGAGAGAGACCCTTTGCCCTCAACAGTGGAGTTATGAATAAGCCCTGTGGCTGACAGGGTCTTGGTGCTCTGGCCAGGTGTCAAGCCTGAGCCTCTGAGGTGGGAGAGCCAAGTTCAGGATATTGGTCCACAAGAGACCTCCTGGTCCCACATAACATCAAATGTCGAAAGCTCTCCCAGATATCTCCATCTCAATACAAAGACCCAGCTCCACTCAAAGACCAGCAAGCAACAGTGCTAGAAACCATATGCCAAACAACTAGCAAGACAGGAACACAACCTATCTATTAGCAGAGAGGCTGCCTAAAATCATAATAAGGTCACAGACACCCCAAAACACACCACTGGATGTGGTCCTGCCCACCAGAAAGACAAGATCCAGCTCCACCCACCAGAACACAAGCACCAGTCCCCTCCACCAGGAAGCCTACACAACCCACTGAATGAACCATACCCACTGGGAGCAGACACCAAAAACAATGGGAACTACGAACCTTCAGGCTGTGAAATGGAGACCCAAACAAAGTAAGTTAAGCAAAATGAGAAGACAGAGAAATAAACAGCAGATGAAGAAGCAAGGTAAAAACCCACTAGACAATACAAATGAAGAGGAAATAGGCAGTTTCCCTGAAAAAGAATTCAGAGTAATGATAGTAAAGATGATCCAAAATCTTGGAAATAGAATGGAGAAAATACAAGAAACATTTAACAAGGACCTAGAAGAACTAAAGAGCAAACAAACAATGATGAACAACACAATAAATGAAATTAAAATTTTTCTAGACGGAATCAATAGCAGAATAACTGAGGCAGAAGAACACATAAGTGACCTAGAAGATAAAATAGTGGAAATAACTACTGCAGAGCAAAATAAAGAAAAAAGAATGAAAAGAATTCAGGACAGTCTCAGAGACCTCTGGGACAACATTAAATGCACCAACATTTGAATTATAGAGGTCCCAGAAGAAGAAGAGAAAGGGAGTAAGAAAATATTTGAAGAGATTATAGTTGAAAACTTCCCTAATATGGGAAAGGAAATAGTCAATCAAGTCCAGGAAGAGCAGAGAGTCCCATACAGGATAAATCCAAGGAGAAACACGCCAAGACACATATTAATCAAACTATCAAAAATTAAATACAAAGAAAAACTATTGAAAGCAGCAAGGGATAAGCAACAATTAATATACAAGGGAATCCCCATAAGGTTAAAGCTGATCTTTCAGCAGAAACTTTGCAAGCCAGAAGGGAGTGGCAGGACATATTTAAAGTGATGAGAGTGAAACATCTATGACCAAGATTACTCTACCCAGCAAGGATATCATTCAGATTCGATGGAGAAATTAAAACCTTTACAGATAAGCAAAAGATAAGAGAACACAGCATCACAAAACCAGCTCTACAACAAATGCTAAAGGAACTTCTCTAGGCAGGAAACACAAGAGAAGTAAAAGACTTACAATAAGAAACCCAACACAATTAAGAAGGTGATAATAGGAATATACATATCGATAACTACCTTAAATGTAAATGGATTAAATGCTCCAGCCAAAAGGCATAGACTGGCTGAATAGCTTCAAAACCAAGACCTGTACATTTGCTGTCTACAAAAGACCCACTTCAGACCTAGGGACACATAGAGACTGAAAGTGAGGGGATGGAAAAAGGTATTCCATGCAAATGGAAATCAAAAGAAAACTGGAACAACAATTCTCATATCACACAAAATAGACTTTAACATAAAGTGTATTACAAGAGACAAAGAAGGACACTACATAATGATCAAGGTATCAATCCAAGAAGAAGATATAACAATTGTAAATACTTATGCACCCAAAATAGGAACACCTCACTACATAAGGCAAATGCTAACAGCTATAAAAGGGGAAATCGACAGTAACACAATAATAGTAGGGGATTTTAACATCTCACTTTCACCAAAGGACAGATCATCCAAAATGAAAATAAATAAGGAAATACAAGCTTTAAATGATATATTTAAAAAGATGGCTTAATTGATATTTATAGGAAATTCAATCCAAAACCAGCAGATTACACTTTCTTCTCAAGTGCTCATGGAACATTTTCCAGGATAGATCATATCTTGGGTCACAAATCAAGCCTTAGTAAATTTAAGAAAATTGAAATTGTATCAAGTATCTTTTCCGACCACAATGCTATGAGACTAGATGTCAATTACAGGAAAAAAACCAGCAAAAAATACAAACACATTGAGGTTAAACAATACACTACTAAATAACCAAGAGATCACGGAAAAAATCGAAGAGGAATTTTAAAAAAACCTAGAAACAAATGACAATGAAAACACGACAACGCAAAAACTATGGGATGCAGCAAAAGCAGTTCTGAGAGGGAAGTCTATAGCAATAAAATCCTATCTCCAGAAACAAGAAACATCTCACATAAACAACCTAACCTTACACCTAAAGCAATCAGAGAAAGAACATAAAATCCCCAAAGTTAGCAGAAGGAAAGAAATCAAAAAGATCAGATCAGAAATAAATGAAAAAGAAATGAAGGAAACAATAGCAAAGATCAATAAAACTACAAGCTGGTTCTTTGAGAAGATAAAAAAAATTGATATACCATTAACCAGACTCATCAAGAAAAAAAGGGAGAAGACTCAAATCAACAGAATTAGAAATGAAAAAAGAGAAGTAACAACTGACACTGCAGAAATACAAAGGATTATGAGAGATACTACAAGCAGCTATATGACAATAAAATGGACAACCTGGAAGAAATGGACAAATTCTTAGAAAAGCACAAACTTCCGAGACTGAACCAGGAAGAAATAGAAAATATAAACAGACCAATCACAAGCACTGAAATTGAAACTCTGATTAAAAATCTTCCAACAAACAAAAGCCCAGGACCAGAGGGCTTCACTGGTGAATTCTATCAAACATTTAGAGAAGAGCTAACACCTATCCTTCTCAAACTCTGCCAAAATATAGCAGAGGGAGGAACAATCCCAAACTCATTCTACGAGGACACTATCACCCTTATACCAAAACCAGACAAAGATGTCAAAAAGAAAGAAAATTACAGGCCAATATCACTGATGAACATAGATGCAGAAAACCTCAACAAAATACTAGCAAACAGAATCCAACAGCAGATTAAAAGGATCATACACCATGATCAAATGGGGTTTATCCCAGGAATGCAAGGATTCTTCAATATACGCAAATCAATAAATGTGATACACCATATTAACAAATTGAAGGACAAAAACCATATGATCACCTAAAAAAGATGTAGAAAAAGCTTTTGACAAAATTCAACACCGATTTATGATAAAAATCCTCCAGAAAGTAGGCATAGAGCGAACTTACCTCAACATAATAAAGGCCATATATGACAAACCCACAGCCAACATCATTCTCAATGGTAAAAAACTAAAACCATTTTCACTAAGATCAGGAACAAAACAAGGTTGCCCACTCTCACCACTATTATTCAACATAGTTTTGGAAGTTTTAGCCACAGCAATCAGAGAAGAAAAAGTAATAAAGGGAATCCAAATCAGAAAAGGAGTACAAATGTCACTGTTTGCAGATGACATGATACTATAGATAGAAAATCCTAAAGATGCTACCAGAAAACTACTAGAGCTGATCAATTAATTTGGTAAAGTAGCAGGATACAAAATTAATGCACAGAAATCTCTTGCATTCCTATACACTAATGATGAAAAATCTGAATGAGAAATTAAGGAAAGACTGTCGTTTACCATTTCAACATAAAGAATAAAATACCTAGGAATAAAACTATCTAAGGAGACAAAAGACCTCTATGCAGAAAACTATAAGTCACTGATGAAAGAAATTAAAGATAATACAAACAGATAGAGAGGTATACAATGTTCTTGGATTAGAAGAATCAACATTGTGAAAATGACTGTACTACCCAAAGCATTCTACAGATTGAATGCAGTCCCTATCAAATTACCACTGGCATTTTCCACAGAACTAGAACAAAAAATTTCACAATTTGTATGGAAACACGAAAGACCCTGAATTGCTAAAGCAATCTTGAGAAAGAAAAACAGAGCTGGAGGAATCAGGCTCCCTGGATTCAGGCTATACTACAAAGCTACAGTAATCAAGACAGTGTGGTACTGGAACAAAAGGAGAAATATAGATCAAAGGAACAGAATAGAAAGCCCAGAGATAAACCCACGCACATGTGGTCACCTTATCTTTGATAAAGGAGACAAGAATATACAATGGAGAAAAGACAGCCTCTTCAATAAGTGGTGCTGGGAAAACTGCACAGCTACATGTAAAAGAATGAAATTAGAACAGTCCATAACACCATACACAAATATAAACTCAAAATGGATTAAAGACCTAAATGTGCGACCCAACACTATAAAACTCTTAGAGGAAAACATAGGAAGAACACTCCATGACATAAATCACAGCAAGATCCTTTTTGACCCACCTCCTAGAGAAAGGGAAATAAAAACAAAAATAAACAAATGAGACCTAATGAAACTTAAAAGCTTTGCACAGCAAAGGAAACCATAAACAAGATGAAAAGGCAACCCTCAGAATGGGAGAAAATATTTGCAAACAAAGCAACTGACAAAGGATTAATCTCCAAAAAATACAAGCAGCTCATGCAGCTCAATATCAAAAAAACAAACAATCCAATCCAAAAATGGGCAGAATACCAAAATAGACATTTCTCCAAAGAAGATATACAGATTGCCAACAAACACATGAAACGATGCTCAACATCACTAATCATTAGAGAAATGCAAATCAAAACTACGAGGTATCACCTCACACCACTCAGAATGGCCATCATCAAAAAATCTGCAAACAATAAGTGCTGGAGAGGGTGTGGAGAAAGGGCACCCTCTTGTACTGTAGGTGGGTATGTAAATTGTTACAGCCACTATGCAGAACAGTATGGAGGTCTCAAAAAACTAAAAATAGAACTACCATACGACCCAGCAATCCCACTACTGGGCATATACCCTGTGAAAACCATAATTCAAAAAGAGTCATGTACCACAATGTTCATTGCATCTCTATTTACAATAGCCAGGACATGGAAGCAACCTAAGTGTCCATCAACAGATGAATGGATAATGAAGATGTGGCACATATATACAATGGAATATTACTCAGCCATAAAAATAAAATGAAATTGAGTTATTTGTAGCAAGGTGGATGGACCTAGAGTCTGTCATACAGAGTGAAGTAAGTCAGAAAGAGAAAAACAAATACCATATGCTAACACATATATATGGAATCTAAAAAAAAAAAAAAAAAGTTCTGAATAATCTAGGAACAGGACAGGAATAGAGATGCAGATATAGAGAATGGACTTGAAGACACAGGGAGGGGTGAGGGTAAGCTGGGATGAATTGAGAGAGTGGCATGGACATATATACACCCCCAAATGTAAAATAGATAGCTAGTAGGAAGCAGCCGCATAGCACAGGGAGATCAGCTCGGTGCTTTGTGTCCACCTAGAGGGGTGGGATAGGGAGGGTGCAAGGGAGACGCAAGAGGGAGGAGATATGGGGATGTATGTATATGTATAGCTGATTCATTTTGTTATACAGCAGAAACTAACACACCATTGTAAAGCAATTATACTCCAATAAAGATGTTAAAAAAAAAAAAAGACTAAGCCATACTGATAGGGACAGACACTTACCAGTTCATCAATACACCAATATTCTCTGGATTCTACCAACTGTGACTTTTCCCACTTTACATGTATCCCTTTTTGCTCAGAACTCATTCAATTGATTGGCAACACTCCCCACTGTGACATTATCCCTTAGTTGTGTTTTGCTTGGCTGAAGCTCTCACATTATTTGACATTATATAGTCACTAATTTAAAAATTACAGTCAGAGATGACACACAAGGATATGAATTCTGTAGCAGCAACTATAGCGGTTAGCTTAGATCTCTGTTTCTCTTGGAATTCATCTAGTTCTAAATATTCTGACCAAAGACTGAAAAGCAAGGAAAAAATATTCTCTGTGGTCTTCTTTGCTTACCAATAGATAAATGTTCATTTAAAAAGTGCAAGTTGAATAATAGCTTCCAAGCCAACAGTGGAATACAATCTAAACAATCTAAGAAAATAAAAACCGAGTATGACCAGCTTGTTATTTGAGACTGTGAGAACCTAGATTGTGCCAAATGTAAGATTCTTACTAACCCTTACCACATAACCTGACATCAGATTTATTCACTCAGAAAGAGTGTAGCCAATACCATGACTTTCTCTAAACATTTCCTCTAAGCATCCTTTAGTGGAAGTTTAAATTTCACATCTTCAAGCTAAAATGAAATTCCTTAAATCTTTCCTTGCATGACTTGTTTTGAAACACAATAAACTCTCTCCTGATTGACCAAAATAATTATGCCTGTGTGCTGTGTCCAAGATTTAAATTGGGAATAAATCTTGGCAGAATAAAATGTCTGGCACTGATCTTTGTTGGGTATAAAGAAGTGGGGGTGGGAATGTTCTCTTAGGAGATTTTACAGGGAATTTAATGTTTTGGACGCTGGCTATCTCACCACCTCCTAAATACCTCCACCATCACTAACTTAAAATCACTAAAATTTGTGCAGTGCCTGAGCCCTCCTGGCCCCAGCTAGCAGGGAAATTTCATTGCCTTAGCCTTTTTCTATTCCCAGATATTTCCCATATTTTCTTCAAAGTTTTGTTTTCTCATGGTTCTTTCTTTTTAAAAAAATAAAACAAAACAAAACTTTTCAATGTATCTGGCTTTTGTTTTGCTGTCTGATGTAAGGTGAGAATCTAATTTTTTTTTTTTCTAAATAGCCAATTTCAACACCATTCTATCTCTAATTGAGTAGTATTTTTACTTTATAGGTACAGAAGTTAAAAAAATCAGTAGTTCCTAAGTGACCTACTTAACTTGTGTCAGTCAAAGCCTTTACTAATAAAATAATCTAAACAATTACCTATTGGCACAAGAATGGTTGAGGAAATAGTCGTTTAAGCCCCTTATAAAGTGTTACATTACTGTGAAATAGTTTTAAAAATAGGAAAGCTCTATTCCTCCTCCTCTCTCCATTAACTAAATATAATTCTCATCCCCTGCTCTTATATCTACAATCCTAAACTTTCCATCCTCTGCTTTCCATAGCCTAAAACTCTCCTCAGATCTCCATTTTCATGTCCCAAAGCTTTGTTTCCTGTTAAAATTCTCCAAGGAGGACATTTATTTCATGTTGTTCTAAGCCTTTTGTGATGGAAAGAAAAGAGATGGTTTTAGAGTTGGACAAACCTGGATTCAGACCTTGGCTTGATTACTTAGTCATTCATTGGTGGCTTTGAATAAATTACATGGCCACTCTGGATCTCATTTTCCATATCTGTCCATTGGGGATATCTGAGACATAAGAAGATTAGCACTAATGTAAATGCACTGCTCTGTAACCGAAGGCCACAATTATTTTTTGTTGTGTGATTTTGCTTGACCCATAGACTACAGACTTAGACTGATAACAAAGTTAGAGAATAAACACATATTACTCAGAGATCCTGGACTTGGAGGTGGATGCAGTTTGGGGTTATTCATCTTGGAAAGAAGATGAATGTATTTTCATTGTGGAATATTTACATTATGTTATGTTAAATAATGACGAAGCATTATTGAAAGTTTATGTATAGAAATAAAACTATTCGAATAGCCAGAGCATGGAGTACATGTAAATTTGTAGTTTTCTCCATGTAGCAACTACCCTCCATCCTTTTCCCAACAACACTTTTCCACAGTTTGATGGAACCATGGAAAAAGATGCTCTGTACTCTAGCTGGAAGATAAGCAAAGAATCTAAATTAGGCTATCTGGAACTAAACTTCCCAAAATTTGAATCATGAGGACAATGACAAAGGATGAAAACTGAATATAATGTATCAAGGATCCAGGATGCTAAAAGAAATATCTATCCTTTCCTGTTATGTGCATATTTGAAGCTACCCCAGTTTCTGCTCTTCTAAGCCTGATTCTGCAGCTTTCCCTTTGATTCACGGGCTCTCCATATTCTCCCAATGAGTTCAAGTTAGCCAGAGTCAGGTTCTATGCCTTGTAACAAAGAACCTAAATAAATAGAATCCTTATTTGATAGAAGTGGTAACTGAAGCTTCAGAAGCTAAGTAATTTGCTCAAAATTTTCACAACTGGTATGTGGCAATGTCAAGATATGAACCCAGACAGTTTAATTTTAAGGCTAGCCTCCTTCTGCTGCTGGCTCTTGCCACACATGCCATTTTTGATCTCCTGAAATCACTGGGATGTAAGAAGATCCCCTATCCTTCAAGAGTGTACTGGTGCCAGGTTTAGCAAAGCAACAAGAAGAAACAAGCAAGCAAATGACACTACTTAGAAAATTCTCTCTTTGTGTCTCGTTACAGTACATATTTTTCATATCTAAATACTGTTCTCCATGCCCTTTGAGTTTGAGAAGTTTATGTTTGGTTTTTAGCCACAGTGGGTTCTTTCCTCCTGCTTTAAGGTCTGTTTCTGAAGCCTGAAGTAAAAAATCATAACCCAGGCAAACTTATTGGTAGCTGCATCTGTTAACTCCACTTTCACATCTGTCAATGAAAAAAGACTACCTCCTTTGTGAGCCAATTTCTGTACATTCCATCTAAGCTAATTCCTTCTCTTTTACTAGTTAATCCATTCATTCAATAATTACAGAACACCTGCTCTATGCTAGCCCTCTTGCTTATTGTCCAATTACCATCTACTTTCTTAAGGATACTCCTCTTTTTTATACCTCCCTCTTTACTGAATGTTTTTCTGAAGTTCAAGTTTCTCCTGTCTTTAAAACCAAGAAAAAAATTCCCTCAACCTAATGTTCTTCTACAGCTAGTGACTTTTCTTTCTTCCCCTTCACAAAAAATTTTCAACATTTCAGTTCTTACTCTATTTGAGATTGATTCTTCTGTATGGTTTGACGTATGGCTACAATTTCATCTTTCTCTTAAAACAACTTATATCTGTTCCAGCTCCATTTATTAAATTGTCTCTCCTTTCTCATGTAATTTGTCATGCCACTTCTATCATATATTAAAATTCCATATTTGTATACCCTAATCTGTGAACTGTCTAATTTGTTCAGTCAGTCAATTAGTCCATCCCTACACCATTTTTAAAAAAATTTTATTGAAATATAGTTGATTTACAGTATTGTGTAATTTTCAGCTGTACAACACATCGATTCAGTTTTGTATATACTCTTTTTCAGATATTTTTCCCTTATAGGTTATTACATAATATGGAGTATAGTTCCCTGTGCTATACAGTAGGTCCTGTTGGATATCTATTTTATATATAGTCTTGCGTGTATGTTAATCCCAGCCTCTTAATTTATCTCTCCCCCCTCCCCCTATCCACTTTGGTAACTGTAAGTTTGTTTCTGTGTCTGTGAATCTCTTTCTGTTTTGGAAATAAGTTCATTTGTGTCTTTTTTTTTTTTTTTTTTGAGATTCCACATATAAGCGACATCATATGATATTTGTCTATCGTTGTCTGGCTTACTTCACTTACTGTGATAATCTCCAGGTCCATCCATGTTGCTGCAAATGGCATGATTTCATTCTTTTTTATGGCAGAGTAATATTCCGTTGTACATATGTACCACATATTCTTAATCCATTTCTCTGTTGATGGACATTTAGGTTGCTTCCATGTCTTAGCTATTGTATAAATAATGCTGCAATGAACATTGGAGTGCATGTATCTTTTTGAATTGCAGTTTTCTCTGGATATATACCCAGAGTGGGATTGCAGGATCATATGGTAGCAATCTACATAGGATTTAGTGCAATCTCTATCAAATTACAGATGGCATTTTTCACAGAACTAGAACAAAAAGTTTCACAATTTGTATGGAAACACAAAAGATACTGAATAGCCAAAGCAATCTTGAGAAAGAAAAATGGAAGGAATCAGACTCCCTGACTTCAGACTATCTTACAAAGCTACAGTCATCAAAACAGAATGGTACTGGCACAAAGACAGAAATATAGATCAATGGAACAGGATAGAAAGCCCAGAAATAAACCCATGCACTTATGGTCAATTAATCTATGACAAAGGAGACAAGAATATATAACAGAGAAAAGATAGTATCTTTGATGAGTGATGCTGGGAAAACTGGACAGCCACATGTAAAAGAATGAAATTAGAACATTCTCTAGCACCATATACAAAAATTAACTCAAAATGGATTAAAGACCTAAATATAAGACCAGATACTATAAAACTCCTACAGGAAAACATATACAGAAAACTCTTTGACATAAGTTGCAGTAATATTTTTTTGGACCTGTCTCCTAAGACAAAGGAAACAAAAGCAAAAATAAACAAATGGGACCTTATTAAACTTAAAAGCTTTTGTACAACAAAGGAAACCATAAACTAAGTGAAAAGACAACCTACAGGACGGGAGAAAATATTTGCAATTATGAGACAACAAGGGTTAATTTCCAAAATATATAAACAGCTCATACAGCTCACTATCAAGAAAAAAAAAAAAAAACCCAATCAAAAAACGGGAAGAAGACCTAAATAGACATTTCTCCAAAGAAGACATACAAATGCCAACAGACACATGAAAATATGCTCAACATCACTAATTATGAGAGAAATGCAAGTCAAAACTGCAATGAGGTATCACAGAATGACCATCATCAAAAAGTCTACAAGTAAAACATGCTGGAGAGGGTGTGGAGAAAAAGGAACCCTCCTATACTACTGGTGGGAAAGTAAATTGGTGCAGCCACTATAGAGAACAGTATGAAGTTTCCTTAAAAAACTACACCATATTTTTTAACTTTAAAATAGCTTTCTAATCTTTTTATTCAGAACCACAAGAATTTTCTCCCCTTCTAGACACAAATTGACTATTCTTTACCCTTTGCTGCTCTACATAAATTTTAGAATCAATCTGCCAAAACAAAATCCTGTTGAGTTTAATTTTTTCTTTGAGAATATAGAGCTTATTTATCTAGATTTATAATTCTTATATACTTACATTATTTCAACAAGAACATTCTGATGAAATTTTTGTCACTATTCATCACTAATTCCTTAGGAAAATTTTCTAGACAATAAACTGTTCAGTAGAATATGTTCTCTCCTTCACAATATTTTATGTTATAAAAATTTTTAATGTATAGAACAAGTTGAAAGAATGATAAAATACATTTCATGTATCAAAAATCTAGATGGAACAACTGTGAACATTTTGTCATTTCAGAGTAAGATGCAGAGATTGTGACACTCTTAAACAATGATATCCCCATGTCTCTTAAAAATAAAGAAAATTTCCTACATAATTATAATATTATTAATGCCCAGGATAAAATTAACCATAACTCCCTAATGTAACATAAAATCACCCATGCTTAAATATTCGCCAATTGTCCACAAAATACCTCAATTAACGATTTTTTAATGAACAAAAATCCAATTGAAATCTACCTATAATATTTGGTTGTATATCTTTTTAGTCTTTCTTAATTGAGAACAGTCCCAATACCTTTTTTCTTTTTAATAACATTGAATTTTGAAGAGACTGGGCCAGTTGTCTTGTAAAACTTCTACAATCTGAATTTGCTTAACTGATTACTTCCATCTGGATGTCAATTATCTTGCTTCTTTTATCACCTATATTTCTATAAACTGGCAGTTTGGTTTAAAGGAATAATTAGCTTCAAGTTAAACACGTTCAATAAGAATGCTTTATAGGGAATGCTGTGTACTTCATATTATATTACATCAAGTGACACATAAAATCAAATTGCTTTACTATTGGTGATGCCAAGTTTGAGCACTTGATTAAGATGGTAGAAGTCAAATCTTTCCATGGTAAAGTTGTATATTTTTATCCTTATGATTAGAAAGTTAAATGTAGGGAGATAGTTTGGCTCTATGTGAATATATCTTTTTTTTCAGCTTTGTTGAGGTATAATTGTCAAATAAAATTGTAAGATATTTAAAGTGTATGATGTGATGATTTGATATAATCACATTGTGAAAGGATTCCCAGCATCAAGTCACTTATATCTACCACCTCACATATTTTCTTTCCTTCTTTCTTTCTTTTTTTTAGTGAAAACACAAGTCTACTCTCTTAGCAAATTTGAATTAAACCCACAGTATTATCAACTATAGTCACCAAGTTATACATTAGATCCTCAGACCTTATTCATCTTATAACTGAAAATTTTTATTCTTTCCCAGCTTCTTCCTATTTCCCCCACCTCCTAGTCCCTAGCAACAACCATTCTACTCTCTTTTCTTTTCTTTTTTTAATTAATTTTTATTGGAGTATAGTTGCTTTACAATGTTGTGTTAGTTTCTGCTGTACAACAAAGTTAATCAGCTATACGTACACATATATCCCCTCTTTCTTGGATTTCCTTCCCATTTAGGTCACCACAGAGCATTGAGTAGAGTTCCCTGTGCGATACGGTATGTTCTCATTAGTTATCTATTTTATACATAGTATCTATTGTGTGTATATGTCAATCACAATCTCCCAATTCATCCCACCCACACCTTTCCCCCTTGGTATCCATACATTTGTTCTCTATGTCTGTGTCTCTATTTCTGCTTTGCAAATAAGATCATCTATACCATTTTTCTAGATTCCACATATATGTGTTAATATATGATATTTGTTTTGCACTTTCTGACTACTTCACTCTGTATGACAGTCTCTAGGTCCATCCACGTCTCTACAAATGAACCAATTTCATTCCCTTTTATAGCCAAGTAATATTCCATTGTATATATGTACCACATCTTCTTTATCCATTCCTCTGTTGATAGATATTTAGGTTGCTTCCATGTCTTGGCTATTGTAAATAGTGCTGCAATGAACACTGGGGTGCATGTGTCTTTTTGAATTATTGTTTTCTCTGGGTATATTCCCAGGATTGGGATTGCCAGGTCATATGATAGTTCTGCTTTTAGTTTTTTAAGGGACTTCCATAATGTTCTCCATAATGGCTGCACCAATTTACATTCCCACCAACAATGTAAGAGAGTTCCCTTTTCTCCACAACCTCTCCAGCATTTGTTTGTAGACTTGATGATGGCCTTTCGGACTGGTGTTAGGTGATATCTCATTGTAATTTTGATTTGTGTTTCTCTAATAATTAGTGATGTTGGACATATTTTCACGTGCCTCATGGCCATCTGTATGTCTTCTTTGGAGAAATGTCTATTTAAGTCTTCTGCCCATTTTTTGATTGGGTTGTTTGTTTTGATGATATTAAGCCTCATGAGCTGTTTGTAAATTTTGGAGACTAATCCCTTGTCAGTCACATCATTTGTAAATATTTTCTCCCAATCTGTGGGTTGTCTGTTCATGTTGTTTATGGTTTCCTTTGCTGTGCAAAAGCTTTTGAGTTTAATTAGGTCCCATTTGTTTATTTTTGTTTTTATTCTGGGAGACAGATCGAAAAAGTTATTGCTGTGATTTATGTCAGAGAGTGTTCTGCCTATGTTTTCCTCTAGAAGTTTTATAGTGTCCAGTCTCACATTTAGGTCTTTAATCCATTTTGAGCTTATTTTTGTGTATGGTGTTAAAGAATGATTTGATTTCATTTTTTTACATGTAGCTGTCCAATTTTCCCAGCATCATTTGTTGAAAAGACTGTCTTTCTACCATTGTGTAGTCTTGCCTCCTTTGTTGTAGATTAATTGGCCATAGGTGTGTGGGTTTATTTCTGGGTTTTCAATCCTGTTCCATTGATCTATATTTCTATTTTTGTGCCTGTATCATACTGCTTTGATGACTATAGCTTTGTAGTATAGTCTGAAGTCAGGGAACTTGTTTCCTCCAGCTCCTTTTCTCTTTCTCAAGACTGCTTTGGCTATTTGGGGTCTTTTACGTCTCTACACA
Source organism: Eubalaena glacialis (assembly GCF_028564815.1). Lineage (NCBI taxonomy): Eukaryota > Metazoa > Chordata > Mammalia > Artiodactyla > Balaenidae > Eubalaena > Eubalaena glacialis. The sequence goes on from NC_083718.1 coordinate 62,466,632, forward strand.
ATTTTTAAGAGTTTTTGTCTAGCTCTGTGAAAAATGCCATTGATAATTTGATAGGGATTGCATTGAATCTGTAGATTGCCTTGGGTAGTATAGTCATTTTGACAATATTGATTCTTCTAATCCAAACCATGGTATATCTTTCCATCTGTTAGAGTCTTCTTCGATTCCTTTCATCGATGTCTTATAGTTTTCGGAGTACAGGTCATTTGTCTCCTTAGGTAGGTTTATTCCTAGGTATTTTATTCTTTTTGATGCAATGGTAAACGGGATTGTTTCTTGAATTTCTCTTTCTGATCTTTTGTTGTTAGTGTGTGGAAATGCAACAGATTTTTGTGCATTAATTTTGTGACCTGTGACTTTACCAAATTCATTGATGAGCTCTAGTAGTTTTCTGATAGCGTCTTTAGGATCTTCTATGTATAGTATCATGTCATCTGCAAACAGTGACTGTTTAACTTAGTCTTTTTCAATTTAGATTCCTTTTATTTCTTTTTCTTCTCTGATTGCCATGGCTAGGACTTCCAAAACTATGTTGAATAAGAGTGGTGAGAGTGGACATCCTTGTCTTGTTCCTGATCTTAGAGGAAATGCTTTCAGTTTTTCACCATTGAATATGATGTTGGCTGTATGTTTGTCATATATGGCCTTTATTATGTTGAGGTATGTTCCCTCTATGCCCACTTTCTGGAGCGTTTTTATCATAAGTGGGTGCTGAATTCTGTGAAAGATTTTTTTGCCTCTATTTAGATGATCATATGGTTTTTATTCTTCAATTTGTTGATGTGGTGTATCACACTGATTTATTTATAGATATTGAAAAATCCTTGCATCTCTGGGATAAATCCCCCTTGATCATGGTGTATGATCTTTTTAATGTATGGTTGGATTCAGCTTGCTAGTATTTTGTTGAGGATTTTTGCATCTATGTTCATCAGTGATATTGGCCTGTAATTTTCTTTTCTGTGTGATATCTTTGTCTGGTTTTGGTATCAGGGTGATGGTGGCCTCATAGAATGAGATTGGGAGTTTTCCTTCCTCAGCAATTTTTTGGAACAATTTCAGAAGGATAGGTGTTAGCTCTTCTCTAAATGTTTGATAGAATTCACCTGTGAAGCCATCAGGTCTTGGACTTTTGTTTGTTGGGAGTTTTTGAATCACAGTTTCAATTTTAGTGCTTGTGACTGTTCTGTTCATATTTTCTATTTCTTCCTGGTTCAGTATTGGGAGACTGTACCTTTCTAAGAATTTGTTCATTTCTTCCATGTTGTCCATTTTCTTGGCATACAGTTGCTTGTAGTAGTCTCTTATGATCCTTTGTATTTCTGTGTTGTCAGTTGTAACATCTTTTTCGTTTCTAATTTTATTGATTTGAGTCATCTCCCTTTTTTTCTTGATGAGTCTGGCTAAAGGCTTATCGATTTTGTTTATCTTCTCAAAGAACCACTTTTAGTTTTATTGATATTTACTATTGTTTTCTTTGTCTCGATTTCATTTATTTCTGCTCTGATCTTTATTATTTCTTTCCTTCTACTAACTTTAGATTTTGTTTGTTCTTTCTCTAGTTGCTTTAGGTGTAAAGTTAGGTTGTTTATTTGAGTTTTTTTTTTCCTGAGGTAAGATTGTATTGCTATAAACTTTCCTCTTACTACAGCTTTTGCTGCATCCCATAGGTTTTGGATTGTTGTGCTTTCATTTTCATTTGTCTCTAGGTATTTTTTGTTTTCCTCTTTAATTTCTTCAGTGATCCATTGGTGTTTAGTAGTATATTGTTTAACCTCCATGTTTTTGTGTTGTTATAGTTTTTTTGTAGTTTATTTCTAATCTCATAATGTTGTGATCAGAAAAGATGCTTGATATGAATTCAATTTTCTTAAATTTCCTGAGGGTCACCTTGTGGCCCAGCATGTGGTCAATCCTGGAGAATGTATGCTGTGCACTTGAGAAGAATGTGTATTCTGTTGCTTTCAGATGGAATGCTCTATAAATATCAATTAAGTCCATCTGGTCTAACGTGTCATTTAAGTACTATTTTTCTTATTGATTTTCTGTCTGGATGATCTGTCCACTGATGAAAGTTGGGTGTTAAAGTCCCCCACTATTATTGTGTTACTCTCAATTTCTCCCTTTATGGCTGTTTGTACTTGCCTTATATATTGAGGTGCTCCTATGTTGGGTGTATAAATATTTATAGTTTTTATATCTTCTTCTTGGATTGATCTGTTGACCATTATGTAGTGTCCTTTATTTTTTATAACAGTATTTTAAAGTCTATTTTTTCTGATATGAGTATTGCTACTCCAGCTTTCTTTTGATTTCCATTTGCAAGGAATACCTTCTTCCATCCCCTCACTTTCAGTCTGTACGTGTCCCTATGTCTGAGGTGGGTCTTTGTAGACAGCATATATACAGGTCTTGTTTTTGTATCCACTTAGCCAGTCTATGTCTTTTGGTTCATGCATTTAATCCATTTACATTTAGGGTAATTATTGATATGTATGTTACTATTACCATTTTCTTAATTGCTCTTGTAGGTTTTTTTCTTCTCTTGTGTTTTCCACCAGAGAAGTTCCTTTAGTATTTGTTGGAAAGCTGGTTTGGTGATGCTGAATTCTCTTAGCTTTTGCTTGTCTGTAAAGCTTTTGATTTCTCCATCAAATCTGAATGAGAGCCTTTCTGGGTATAGTATTCTTGGTTCATCACTTTAAATATATTGTGCCACACTCTTCTTGCTTGCAGAGTTTCTGCTGAGAAATCAGCCGTTAACCTTATGGGAGTTCCCTTGTATGTTATTTGTCATTTTTCCTTTTTTGCTTTTAATATTTTTTCTTTGTCTTTAATTTTTGTCAATTTGATTACTATGTGTCTCCGTGTGTTCCTCCTTGGTTTTATCCTGCCTGGAACTCTCTGCACTTCCTGTACTTGATTGACTGTTTTCTTTCCCATGTTAGGGAAGTTTTCAGCTATTATCTCTTCAAATATTTTCTCAGGTCGTTTCTCTCTCTCTTCTCCTTCTGGGACCCCTATAATGCGAATGTTGGTGCATTTAATCTTATCTCAGAGGTTTCTTAAACTGTCTTCATTTCTTTTCATTCTTTTTTTCTTTATCCTGTTCCGCAGTAGCAATTTCCACCATTCTGTCTTCCAGGTCACTTATCCGTTCTTCTGCCTCAGTTATTCTGCTATTGATTCCTTCTAGTGTATTTTTTATTTCAGTTATTGTATTGTTCATCTCCGTTTGTTTGTTCTTTAGTTAAGCATCTCTTGCATCTTCTCAATCTTTGCCTCAGTTCTTTTTTCTGAGATCCTAGATCATCTTCACTATCATTATTCTGAATTATTTTTCTGGACGGTTGCCTGTCTCCTCTTCAATTAGCTGTTTTTCTGGGGTTTTGTCTTGTTCCTTCATCTGGGCCATAATCCTTTGTCTTTTCTTTTTGTCTAACTTTCTGTGATTGTGGTTTTCATTCTGCAGGTTGTAGGATTGTAGTTCTTCTTGCTTCTGCTGTCTGCTCTCTGGTGGATGAGACTATCCAAGAGGATCGTACAAGCTTCCTTGTGGGAAGGACTGGTGGTCGGTAGAACAGGGTCTTGCTCTGGTTGGCAGGGCTGTGCTCAGGAAAACTTTAATCTGCTTGTCTGCTGATGGGTGGGGCTGTTTTCCCTCCCTGTTAGTTGTTTGGTCTGAGGCTACCCAGCACTGAAGCCCACAGGCTATATGGTAGGGCCAGTGGTGGCCTCTGGGAGGGCTCACACAAATGGGTACTTCCCAGAACTGCTGCTGCCAGTGCCCTTGCTGCCATGGAGAGCCACAGCTGGCCCCCACCTCTGCAGGAGACCCTCCAACACTAGCAGGTAGGTTTGGTTCAGTCTCCTATCTGGTCACTGCTCCTTTGCCCAGGTCCTGGTGTGCACAAGACTTTGTGTGTGTCCTCTAAGAGTGGAGTCTCTGTTTCCCCCAGTCCTGTGGAAGTCCTGCAATCAAATCCCACTGGCCTTCAAAGTCAGATTCCCTGGGGATTCCTAGTCCCGTTGCTGGACCCCCAGACTGGGAAGCCTGACATGGGGCTCAGAACCTGCACTCCAGTGGGAGGAGTTCTGTGGTATAATTCTTCTCCAGTTTGTGGGCTGCCCACCCGGCAGGTATGGCATTTGCTTTTATCATGATTGAGCCCCTCCAACCGTCTCATTGCAGCTTCTCCTTTGTCTTTGGATGTGGGGTATCTTTTTTGATAGGTTCCAGCATCTTCCTGTTGATGGTTGTTCAGCTGTTAGTTGTGATTTTGGTGCTCTCGCAAGAGGTGGTGAGCACAAGTCCTTTTTACTCCACCATCTTGAACCAATCTCTGGATCAGTGTTTCTTATTGATTTTCTGTGTGGATGATATGTTCACTGATGTAAGTGAGGTGTTAAAGTCTACTACTATTATTGTCAGTTTCTTTCTTTTCAATATTTTCTCCCATGTGGGTGCATATATATTTACAGTTGTTATGTCTTATTTTTGTATTGATCTCTTTATCATTATATAATGCCCTTCTTTGTCCCTTGTTACAGTCTTTATTTTAAAGTCTATTTTGTCTAATATAAGTATTGCTATCTCAGCTTGCTCTTCACTTCCATTTTCATAAAATACTTTTTTCATCCTCTCACTTTCAGTGTGGGTGTGTGTCTTTAGATCTGAAGTGAGTCTTTTGAAGGTAGAATATATATGGGTCTTGTTTTTGTATCCATTCAGGTACTCTAATTCTTTTGATTGGAACACATAGCCCACCTTCTAATCTGAATGATAACATTTCCGGGTAGAGTATTCTTGGTTTCAGGGTTTTTTTCTTTTATCACTTTGAATATATTGTTTCACTCTGTTCTGCCTGAAAAGTTTCTGCTGAAAAGTTAGCTTATAGTCTTATAGGAGTTCCTTGTGTGTAACTAGTTGCTTTTCTCTTGCTGCTTTTAAAATTTTCTCTTCCTTTTGAAATTTTGCCTTTTAATTATAATGTGTCTTGGTGTGGACCTCTTTGGGTTGATCTTGTAAGGGACTCTCTGTGATTCCTTGACCTAGATGCATGTTTCTTTCCCCAGTTAAGAAAAGTTTTTAGCTATTTTTCTTTAAATAAGTTCACTATCATTTTTTCTCTCTCTTCTCTTTATGGAACCCCTATAATGCAAACATTAGTACACTTGATGTTGTCCCAGAGGTCTCCTAAACTATCCTAGTTTTTTTAAGTTCTTTTTTCTGTTCAGCTTGGATGATTTTCACTACTCTCTCTTCCACTTTTCTGATCCATTTATCTATATCATCTAAGCTACTGTTGATTCCTTCTAGTGTACTTGTTATTTCAGTTATTGTATTCTTCAGCTCTGTTTGGTTTGTCTTTATATTTTCTAACTCTCTGTTGAAATTCTCACCATGTTCATTCATTCTTCTCCCAGTTCAGTGAGCACCTTTATGTTTATTACTTTGAATGCTTTATCAGGTAGATTGCTTATCTATAGTTCATTTAGCTCTATTCCCACTAGGCTGACTAGAAAATCTCATGATTAAGGGAAATTGCATAAAGTATTTGGAAGGGACCAGTCTCAGTACTGATGGATAATTAGCCTTAGATTGAGTACTTCTCTAGTCCAATCTAACAAATATGAAAAGAAATACCCCAAAAGATCAAAAAAAGTTAAGTAACTTAACTGCATTCCAGAATAAACTTCAAGACTAGTTATAGGAAAACAAGTTTTTCCAGCCCCCAACAAGTTAAAAACCACAATATCTGGAATCTCATAATAATAATAAAACTCTCAGGCATGTAGAGAAGCAAGAAATAAGTTTAAAGAGAAATTTAAATCAACCAAAAGTGACATAGAACAGACACAGATATTGAAATTTCAAAAAAAGTCATTAAAACAGTTATTATAGATGCATTTCATATATCCAAAATGTTAAGTAGATATATGGAATATATAATATAAAAAAAAGTCAAACTTCTGAAATGAAAACTATACTACCTGAGATGAAAAATACACTGAATGGGAATAATGGCAGATTAGACATCACAGAAGAAAAATTAGTCAGTTTGATTACATAATAATAGAAACTCTCCAAAATGAAACACAGACAGGAAAAAAAAGAAAAAAGGATCATCAGCACACTGTGGGACAACTTTTAAAGTGGCCTTTTATATGTATAATTGGAGCCCTAAGAAGAGAAAGGGTCACAGAAAAAGTACTTAAAGATATAATGGCCAAAGTGTTCCCAAATTTGATAAATACTATAAATCCACAGATCTTAGAAGCTCAAAAAAACTCTAGCACAATAGTCTTGATTAAAATTACACCAATGCATGTTATAATCCATTTGCTCATAATTGGTGATCAAAAGGAAAACCTAAAAGCATCTGAAAAACAAAGACACATTACAAAGATAAGAAACAAAGATAAGGATGGCTACAGATTTATTGTCAGAAACAATGCAAGTAGGAAGGCTTTGGAGCAACTTCTCTAAAGTACTGAGAGAAAAAATATTGTCAATATAGAATTGTATACCTAGTTAAATCATCCTTCAAAAATAAAGGGCATTTCTTTAAAAAAAGAAAGAGATGGAATACTACTCAGCCATAAAAAAGAATAAAATAATACCATTTGCAGCAACATGGATGCAACTAGAGATTATCATACTAAGTGAAGTAAGTCAGAAAGAGAAAGACAAATCCCATATGATATCACTTATATGTGGAATCTAAAATATGACAGAAATGAGCCTATCTATGAAACAGAAACAGAATCAGGGACATAGAGAATAGCCTGGTGGTTGCCAAGGGGAAGGGTGTGGGAGAGGGATGGATTGGGAGTTTGGGATTAGCAGATGCAAACTGGTATATATAGAATGGATAAACAACAAGGTCATACTATATAGCACAGGGAACTATATTCAATATCCTCTGATAAACTATAATGGAAAACAATATGAAAAAGAATATATATATGTATAACTGAATCACTTTGCTGTACAGCAGTAATTAACACATTATAAATCAACTATACTTCAATAAAAAATTTTAAAAAGAAAGATATTCTCAGACATATAAAACCTGAGAGAATGCATCACCAGAAGACCCACACTACAAGAAATGTTAGAGGAGTTCCATCAGGCAGAAGGGAAATGGTTGACTGTGATAAGTTAAAGATGTATACTATAAACCTTAAAGCAACTACTAAAATAAGAAAGCAAAGAGTTATAGCTAATAAGTCAACAAAAGAGATGAAATGGAATCTCTAAAATGTCCAAAAGAAGAGAAAAAAATAGAACAAAGAACAGAATAGACAAATAGAAAATAAATAGTAAGATAATTCAGTAAAACACTTATCTTTAAATTCTTTGTGTTTTACCTCTACCACCCAGCTTTCAAAGGAATCTCCAGCTCCCAAAATGTCTCCCTCCCTTCCAAATCCTGTTTCTGCACATTTTCCAAGTTTGTTCCTTTTGACTCCCAAGAATCCAATGCTTTGACTCATGGGATCTTCTGATCTGCCTTCAGTATTTCCAAAGTGGGTCCCTTTCCTTGGGTGGATCTTAGTTGATGTTAACTGTGTTCCATCACTGCAAGGACCCTACTACATTGTATTTTTTTCTGTTCAGTCCCTAACTGACTCTCAGCTCTATTGTGAGTTCTGGAACCAACTTTATTAATCTTGAGTATTCATTTCTCCTCTTACATGTTAATTGGACTTTGCGTTTTCTCTGTTTCCTTATTATGTGGTTGGCATAGGCCATGGGTGATTTTATTTTCTATCTTTAAAATTTCCATTGTTCTCAGTAGAATGTATGAAGAGATTCCACTGTAAGCAGCCACCAATATCTACAGGAATTCTTCCTGTCTTCTTCCTCACTTTATATTCATTCTTCAGTGATATATAAGGTGGCTTTCAACTTCACTGCAGCTTTCTTTCCAAGATCAGCAGTGAGAGCCCTTGTTGTAGATGTTAGTGGATATATCTCAATCTTTACCTTACTTGATATGTTTGTACATTTTTGATTACTCTCCATTTTTTAAAATACTTTATTTGTTAATTTCTTTGATACAACACTCTCCTGGTTTTTATTCTATCATCTTGTCTGCTTCTTGGTATTGTAAATTCTTTTTCTTCTATCTGCCTCTGTTTGACGCAGGGTTCCTTCCTAAATCCTAATCTCGTCTCACTCTAAACATGTTCCCTTCCTTTCATAGCTTCACTTTTCATCTCTATGCTAATGATTTTCAAATAGTTGCCTAAGCCAAAATCTCTTACCCAAATCTCAAATTACATGTTTAACCACCTGTTGAACATTTCTATTTTATGTTTCGAGGACACCTCAAACTCATCCTGTCCCAAATTAAATGAATTACTATCTAAGCCTTCATCTTTCCCAATCCTACTCATCCTCTTAAGCACTGCTATCAACGATTTATCACCAACCATAAAACTCCCCAAGCTCAAAACTTTGTGATCACTCCTGCCTCTTCCCCTCTCTCTTCCTTAATGTCCTAATGATTCTATCTCTTTGTTATCTGTTGACTGTGTCCATTTATTACAACTACTATTACCATTACCTTAGTTCAAGTCTTTATCAGCTCTCACCTGGATTATATCACAGCCTTCTATCTACCTGCCAACAATAATTTTCCCCTTCCAATCTATTACTTATACAATAGTCAGTAGATTTTCTAAACTGTAACTTAATCATGTCCCTCAACTGCTTAAAATTTTAATGGCTCAACATGCCTCAGGATAAGGTCTAAACTTAACAAGCCTTACAAAGTTAGTAGTTTAGCCCGTCTCTAATTCAGCCTCTTATCTCACTACTCTTCTACCTTACACTCTACATTCTAGTCATACGAAACCTTGTGTAATTTTTATGAACAATTCTAGGACTTTGCTTATGCTTCTCCTCATCTTTCACATCGTTAACTCCCCATGACCTTTTAGGCCTCATCTTAGATATTCTTTCCTATTTGAAGCCCTTCCTGACCCCCTACTGCCTCAAGAATGAATTAGGGACACTTCTCTTTGATTCCATTATACCTGTTACTTATCCCTCTTGTAGATCTTTTCATACTCTACTTGTAATTTTTTGATTACAGGTCTGTATCTTCTGTTAGATGATGAGTTATTTGAGAGAAGTGACATCTTCATCAACTTATCAGTAGTATCTGACTCAGAACCTAGCATATAAAAAACACTCAATGATTAACTGTTAAATACACACATACATACATACATATACAAATGAATGACTCACACTTAATGTTTATTCCCAGTTATTAAGCTAGTTATTGATACTTCCCTTTGTACATTAAAAAGTATGAACATTATTCTCGGGTGAGTATGACTTATAAATCTCACAGTGTCAATAAATTTAAAGTTATTTTTATTATTTTTCAATGAAAGATTTTCAAATCCCTTGAAGTAGCAGGTACATATTATTTCCAAATGAAAGTGAAACTTGGCTAAGTTTACTGTGGAGATAATAATAAGTAGTACTTTTGAGAACTCACTCTGTGTCAATCAGTGTCCTTAGCACTTTACATGTAATAAGTCATTGACTCCTCACAATAACCCAATGAGATTGCAACTATCCCATTTCATAGATGATAATCTGATTTAGCAAGTTCTCCAAAGTTGCACAGCTGGTAAGCAGAGCTGGGATTTGAACCCAGGCAGTCTAGCTTAAAATGCTTTTGGTTTGAGGGCTTTTGTATATGAATGTTCTTGCCACCCTTTGGTTTATCTTCTAATCTTTGCTATGTTTATATATGTAAATATGGAATCTACTCCACTTAGACTCTACAAAACCAACTCAGAATTAACTTTATCTTTTGAAACCAAGCACATAAATGCTAATGTCTCTTCTTATTTTGAGGTAGAGTAATTCCTCCACATGTGTTCATTCTTTTTCATAAATTTGAGCAAGCATGCATATAGCATTGAATTTCCTTCCTAAGTCTCAGGACTTACTATGTAATTTGCAGGGACCAGTGCAAAATGAGAATGCAGGGCCCCTGTTAAAAAATTATTAAGAATTTCAAGGTGTCGACAGCAGAGCATTAAACCAAGCATGAGCCCCTTCTAAGCACAGGGTCCTTTGCAACTGCACAGGAAGAACACCCATGAAGCCAGCCTTGCTAATTCTCCTTCCTAAGAGGCAATAGACAACCAATCCCTTGTCTACAGTTGACAATCACTTGACAGCAAGGCTACTTCACTTTTCTGTATGTAAGACTAAAAATTCTATTCTTAACTTTAAAACAACACATTTAAGTTGTTTAAAATAGCAATCCTTGCTACCATTATCATAGCACAGAACTTGGGGATCTAGCACATATAAAGTATCTATGTGTTTTACTCACCAAAACACCTACTTCAAAACTCTGTGTGATAGAAATGTGTTCCTATTTTACAGATGAATAAACAGACCAAGAGAGATTAAGTAACTTGTTTAAGGTCACCTAGGTAGTAAATTTGAGGAGCTACTAGTTAAGCCCAGAGCCACCTGCCTCCAAAACCCACAGGTTTTTCATTATACCATGTTACTTCTTTTGTGACAATGAAATAAAAGCACAACTAATCATGGACTAAGAAGTTGAATTGTGAGGTACTTAGCTTTTGCCCTAAGCAAATAAAACCTTACTCTTGTTTTCTCTGTGTATCTCCACTGTTGATCCCAGATTCTTCAATCATGGGCATGTGTGCATAAGACAATATATGATTTTTTTAAAAGAACAAGGCTGTCTTCTGAGGCTTGGCGAGATCCCTACTGAGAGTGCTGTCATGGTCACTCTCAAATATCAGAGGTAAGACGCAAGAGGGAAGAGATATGGGAACATATGTATATGTATAACTGATTCACTTTGTTATAAAGCAGAAACTAACAAACCATTGTAAAGCAATTATACTCCAATAAAGATGTTTTAAAAAAATATATCAGAGGTAGATGCAGTCTATTAGAAATTACAAGGCCAGCTGTTGTTTTATATCATTAGACTTTTGAAACCAACTGGGAAAAATCTACTTCTGCCAAGAGGGAAGTCTCCAGGCCCTGCAGCAAATATCAATTCCAATTTGGTTGAAATTGTGCAGCGTTATTTTTTTCTGTGTTTCTCAAGGTTCCAGAAATGATTCTCTGCACATTGGTTGGGGCTTAACCTGAAATATGTCATATTTTCCATCTAGATTGAAGAAGATGTGCATGTACTCATGCCTGCCCTCTTAAGCAGAGGTGGGGCACACAGTTCCATCTAGATTGAAGAAGATGTGCATTTATGCATGCCCTCTAAACCAGAACTGAGACATAAAGCTTGGGACGTTGAGCTGAGAACAGTGCATAACTTGTAGACTCAGTCATCTTGCCTTAGATAATGGGGAAAAAAAAGAATTATAACTTGTTATTCTCTCTTGTGAACAGTTATATTGTTCACTAAAAGTTACTAGCCACCCAGAAATTCATAAGTGGCTCTCCTTGGCAAAACTTGATTTTGAGTTTGACAGCAATCTGATGATTTCATAGCATTTTAGAATCATGAAGTGTTAACATTGGAAAGGACCTAGGAGGTCACATAATCTAAATACCTCATTTTCAGATGAGGACATTGATGTTCAGAGATGTTTTAAGGTGGCTGAAGTCATGAAGCTAGCATATGAGCTGGTATTGGAAATCAGAGCTTCTGACCCCAGTTTAGTTCTCTTTCCATTACTCCACAGCTGCCTTGTCTTACTTAGTTGACGTGTCAAACTCCATTTACTCTTACTCTGTCAGCAGTTTCCAGTTCAGCAGGGAAGCTCTTTGAAATTGGAACACTTAAATGAATCAAGTTTTATTGAGCATATACTTATTTTTCCTTTTTTAAATATTCAACACAGCATTCAGCGTGGTCCTTTGTAAGTAGGAGGCTTTCAATCATTCTAACATTCATATATTCAGTTAACAAATATTTATTGAGCATAAAAAAACATAATAGGTGCTTATGAGTACGGAATTCATGGCTCATTTCTACTAAGATAAATAAGGTATGATCCCTGCCCTAAAGGAGCTTACAGGACAGTGGGACAGATACATAAGCAATGAATAATTGTTTGATTAATAATTACATAAATATACATATATTCAATAATAAAGATACAAAAAAAGAAAGAATGATTAACTTTGGTAAAAGGCTTTATTGAGTAGGTGCATATGGAATCAAAGAGAATCAGATGTGAGGCATAGCATGAAGTGTGAAGAGTCATGTGGTATTCTGAAATCCTGGAGGAGATTAGACTGCAAAGCAGATGAGCAGGTTACGGAGGCAGAAAGGCAAACTTACATCAGATCTTGGAGGCTATTGAATACCAGGCAAAGGAATGTAGATGTTATCATGTAAACAGTGAGAGTATTAAGGTGATATTAAAAAACTGAGATGATCCAATCTGTATGTTTGGGGATAGTATAAAATGTTTACAAGAAAAGGATAAGAAGAGAAAATATCCCTATCCAGTGTAAATGAGATAATCCTACCAGTTGTGTTTGACTATGTTGCTTTCCTGCTTAGGATCCTAAAATAGCTCTCTATTATTAATCCTTTAAAATCTAAAATCTTCAGCGCTTCACCAAATTTCTGCCCCATACCATGTAGTCATGAACAAAAACAAATGTAACAAAGTTTTCATGCTTGTACATTGGTGCATTATTTACAAAGCACTTCCTGATATATTGTCCCATTTGATCCTCACAATTGTCCTCTAAAGTAAGCAGGAAGAGGTTAAACTCTTCATTTTATAGATGATGAAATAAAGGCTCAGAAAGATTAAGATCAATTTATTGAGGGCCTCTTAAGCATGTTATTCTACTCCTCAACTTCTCTAAGCTCACACATCTAGTAAATGACAATGACCTCTCAGGTCCTTGACTTCTCTTTTCCAATAATTTTATCCTCCATGACCTCAGCCACACCCTCCCATGATCATTCCCTGGACTTTGTCACTACTAATAACTGAAATACCTCCAAGTTTTTTCATTCTTATTCTATTTTTCCCACTCACTCCCTTTGTCAATCTAATCCCAAGAATCAATCCTTCAACCTCACCACAATTAATAACCGTACCACTTTCTCACTGGATCTCCCTCCTTTGATGTTCTTTTTCCCTTTCCTTGCACAGTTAAATTTATAGACAATCATTCAAATCATACCATTGTTTATACTCTCAATAACCTTGCCCTTTCTCACTTTGTCAGAACTACAGCCTATAAACCCAACTATCTCATCTATTCCATGCCTCCCTCTATTCCATGCCTGTACTCATGTAGCTGAACATAGCTGCAAAAAATCTTAGCTCTATAACCACAGACCTCACATTGGCCTTAATGGTGTCAGGAAATCAAGGTATCCACACCTAGTTTATTTACTTTCCTACTGTCCTAGATGAATATTTAACACCTTTTCTTTTCTCCTCAAATATTCAACATCTCCTCCCTCATCCCAACTTTCAGCTGATGACCTTGCTCCCTGCTTTACTGAGAAAACTGAAGCAACAGAAGAGAATTTTTAGATTCCCATCATCACATCAACTTACCTATAAGCATATGCAGGCATATACTCTGCCTTACTGCTTATTATTACATATTAATATTAATATTAAACCTGTCTTTGCCTCCTACATAAGGCTATGTTATCTACTTACACAGACAACATCCCTTCTCATCTGTTAAGGACATTGCTCCAGTTCTGCCCCTTACCTCCTACAACATCAGTTTTTCCCTTTGTACTGGAAAATTCCAATCAGCATACAAATATCTTCTTATTTTGTCCATCTTAAGGCCAAAAACAAAAATATTGCTTCACCTATCAACACTAGCCCTATTCCTTTGCTTCCCTCTGCAGCAAGGAGTTGTCTATAATTGTTGTTTCTGATTCCTCTTGTTTCTTAAAGTCATTTCAGTCAAGCTATTACCTCCACCCTGATCAAAACTGCGCTTGACATGGTCACTAATAGCTTCGCCATTGCTAAACCCAAATGGTCAATTCTCAGACTTTATCTTACTTGAACCATTAGCAATATTTGAGACTATTGATACCTTCTCCTTGACATATCTTCTTTTGGCTTTCACAACATCAGCTTTCTCATGTGTTCTCCTGTTATTGCTCTTTCTCAACTGCTTTTTGTTGGTTTCTCCTGGTCTCCTTACCTCTCAGTGTTGTAGTGTTCCCTGTCCCAAACTAAACTCTTGATTTTCTTTGCTGCTCTCCCTAAACCTGTTTCTCCCATAGCCTTACATATCTCTGTTAATGGCAATTCCATCCTTCCATTTGTGCAGGCCAAAATTTTGAGTCATTCTCAAAAATGCCTCTCCTCTTCTTTGACTCTTCTCTTCTTCTCACATCATACATCCAACCCATCAGTAATTCTATTTGTCTTTATCTTCAAAATCTATCCAGAATCTAACCACTACTTATCACGTTTTCTGCTACCATCCTGCTCTGAGTTACCATGATCTCTAGGCTGGATTATTATAGTAGCCCCATGAAAGATCTTCCTATTTCTACTCTTACCCCTCATTAATCTATTCAAGTGGCTTGCACCTGAGGGCAATTTTGTGCCACCACAAGGGACATTTGGTAATATCTGAAAACCATTTCTGATGGTCACAAATGGGGAGGTGGTGTCACTGGCATCTAGTGGGTAGAAGTCAAAGATGCTCTAAATACTGTAAATGCACAGGACAGCACCCACAACAAATAATCATCTGACTTGAAATGTTAGTAGTGCTGAGGTTGAGAAATCCTTGTTTATCTTCATCACAACTCCTAGAGTAATCCTTTTTAAAAACAAACTTAAATCTGGGCAGTCCTCTGTTAAAAACACTGCAAAGTTTCTCCGTGTCACATATACTAAAACCAAACTTTCTACAATGACCTATGGGGCTTGTATGATCTGGCTCCCCATTAGCTCTCTGATATCATCTTCTAACAGCCTATATATCGCTTATTCTGTTCCAGAGGCAAGCACTACATTAGCATTACAACCTGCTTCTTCCCCTGGCATTTCTGACACTCCTTATCCTGATTTCTCTTTCTATTTCCTGTAGCAATTATTACCTTTCAACATATTATGAAATTTATTTTATTATGTACACTGTTTACTGTCTGTCTCTGGAACATAAGCTCCATCAAGGAACCAAGCATCAGAAGCAAGAAGAACTACAATCCTGCAGCCTGTGGAACAGAAACCACATTCACAGAAAGATAGACAAGATGAAAAGGCAGAGGGCTATGTACCAGATGTAGGAACAAGATAAAACCACAGAAAAACAACTAAATGAAGTGGAGATAGGCAACCTTCCAGAAAAAGAAATCAGAATAATGATAGTGAAGATGATCCAGGAACTCAGAAATAGGATGGAGGCAAAGATCGAGAAGATGCAAGAAATGTTTAACAAAGACCTAGAAGAGTTAAAGAACAAACAAATAGATGAAAAATACAATAACTGAAATGAAAAATACACTAGAAGGAATCAATAGCAGAATAACAGAGGCAGAAGAACAGAGAAGTGACCTAGAAGACAGAAAGGTGGAATTCAATGATGCAGAACAGAATAAAGAAAAAAGAATGAAAAGAAATGAAGACAGCCTAAGAGACCTCTGGGACAACATTTAATACAACAACATTCGCTTATAGGGGTCCCAGAAGGAGAAGAGAGAGAGAAAGGACCAGAGAAAATATTTGAAGAGATTATAGTCGAAAACTCCCCTAACATGTGAAAGGAAATAGTCACCCAAGTCCAGGAAGCACAGAGAGTCCCATACAGGATAAACTCAAGGAGAAACATGCCGAGACACATCGTAATCAAATTGGGAAATATTAAAGACAAAGAAAAATTATTGAAAGCAACAAGGGAAAAACAACAAATAACATACAAGGGAACTCCCATAAGGTTAACAGCTGATTTCTCAGCAGAAACTCTACAAGCCAGAAGGGAGTGGCATGTCATATTTAAAGCAATGAAAGGGAAGAACCTACAACCAAATTATTCTATCCGGCAAGGATCTCATTCAGATTCGATGGAGAAATCAAAAGCTTTTCAGACAAGCAAAAGATAAGAGAATTCAGCACCACCAAACCAGCTCTACAGCAAATGCTAAAGGAACTTCTCTAAGTGGGAAACACAAGAGAAGAAAAGGACCTACAAAAACAAACCCAAAACAATTAAGAAAATGGTCATAGGAATATACATATCGATAATTACCTTAAAAATGAATGGATTAATTGCTCCAACCAGAAGACACAGGCTTGCTGAATGGATACAAAAACAAGACGCATATATATGCTGTCTACAAGAGACCCACATCAGACCTAGGGACACATACAGATTGAAAGTGAGGGGATGGAAAAAGATACTCCATGCAAATGGAAATCAAAAGAAAGCTGGAGTAGCAATACTCATATCAGATAAAATAGACTTTAAAATAAAGAATGTACAAGAGACAAGGAAGGACACTACATAATGATCAAGGGATCAATCCAAGAAGAAGAAATAACAATTAAAAATATATCTGCACCCAACATAAGAGCACCTCAATACCTAAGGCAACTGCTAACAGCTCTAAAAGAGGAAATCGACAGTAACACAATAATAGTGGGGGATCTTAACACCTCACTTACACCAATGGACAGATCATCCAAACAGAAACTTAATAAGGAAACACAAGCTTTAAATGAAACAATAGACCAGATAGATTTAATTGATATTTATAGGATATTCCATTCAAAAACAGAAGATTACACTTTCTTCTCAAGTGTGCATGGAACATTCTCCAAGATAGATCACATCTTGGGTCACAAATCAAGTCTCAGTAAATTTAAGAAAACTGAAATCATACCAAGCATCTTTTCTGACCACAATACTATGAGATCAGAAATAATTACAGGGAAAAAACCGTAAAAAACACAAACACATGGGGGCTAAACAATACATTACTAAATAACCAAGAGATCACTGAAGAAATCAAAGAGGAAATCAAAAAATACCTAGAGACAAATTACAATGAAAACACGTTGATCCAAAACCAATGGGATGCAGCAAAAGCAGTTCTAAGAGGGAAGTTTATAGCAATACAAGGTTACCTCAAGATACAAGAAAAATCTGAAATAAACAATCTAACCTTACACCTATAGGGACTAGAGAAAGAACAAAAAACAAAACCCAAAGTTAGCAGAAGGAAAGAAATCATGAAGATCAGAGCAGAAATAGATGAAATAGAAACAAAGACAACAATAGCAAAGATCAATAAAACTAAAAGCAGTTCTTTGAGAAGATAAACAAGATTGATAAACCATTAGCCAGACTCATCAAGAAAAGAGGGAGAGGACTCAAATCAATAAAATTAGAAATGAAAAAGGAGAAGTTACAAGAGACACCGCAGAAATACAAAGCATCCTAAGAGACTACTACAAGCAACTCTATGTCAATAAAATAGACAACCTGGAAGAAATGGCCAAATTCTTAGAAAGGTATAACTTTCCAAGACTGAACCAGGAAGAAGTAGAAAATATGAACAGACCAATCACAAGTAATGAAATTGAAACTGTGATTAAAATCTTCCAACAAACAAAAGTTCAGGATCAGATGGCTTCACAGGTGAATTCTAACAAACATTTAGAGAAAACCTAGCACCTATCCTTCTCAAACTCTTCCAAAAAATTGCAGAAGAAGGAACACTCCCAAACTCATTCTATGAGGCCACCATCACCCTGAAAGCAAAACCAGACAAAGATACTACAAAAAAAAGAAAATTACAGACCAATATCACTGATGAATATAGATGCAAAAATCCTCAACAAAATACTAGCAAACAGAATCCAACAGCACATTAAAAGGATCACACACCATGATCAAGTGGGGCTTATCTCAGGGATGCAAGGATTCTTCAATATACGCAAATCAATCAATGTGATACACCATACTAACAAATTGAAGAATAAAAACCGTATGATCATCTCAGTAGACGCAGAAAAAGCTTTTGACAAAATTCAGCACCCATTTTTGATAAAAATTCTCCAGAAAGTGGGCATAGAGGGAACCTAACTCAACAAAATAAAGGCCATATACGACAAACCCACAGCAAACATCATTCTCAATGGTGAAAAATTGAAAGCATTTCCTCTAAGATTAGGAAAAAGACAAGGATGTCCACTCTCACCACTATTATTCAACAAAGTTTTGGAAGTCCTAGCCACAGCAAACAGAGAAGAAAAGAAATAAAAGGAATACAAACTGGAAAGGAAGAAGTAAAACTGTCAGTGTTTGCAGATGACATGATACTATACATAGAGAATCCTAAAGATGCCACCAGAAAACTACTAGAGTTAATCCATGAATTTGGTCAAGTTGCAGGATACAAAATTAGTGCACAGAAATCTCTTGCATTCCTATACACTAATGATGAAAAATCTGAAAGAGATATTAAGGAAACACTCCCATTTACCATTGCAACAAAAAGAATAAAATACCTAGGAATAAACCTACCTAGGGAGACAAAAGACCTGTATGCAGAAAACTATAAGACACTGATGAAAGAAATTAAAGATGATACCAACAGATGGAGAGAACCATGTTCTTGGATTGGAAGAATCAATATTGTGAAAATGACTATACTACCCAAAGCAATCTACAGATTCAATGCAATCCCTATCAATTACCAATGGCATTTTTTACAGAACTAGAACAAAAAATCTTAAAATTTGTATGGAGACACAAAAGACCCCGAATTGCCAAAGCAGTCTTGAGGGAAAAAAACGGAGCTGGAGCAATCAGACACCCTGACTTCAGACTATACTACAAAGCTACAGTAATCAAGATAATATGGTACTGACATAAAAACAGAAATATAGATCAATGGAACAGGATAGAAAGCCCAGAGATAAACCGTCACACCTATGGTCCACTAATCTATGACAAAGGAGGCAAGGATATAAAATGGAGAAAAGACAGTCTCTTCAATAAGTGGTGCTGGGAAAACTGGACAGCTACATGTAAAAGAATGATATTAGAACACTCCTTAACACCATACACAAAAATAAACTCAAAATGGATTAGAGACCTAAATGTAAGAGTGGACAGTATAAAACTCTTAGAGGAAAACATAGGAACAACACTCTGACATAAATCACAACAAGATCTCTTTTGATCTACCTCCTAGAGTAATGGAAATAAGAACAAAAATAAACAAATGGGACCTAATGAAACTTAAAAAGCTTTTGTACAGCAAAGGAAACCATAAACAAGACGAAAAGACAACCCTCAGAATGGGAGAAAATATTTGCAAATGAATCAACGGACAAAGGATTAATCTCCAAAATATATAATCATCTCATGCAGCTCAATATTTAAAAAAACAAACAATCCAATCCAAAAATGGGCAGAAGACCTAAACAGACATTTCTCCAAAGACGACATACAGATGACCAAGAAGCACATGAAAAACTGCTCAACATCACTAATTGTTAGAGAAATGCAAAACAAAACTACAATGAGGTAACACCTCACACCAGTTAGAATGGGCTTCATCAGAAAATCTACAAACAAGAAATGCTGGAGAGGGTGTGGAGAAAAGGGAACCCTCTTGCACTGTTGGTGGGAATGTAAACTGATACAGCCACTATGGAGAACAGTATGGAGGTTCCTTAAAAAACTAACAATTGAATTACCATACATATGACCCAGCAATCCCACTCCTTGGCATATGCCCAGAGAAAAACCATAATTAAAAAAGACACATACACCCCAATATTCATTGCAGCACTATTTACAATAGCCAGGTCATGGAAGCAACCTAAATGCCCATTGACAGATGAATGGATAAAGAAGATGTGGTACATATATACAATGGAATATTACTCAGCCATAAAAAGGAACGAAATTGGGTCATTTGTAGAGACGTGGATGAATCTAGAGACTGTCATACAGAGTGAAGTAAGTCAGAAAGTGAAAAACAAATATCATATTTTAACGCATATATGTGGAACCTAGAAAAATGGTACAGATGAACCAGTTTGCAGGGCAGAAATTGAGACACAGATGTAGAGAACAAACGTATGGACACCAAGGGGGGAAACTGGAGGGGGGGTGGGTGGGTGGTGGTGTGATGAATTTAGAGATTGGGGTTGACATATATACACTAATATGTATAAAATGGATAACTAATAAGAACCTGCTGTATAAAAAAATAAATAAAATAAAATACAAAAATTCCAAAAAAAAAATGGTACCCAAGCATCTAGAAGCATGCTTGCATACAGGAAGCACTGAATAAATATTTTTTGACTGAAAGAAGAAGGTTGCTTTGAAGGCAAGAAGCTCAATATGAAAAAGCTGGTTATGCTGGCATAAGTATTCAGATCAAGTCATTCTCACAACAAATTTAAAGGGAAGACATTCTTAACCATATTCTCCAGGTGGGTAAGAAGTTTAAGTGACTTGCCCAAAGTCACACAATAAGTAGAACAGCCAGGATTCAAACCCAGGTCTACCTGACTCCAAACCCTCTGCTCTTTAAATAATGTTAAACTGAACCTCAATAATCAATATGAGATTAACATAACCTGGAGGAGGCGAATCTTATGTGACTTTATTATTCAATAAGCTGAGCAAAATAAAGGTGTCAAAAAAAAAAGAACAGATAAATAAAGAAGGTTGGCAAAATTCTTATCTGAAAGAATAGAAGTAATGAGAGTAGAAGAGAGAATACAAGAAAAGTATACTAATTTCAGAGGATCACAGAGCTGGTGGGAACTTAGGGGTTGTACAGCCTTCGTTTAATAGATGAGGATGCTGAAGTCCACGGGGCAGGACGATTTAATCTAGTTCAAAAATAGGTCTGCTGTGACAGAGTCCGGATGGAAATTTGGACATCCTATTCTAATCTAGTGCCCCATTTTTTAAAAATCATATCTCTCTCATCTTTCTGTAGAAAATAGAGCTACTCTTCAAAAATAAAAATAGCCACTGTGATAAGACACAGTAAAAATTTGAACAATTTGATTTAACTCAAGAGTGAAGGAAGTGACTACTCAAAATAACAAACTTTTTTAACAGATTGTTTTCTAATTCAGATGATAACAAAAATTAAGTCTAAAAAGTGTTGTTAAATACTGATGCTTCAGTTGTGTATTTTAAATAACACACTACTGTTAATGTGCATTGTTAATATACAAATACATAAACAACATATTTTTAATATATAACTATTCTTTCTAAAGTAACTAAAAACTGTTTTTTCTCTTAAATTCCAATACATTTCCACAGGCTATAATCCACCCCTCTAATCTAGCAGATAGACATTTATGTATGTATGTACATGTATTGTGTATGTGTAAGTATCCCTTGTCTCTGAGCATGACAGGAATCTGTACTTATTTCCCAGATTATGGCACTGTCCTACCCACATGTATGTATAGCTATCAGAGCTGTGTAGAGGATGGGCAGGTTCCCCAAGCCTCAGCACGAAGCAGCTTTCCTGGAACACCAGATTCTATAGCATTAGGGATTCCATTCTGGCTGAGTGACAGCCATGATAGCTACAAAACAGAAGTAAGGGGGTAAGAACTGGATTCCACAGGACCTTCCCCTGGAGTCAAGTCTGCTGGGTTAAACTATAACAAACTACTAAGAAATATTAGTCTTTCTTCAATTAATTTTCTATATAGTAAATCAGAAATTGCTTTCTTCTGCTTAAATTAAAATGCCAATGTACCGTAAAAAGTCACACTTATTCTACAGCTATAAGGAATGTTTCATGACCCCAAAAGTAATTCTACCAGAATATTTGCTTCCCTGGAATTGGACTTCTGGCCACTTATATACCACATGAATATCTTCAGACTCATTTGGAATTATATAGTGATGTAGTTGTATCACAATTATATAGTGATGTAACTTTCCTGTATTTTGCGCCTACTTGCTCATGGGAGACCTCTGGCTTCCATTCTCTCCCAATTATGTCTAAGAATCTCCAATCAGTGATGGATAGGCTCACAAATCAGTCTCTCCACTACAGCCACTGTCACACAGCTGCTGGGTTTTTCCTGCCTAACTCCTTTCCTTCCCCCTGGCTCCTCCCCTGTGGATGTCTTCTCACAAAGCCATGGATGGGACAGTTCTCCTTAGCTGCTCCCCCGGCTATCCATGGTGCTGTCACCTGATGCTCCTCAGTCTGCGCATCTTCAGGGTTTCAGGGCTCGTGTGTTCTAAGTAAGCATGAGTAGAACACCTTTCTCCTCTATCTGAGTCTACCTAGCATATGAAAGTCTACTATCCTAAAAGCTGGCACCAGATTTTCTCTTACAGAAAGAATTTTCTTTGTTTAAGAAAATACTCTAATAAGCAACCTGGAGTCCAAGGTAAGACTTTACAGTCATGGGGGTTGACTGGACAGAAGCCTGGAAACAAAGTGGCTAAATTCTTCTGCATGAGACTGTTTTATTCTGGAGAAAAATAATATTGACATGATTGATATTTGGGGTCAGATAATTCTTTGTTGTGTGGGAATGTTCTATATATTGTAAGATGTGTAGCAGAATCTCTGACCTCTACACTCTAGATGCCAGTAGCATTCCACCAATTGTGACAAAAAACAATGTCTCCAGACTTTGCCTAATGTCTCCTGGTGGCAAAATCATTCCCAGTTAAGAACAACTGTCCTAGAGGAAGTTAAAAGAAAGATAAATTACTATTAAAATATAATTTGGGAAAGGCTAAGGAAGTACCAACAAACAATTGTCCTTATTGCCATTCTAGAACTTTATTTGTAAGAAATGAGCACCATGTAATAACAGTATATGTTCTCTGAACAATATAGCTCTTGCCTAGTTTTCCAGAATCTTCACCTTCTACTGCACCATATATATCCTACAGGGCTATTTGCCTGGAACCATCTTCCCACCATTGTTCTTATTCATCTTTAAGATTCTACTCAAAGATCTATTCTCTGTATCAATATCATTCTTTCATCAACTCCAACAGTAATCAAATGCCTACTCCTTATCCACCCCAACCTAGTCACTCCATTCTAGGTTTTCCAAAAAACTTTTATACTGGCTCTTTTGGCACTCATTTGTCTATTTCTAAATTATCTTGCATAGGTCTTCCTTCACAAGTAGACAGTAGGGTCTTCCAGAGCAGGATATTTTTCTAACTCATCTTGTGTCCCTGATAACAGTAATAAGAGCAATAATTCTTAATATGAGTACAACACTTCACAATTTTCAAAGAACTTTCATATACCCTGTCTCACTTGATTCTCACCACTTGGTGAAGTATATATATTTAGAAGTTGAGGTCCAAAGGCCTTTAAGGAGACTCACTTTATAGCATAAAACTAATAAACTGTGGCTTTGCATCTAGAACATAGTATTTTTACTCTTAAAAAGGGAATTTGTTAAGAAATTGTTATAATAATAAGATTTTAAAGTCCATAAATTTAATGATTACAAAGTCATTGGAGATGCTCAAGAATATATTTGCTTTCTGTAGCATAGTTGGTAATAAGCCAGTTTTGAAAGTTCGTAGTATGTCTTCACAGAGAAGCATTAGAAGGAGAAAGTTAACTTGACAATTTTGATAGTAAAGTGGAGAAAGATAAAAGATTAGATTGATGGAGTTGCAGGTCAAGGGAATATTTTCAAGTCATAAATCTATTAACATATTGATATGTGTTATAAGAGGAGAGATTAAAGGGACAGGCTGAAAAAATTATATAAGCACAATGCAAGGTATATCTTCCTGAAGAGGTGATACGACAGAAGATCAAAAGAAAGAATAGGAAGCATATACAAAGAGAAAGTTTTAATACTTTTTTTTAAATTGCATTTTTGAAAAAATACTGAAGACACGGGTTTCAAAATGGAAAATACAATAGCAGATGTTTTACAGATGCATCTTATATTCATTCAACAGATATCGATGAAGTATCTGCTACATACTGGGCAGTGTTCACCCATGAACTTATCTTCCTGGCAATGACTCTTTGAAGTAGTTATTTTGATCTTCATTTTTTCAATTAGGAAACTAAGTCTAGTAAGTGTATAATATTCTGAAGGTCACACAGTTAACCCTGAAACAGGCTGGTGTCTCAAAGAAACTCTCTCCAGTATACTAGCCTGCCTTTCAGAGATGAAAGACACTGCCCTGTCCTCAAGGGATTTACCATCTCCTGGGTGAGAAAGATAAGTAAAGTGGGTGATTATCACACACCCAGTGCTGTGAGGCTCCTACCCATCTGGGGACTATCAGAGAAGTTTTCATAAAATAGAATAGTTTAAAATACTTCTTTGAAATATTTAGGAAGCAATTTCTGATATTCAGCAAATTTCCTATTTTTAATTGCACCTGTTTTGTGAAATTCTCACAATGCCTTGGAGAAAGAGGCTGCTGGGGGGGAAAACTGGTTTTAGACATTTTGTCTTCTCAGTGCAGTTCTTTCTGGAGCCACCATGTGGTATCGTTGTGCAATTAAAACAACTGTTGCTTTTAGCAATCTGGCCATTCCCTGGACTAGTTCTAATCGAAAGAGTATGTTTCCTGAATCTTATCTGTCAGTTCTGTAATAAGCACTTATATTCTCCCCCTGATGTAGGACTTTTTAAATATCTATGTTCTGAAATTCCTCTAGAAGCTGAGGGAAACGGGTGGCCAAATGCATTTGTTCAGAAAAACCTACCAGGAACATTTGCCCATGTCATTGCTTCTAGGAGGAGGTACAATTCTATATTTGTTGGCTGCCACCTTTTATCACAGCACCACACGGAATAGCAGTGCTTGGCCCCCATTGTGAGAGACCCCCATGGCCTGTGCACAGATAACACCACTTGGACACATTGGATAGAACTAGTTCTTTGACGCTCTCCAGCTCTTCCATCATGAGAGCCACATAAAAGCACATGAAAAATTAGGTCTCACTTTATAACTCCCTAAGGGAGAACTATGGCTGGGGGAGGACACTACAGTAGAAGGAGCACACTGAGCTTTGGAATTTGCATCAGAAGTCATGGAATCTCTTTGGAAACCTCTGGAAAATTCCAGGCCTTGAATTTCGCATCTGTGCTTAAAAGATTATCCTTCCTACCCATCACAATCACTATCATTACTGTTTATTACGCTTCATTTGACTTTTTTTTTTTTGCTGTTGTATCTAGACACCCTCAAGGACCAATGCTCAGACACCATCTAAGCTTGTTTTTGAAGAGACAAAACCTCAAATCAAATAGAAAGGTGCACTTAAGGCGACGAGTAATAACCCTGAATACTTTTATATTACTTAGGAATTTTCAAAGTGCTTTCTCATACATTATTTTATTCACCCTCACAGCAGCTCTCTAAGGCAGGTATTACTAACTACAAATCAGGAAACTGAACTTCTGAGAGGTTCAGTGATTTTCCTCAAATCCCCAAATGACAGAGGCAAGGTGAAAGTCGGGCTTCTGATTCTTAATACGTTGTGTTTCCACTGTACCTCGTCTACCCACGCTAAGAGGCAGAATATAACAAACAAATGCATGCTCAATTATTAGAGTTTGGGATAAAAGACAAGGACAAGGGCATAACAAAGGGCAGGGAATTGGGGAAACAGAGGACTTCCATGACATGAGTGCGATTTTAAAAATCAAAACGTAGTACGTGCTCTGAATCCTTTAGGCAGAATTTTTATAAAATAGCTTGGTAGGCGGCAGGAAAGCTGATTCTGTGGCTTAAAAAAAACTCTCATCAGCTAATGTTTGTCATGATGTCTTTAATTTGAAAATGTGCTCTGCACATGCGACTGCCTAATAAATGCTAGCCGGTAATGACAATGAGGACTGATGAACTGAAATCACTTTGGCACCGAACTTGTCAGCTTTCACGTGAGTAGCACATGATGAAGAATGCTGCATCCCATTAATAGCTTGCTGAGCATTTGTGTCTGTAATAGTAACTTTTTGAACCCACTGTGGTGGGAGTACAAGGGCTGATAACACAAGGCCCTATATACACAATGCCAATCACTCCAATGAAAATGGAAAAATTCAGTCAATCATCTGGGGATTTATCCATATGACACCTAACATCTGGATGACTGAATGTTTCCAGTTTTCACCAGGATGGTGCCATGTAGATGCTCAAGTCTACTCTTAGAGACCGGTAATGCTCCAAGATAAACAAACTTTTACATAACATGGCACATTTGGGGGCCACAAGAGTATATTTCATTCATTTATTCTCTCAGTAAATATGTTTGTAAGAGAGAGTACTGTGTGTCACTAGTTCCTCTTTTGGTACAGAGACCAAGCATGCACAAAGCACTCACAGTGCAGTGGAGGAAGATAGTGATTACAATGCAAGATAATGAAGACCATCATAGAGGCACAAATAAAATGTTAAGGGACCACAAAGCAGAAATGGACTATCTGTGCCTAACAGAGTTTGCAGAGCTTCAAAGATGAGGTGGCATATGAACAAGTTCTTATGATACTCAACAGAGTGGGTGTGGGTATTCTAGGTGAAAAAGAAAGGCAGAGTGGTATGTATAGAGACAAAGAGATACTTAAAAACACTTTTTAGGGAAAAGGAGAAATTAGGAAGTGGGTAGCACATAGGGTATATTGGCTGTACCTTCCTGAGGTTCTGTGTATTGCAGGACCAGGCTTCAGCCCTCCTCAACTACAAACTTTCCATGAAACAAGAAGACCATGAGCAAGAAGATATGCCCACCCAGAGCCCATGCCCACCCCCTATAACCCTCCTTCCCACCCCTGCCCTTTGTAGACCCCACTCTGGTTTCCTGGAATCCAGAATTCCTTGCCCAAATGGCCCCAAACTTGCCTGAGGGCCTGCACAGACTTTTTCCCAAATTCAGCTTCCCAAGGTAGATCATGCTGCTGATGTGAACTCACCTACACTGAAGTGAGGACAACAGACAGGTATCTGGGGGGAGGTGTGGATGAGCCTAGGTGTATGAGCTGGAGTCCACATGGTATGTATGAGGCCCCTCACATTGTGGGCTGGAGTGAGATACAGTAACAGAAGGGGAGTAGGCTGCAAGCCTGAGGCTGGGAGCCAGCTATTCCCACCCCACCAAGCTCAAGAGTGAAACTCCCAGGAGTCCAGGAAATCTAAATTAGAACCTAGCCTTCCAGATTGCCATAAAGATAGGATAATCAGTGCAGGATACTATGACAGGTATTATTTAACAGTTTACTACTTTGCCTTATAAATTTTAAACATCTGAATACATGGGATGTGAGCCTCCATTGATACTTTTGACCTGGGTTTTTTTAAGTTTTAGGGACAGATCTGTATTTGGGGAAACAGGTTAGAGAAGAAGCTGGAAAGAAAGATTGGGACTAGACTGTAGAGGATTTTACATGACAGTTTAGCATAGACATTTCTAAAACTAGATATTTGAGATGATAAGTGGCTCAAATCTTTCCCTTTCACATCTTCTCCAACTGTTCCTACTTTGAGATGTCTTTCTTTTCTAAACTACTATTACAATTATCTACAATATTCAACTTAGCTCTTCATTATGGAGTAGCTAATTGATTAATGAATATCATCTTAACTCCCCAACCTGACTACAAGCTCTACTATAAGGTAACAAATATCTTACTTCTTTTTAAAATCTTCCATGGATGTCTTGCATAATTTTAGGGTGAATAACTACTTAATGATTGATTGCAAAAAGTTGTTAATGAAAAACATAATGAATGAAATTAATGAAATTTCAATGTCACATTTGAGCTATGTTCTGATGCCAATCCTTTTTATTCCTCTATCCCTTTGGGACTGACTATATAAATTGCAGCACGTGGTGCAAAATGAAAATGTGGGGCTTCTTGTTTAAATTATTCAGAGGAGACTTCTCTGGTGGCACAGTAGTTAAGAATCCGCCTGCTAATGCAGGGGGACACGGGTTCGAGCCCTGGTCCGGGAAGATCCCCCAAGCCGCGGAACAACTAAGCCCGTGCGCCACAACTACTGAGCCTGTGCTCTACAGCCCGTGAGCCACAACTACTGAGCCCACGTGCTGCAACTACTGAGCCTGTGCCTAGGACCCGTGCTGCACAACAAGAGAAGCCACCGCAGTGAGAAGCCCGCACGCTGCAACAAAGAGTAGCCCCTGCTAGCCACAACTAGAGAAAGCCCACGTGCAGCAACGAAGACCCTAAACAACTATAAATAAATAAATAAATA
The DNA here is from genome assembly GCF_028564815.1 of Eubalaena glacialis. Classification (NCBI taxonomy): domain Eukaryota; kingdom Metazoa; phylum Chordata; class Mammalia; order Artiodactyla; family Balaenidae; genus Eubalaena; species Eubalaena glacialis. The sequence continues at coordinate 62,494,854 of NC_083718.1, forward strand.
AATAAATAAATAAATATTAAAAAAATAAATACAAATTATTAAGAATTTTAGGAGGGTGACAGCAGAGTATTAAACCAAACATGAGGCCCTTCTGAGTGTGGGGTCCTGTGTGACTTCACAGGTCTGTTTCCATTTACTCATTTAAGACAAAATGCCTTTCCTTAGGCTTTGTTAGTAAACTTAGTGAAAACGGTCTGTAGAACTCTTTCTCAAATTGTGGTCCAGTGGTAGGCAATATGATTTGAAATGGTACACAGATGGACATTTGTTTACCATAAAAGTTATGTACCAATGTGTTATGATATATGTAATAGTTATGCAAATGTGTTTTAAGGAAATAAAATTTGCACATCAATCAATAATTTCACGTTTATTATTGTTTGGGACAAGACTAAGTTAAAAATGGACCAAATTAAAGAAAAATATTAAAGAAATGAGTACAGATGGTATGCAGATGTTGTAGAAAGTATAATATAGTACTTAAATGATTGAAGTTGGAAACAGTGGAAAAACTGGTTGATTAAGGTGTCCTAATGACCTTAAATATTTGGGTGGCATGCTTGGGTCACATTTTTTTTCTTTATTTTTAAACGTTATGACAGAATACTGAGCAGAGTTCCCTGTGCTATACAGTAGGTCCCTGTTGGTTATCTATTTTAAATATAGCAGTGTGTACATGTCAGTCTCTTGGGTCACATTTGATCTTTGATATTTTTGCTCAGGCTGATTCCTTTTTTGTGTTTTTCCCATTAGACTTTTTCTAGTATTGAAAAAGGAAGGAAGGACACTGAATCTGGAGCCTTGCTGGAGGCAGTCAGTAGAAATCTCCAGGATCTCAAAATCCATCAGGCGTTCACCACACCCATTCCTGATCCTATTTTGCAGATGGAGAAGACTATTAGGAGCAGAATACTTGGAACAAGTCACAAAGCTCTTTCTACCAATTTCCCAGTCAGTCTTCCAGCCCAGTTTTGGGTCTTCCCAATTTTATAGTGGGCACGCAAATTTTGGCAAGATTATTTGAGATAATTGCCTGAATTTATCTGAAGTGCGTAAAAGGGTGCAAAGTGAAATTCTTAATCTTATTTGAGCTCATCAACAACCCAATAAAGCATTAGTATTTCCATATTGCCAGTGGTTTGCCCAAAGCTGTCTAGAGGACAAGTCTCTGAAAGAAGGTTTTTAATCTAGCTCTTCTAATTCCCAAGTTCAAAACATTTTCACCACTCTTTGCTAAGGCACTGAATACTGGAATTCGGTATTCTATTCACTAATGATGTTTCCTCCTAGGTTCACCAAGGACTAGTGCTTCAAATTCCTGACAAGTATTAATCTTAGGATTTGGGAACAAGAAATTAGAATTCCTGGGAATTCTTGAGAATTGGCAAAGTCATAAGTTATTCTTAAAATACTTTCAATACTCTGTACGCTCTTTACTTCTTATTATGGATATCTAAAACACGTTTGTTTATAAATACATTAATTATTAATTGTGACTTTATTAATGTTCATTATTAATAAATCATAGATATCAAGTTTAATAGTACTAAAATAAACTACAGTCTATAGCAAATATGCAAACACTGGAAAACACCAGAAAACATTATTGGGTGGGTTTTCAATAATGTAACATTTATATCTTCTAACAAGGTTAATGGCAGTATACAAAATCACATGTCAACGTTATCAATTTAAGGACTTATTTTGTTTCTAAAACCTGTTATTTCCAGAAACACTACTCATAGCAGTTGTATAAAATATTCCATGTGATTAAACTTACTATATTTATTTTATTTGCAAGAAAGACTCACTCTTAACAGCACACAGGGCCATGCTAACAGCTACATGGAAGACTGATTAGACTGTGATCTCTCCTACGTGTTCCTGTCCTGGTACCAAAAATGCTGACCTTAAACTTCCACTCCGCATGTCACAATCTCCTGAGATTCCTTTGATTCAGCAAATCCTCTATGTTGTTTATTCAGTGTAATTCTCTCAGGAGATAATATTTTTCTTCCCATTTCCCAGATTGTGCTTGGGGTTCAGAATTTAGAAAAGAATATAAAGGTAAAAGAAAGGCTGGAAAGAAATATCCACGTGGAAACACTACCTAGGACGCAGAGACCGGGATCATGAGCATTAGGGTGGAAGAGTTAGGTCAAATTATTTGTGTTCCGAGAAAGAGAAGGGCAACAACGAAGTAAGATTTATAACAGAATTTCCTCCTTTGTGAAATAAAGAGCCTTTTAAACCTTAAATTAGGTACTGAGTGTTCTACATGGATTTAAAATCCACTATCTTCCCAGGAAGAACTATTATTTAGGAGTTAATTGCTAGTTGCTTGTTTAGTCTTTCTGTGGCTGTCAGATTATTGCTGAGTGGGGGCCTCATAAACAAGAAGCTCCTAGCTTGTCCTCTCCAGACCAAATGGACATGTGTTTCCCATTTAAACATTTCATTGCCCCAACTAAAAACAAATCAGCTGTGTCTTTGGGATGTTAAGGGGAGAAAATTGGGATTTATTCCTGGACAAGCCTGAGAAAAACATTAACCTAATGGATGAAATATGTTTGTACTAAAGACTTCTTAAAAGTGTTGAATTGGACTTTCCCAACTTGATCTCCTCCTCCTTGAAAAGAAAGAAAAGTCCATCAGTATTATCCTAGCTTTGTCATTAAATGAGGAGTAATGGATAAACCTTGCTTTGGTTTAGATAAGTATCAAAAGGAATAGTCACTGCCTCTAGAGATTATTCACACACCTTTGACAATGTGGTCTAGAAGTCCTTCTATCTTGGCCTTATACAGTAATAGAAACCCACTTCCTGTTTTCTAAAGCCAAATTCCTTCTTCAATTCAATTTTTCCCAAGAAGGCACTCACTGATTTCTCAATGCTCAGTGTGGTCAGCAAGAAAATTGGTTCTGGAAAAAATATTTGACTTTCTGCATTGAAAATAATGGTCTCCTTAAGACTGCAAGCCCACTGTGGAGAAATTTTGGCTTATTCTGTGTTTTGTACCCTGATGGAGCACGGGAAATAGGAAAATAGATTATTTTCCTTGGCAAACCTGGGGCATGTTTGGTTTAGCAACTGAACAATTTTTAGAGTTTAAGCTAGACAGTGCAACATGAAGCAATTCTCAAAACTGTGTGTTAAGTTCTCAAGCATAACTAGGAAAATTCATCAACACTAATGATTTTATTCTGAATCTATGTGATAGGACTGCCCAGCAAGCAAAATATGTGAGGGTTGTTTTTTCTCCTTTTTGAGTCTAACTTTGCCACAAAAGGTTTGGAAACTCAAACAAACTTGAGAGCTGGCATACTCCACAGTGTACCCAAAGAACAGCTAGCTAACCAGAAGCTGGCATCTTGCTGGCATCTTACTCATATTTGTGCCATGCCACTCAGGCATTGAAAATACATCATAATACTATTAAAAAGTGTATTTTAATATTATCATCATATAGATACCTAATTCAAAATTGGAATGAAATGTAGAAGTCACTTTTCCATTACCCAAATTGGTAAGCCTCCATCTGGAGAGAGTACAATATATAATTCTTCTTGATTTAGGCTTTTGCTCCTAGAACCAACCCGACTGTGTCTCAGCAGAGAAAATTTTAGCATTAAGGATCAGTCTGTGGTTTTACCTAAGTTACCGTCAGGGCTTTCATATTCATAGCTTGATGTTCATCTTTGAATTTTGATTTTTTAAAGTAATACCTTAGGTTTTCCTTATCGTCCTTCTGTGAGTTACAAAATGATTTACATTCACGTGAAATGGAAGCACACTATCTCATATTGGAAAATCATGTTCAGTTTGTATTTGGTACTAACATTATTATCTTCTAACAGTAGATTGTGTTTAAGTTTCAGGAAACTTTCATGTGAATGTATAGATATATTATTCACCAAGGGAAGTACAAATATAATCAAAAATAATAATTATGATCATGATAATAGTTGTCATTGCTTGTTTGCAGACCCTAGTCCTTTATGCCTTCAGAGCAATTCTGAATACATAATATTCTCTGAAGTCACAATGGGAATTTTTTTTGGTATGGATGCCCAATTAATTGAATTAACTAACACATACCAAAAGTTTGTTCATTGCTCTGCAGCTCAAGCCATTGATTAACAACTGTTCTTAGATCCCCCTTCCTGCAATTTAAACTTTTCATCACACAGTCATTCAAGGAGCTTCTAACTGCTGCATGATTTATTGATATCTCCAACATTTTCTTAGAGTTCTACAATCATACTATTTTTTAATCTTTTTTGAAGCATAATTTACATACAAATACATAGTTTATGACTATGGTTTGATGAGTTTTAACAAATGTGTGCCGTCATGGAGCCATCACCCCAGTCAGGGTAGAGGACTGTTCCATCCCTCAGGAAGATCCCTTGTAACCTTTGCAATCAGTCCTCCCAAACCCAGCCCTAGGCAACCCACTGAATTTCTATTCCTATAGATTAGATTTGTCTTTTCTAGAGTGTCATTTAATGGAATCATACATATATACTTTATCTCCAACTTCTTGCACTCAACGTAATGTTTTTGGTATTCATCCATGTTGTTGCATGAATCAATAGTTTGTTTCTTCTCGTCACTGAGTAGTACTTAATTGTATAAATATACCACACATATGTTTGTTTATCCATTTATTGTGAGCATTTAAGTTATTTCCATTTGGGGTTACTATGAACAAAACAGTTATAAACATTTGTGTATAGGTCTTTACATATATTTCTTTTCTCCTGGATAAATATCTAGGAGTGGAATTTTTTTTGTCTTATGGTAATTATATTTTCATCTTGATAAGAAACTGACAAACTGTTCTCTAAAGTGATTATATCATTTTTCACTTCCACCAGCAATGTGTAAGATTTCCAGTTGCTCCACATCCTCACCAACAGTTGATATTGACAATCTCTTTAATTTTAGCCATTCTAAGGGGTGTGTAGTGGAAATCAGACTAAAGAAAAATGTTGCTTTAGGTAGGGTTTTTTTTCTTGAAATTAGGAGCCTACTAATCCATTATCTAATATTGAAATGAATCCATCTTGAAATTAATCCTGTGACTCAAGTGTATTAGCTATTCTTTCAAGGCTTAGGTCATTTGAAATTTTGATCAGCATAACAATTTTCTTGCCTTTATACTAGTAATTGTTCAATATATTGAGCAAAGGTGGACCCACAACAAATTTCTGAAGTGTGCTAATGAAAAAAACACAATCTTTGGATACAATTATTCAGCCAGTCAAAAATTATATCCAACTGTACTATATCATTATCTATCTCTTATTTCTTTATATTTTTTCTGTTGAAAAATGAGAAACTTACTCAAAAATTCTCTGGGACATTTTCAACTTTCTAGCTACCAGTCTGAGGATAAAGTCATCAGGTGAAAGATATAGAAGCCCTGCCATAATAAGTTTCCTAATTTTTAAAAGGCTTCCAGAAATGAAGATGAACAAGTATTTTGGAATATCCCAAACTACCAGTCTACAAATCCTGCCTATTTAAAGAAGCATAAAGTATATGACTACATCTTATCCTCTTGTGGCCATACTCTCTCTTTTTTTCTTTTTCTCAAAAAGCATTCACTCAGTAGTTTTCTGGGAAGCAAAGTCAAACAGGACTTAATAAGTCTTATTAGGGGGCTTAAACTGACAAAATATCAAACACAGACATTGCTCTAGGAAATCAAGCTGGATTCATTTTTCTAAAGGATCCTTAAGGAAGTTAGCGATGTCAGGATACACAGCACATTTTCCAGAACAGATGGAAGGGCAAATTTCCACACCCTAAAATCCTGCAGTTATGGATTATAATGTCTAAGTGAATGAGGATAATATCACTGTTCAGGAAACCCAGCATTCTCAGTCTTATACAGGCCAGAGGAAGTCTGAGCGTAGGCTAGTCGGAATATATGCCTGAGATCATCAAACTTATCGTTATATAATATATTATATAATATTATTACTGACAGCAGTTCAATATAGTACATTCAAACATCTCCCTCAACCCCTGTAGGCCAACATGAGTTTAGTCCAGGTATGTTCCTGAACTCAGTACAGTGGGTTCAGTACAAGGATCAGTTGCTCTGATGTCTCCAGGAACCCAACTAACAGGACCTTTGACTGGTTGTAGGGCTTATCCCCTATACCCATATAGGTATAATGCCTGTTATCTCCCTTCCTTAAAATGTTGAAATATCTTCCTGAGCCTACTCTTCTGGAACACTGTCTGCTGTCTATGAATTTCAAAAATGGCCTATAATGTTTTCCCCATTATATTTCTTTTGCTAATGATATAGCATTTAATTAATTTACAATAAAAAGGTAGTTTATATGAGTTCTTTGATATTTAAAATCTATCTTATATTATCAATATGTATAAAGATGAAGCTTGTAAATTGTCTTGTTCAACTCTTCTATAAGCTTTCTAATTTTCAGTCTATCATTTACTGAGAGAAGTATGTTAAAATTTCCAATTGGTATTGTGAATTTCTAAATTACTTTTTGTAATTCTGTCAATGTATGGATTATAAATTTTAAGGCTGTGTCATTAGATGTTGTTAAGTGTTATTTTACATTGTTAAGTTTTCATGTTGTTCTTTGACCATGATGTGATGATTCTCCCTATCCCTAATAGTGCTCTTGGCCTCAAAGTCTGTATTATCTGTCATTAATATGTATACACCAGGTTTCTTTGGCCTAGTATTCAACTGATTTATATTTTCTTCAAAATCCCATCCTTGTGTTTTGTGCATCTCTTGTCAACAGCGTATTTGCAGTATATTTTTAATCCCACCTGACCATCAGCAATTTATATGGTGTTGGGGTGATATGGGGAAGGAAGTTCATTCTTTCCCTGGGAGGGCAGGGGCTGAGTTAGGTACCTAGTGATAGAGACAGCAGGGACACTTGGGAGAAAGCCCCAGACTTCATTTTTTTGAAGCTTGAAGAAGGACAATTTTGTAATCATTCTTAGGCATCCACGGTGACTGCTGTTTTCCTCACTGACACAAAAATAGTTAACGTCAAGAAAACTCTTTGAAAACTCACCTGGAGACAAGAATGGAAAGTTTGGGGCTCAGGAGGAATAGGGAGTGCTGTCCAGGATGAGACAAGTTGTTCACAGCTAACCAGCATCAAACACTCCATTCCTGACAAAAAGGGGCATTGCACAGACAAGAAGCAGTAGGGAAAGGGGATGGAAGCAAAATACTTTGGGAACTTTGTCTTCACTCAAAAATTAGCTCTGTGCACTACTACTTTGGGGCTGGGCTATTTTGTGTTACAAAAGAGAAAAAAGAAATTCATCGGAACTCACTCACTGTTCTGTAGACTTTCCAAAGGGGTGGGGATAAGAGGCTTCTAAACTTTGAGTTTCATTTTTGTATCCAAAGGAGGTGGGGGAAGCCAACTTTAATTTTAAGAGTAGCTAGACAACAGGAGAAAAGTCTTGCATATACTTCTATACACTCCCTCCTTTCCTTTCCATGTCTTTCCTTCTTTCATTGGTTACCACACTTCTCTCATCTTTGAATTCCTTCTGCTATGTTGCCACACAGAGAGTCTGGGCCTCCTACAAATCATGACTCTCTCCGTTGAATCTGAGCTGTCCCTTGGAAGTATGGAAGAAAAAGGAAATCTACAATGTGATTCAAGTAGTATGTTAATCCTTCATGTGTGTTGCCTTGTTTAATCCCTCCACCAACCAATGGTGTAGGTATCACTTTACAAACAAAGAGAAAAGGCTCATAGGGGATAAATAACTTTCCAAGATTACACTGAAAATAAGTTAGTAGAGACTGGAAACAAGGTCCATGCTTTTCCCATTACATCATGTTATCCCCTAAAATTCCCCTCTGTAGAGTTCCCATCAATGTTTGCTATTCTGCAACAGGATTCCCATACCACACACACATACTTCTCCACTGCCCCCATCACATACATCAAAACTATGCCTTATGCTTTCAACACCATGCAGGAGTTATAATGGCTAGTAATAACTTCAAGGTATGGGTTACTTCATACAGCCCAGATAATGGGAGACTCCTGGAAACCCAAACAGTAAAGGCAGAAATTTAGGTTTACAGTAAAAAACCAAGGAAAATATTTTTGATATAAATCTTTAAGGGGCATTGCCTCTTCCATGCCTAGAAGCTTGATTGCGTGAGATAACTTCTATGTAGGATTTTTTTAAAACTCTTCTTAAAAATGTATTATAGCATCTTTCCTCCCTTCTTGGCTAGAGCAAAGTCTAGGATTACACAAACACACCCACCACAATCTTGCATGTCCCCCTGCTGAGGTTGTAAGATATACATGCCCATTATTTTTTCCCACACTTAACAAATTTTGAAATATAATAAGCACAGGAAAGTACAGAGATCAGTATCTTGAACATACTGTGCTTGCCACCCAGCTTTTGTCAAACTTTAATATTTGCATATTTGCATCTCATATTTTTTTCAACATCTTTATTAGAGTATAATTGCTCTACAATGGTTCATTAGCTTCTGCTGTATAACAAAGTGAATCAGCCAAACGTATACACATCCGCAAATCCCCTGCCTCTTGCGTCTCCCTCTCACCTTCCCTAACCCACCCCTCTAGGTGGTCACAAAGCACAGAGCTGGGAGAACACACAGAGTGCCTCAGGCTGTTGCAACGTCACACCGGCCTCTGCTGCCTCAGGCTCGCTCCGCATTCGGTACCCTGCCCACCGCCCCCCCCGCCACGCCCCGGCCTGTGTGAGCCAGAGCCCCCAAATCAGCTGCTCCTTTAACCCCGTCATGTCTGAGTGAAGAACAGAAGGCCTCAGGCAACCTACACACAGAGGCAGGGCCAAATCCAAAGCTGAACCCCAGGAGCTGTGCGAACAAGGAAGAGAAAGGGAAATTTCTCCCAGCAGCCTCAGGAGCAGCGGATTGAATCTCCACAATAAACTTGATGTACCTGCATCTGTGGAATACCTGAATAGACAACAAATCATCCCAAATTGAGGCAGTGGACTTTGAGAGCAATGAAATATATATATTTTTTTCTTTTTTCTTTTTTGTGAGTGTGTATGTGTATGCTTCTTTGTGTGATTTTGTCTCTATAGCTTTGTTTTAACCATTTGTCCTAGGGTTCCGTCTGTCCATTTCTTTTGTTGTTTTTTGTTTGTTTGTTTGTTTTAGTATAGTTTTTAGCACTTGTTATCATTCGTGGATTGGTTTTTTGGTTTGGTTGCTCTGTTCTTTTTTCTTTTTTTAAATTACTTTTTAATTTTTTTTCTTTTCAATAATTGCATTTTATTATTTTATTTTAATAACTTTATTTTATTTTATTTTATTTCTTAGTTTCTTTCTTTTTTTCTCCTTTTCTTCTGAACCATGTGGCGGACAGGGTATTGGTGCTCCGGCCAGGTGTCAGGCCTGTGTCTCTGAGGTGGGAGAGCTGAGTTCAGGACATTGGTTTACCAGAGACCTCAGGGGTCCAAGTAGTGTCAAATGGTGAAAGCACTCCTAGAGATCTCCATCTAAACGCCAAGACCCAGCTTCACTCAATGACCAGCAAGCAACAGTGATGGACACCCTATGCCAAACAACTAGCAAGACAGGAACACGACCACACCCATTAGCAGAGAGGCTGCCTAAAATCATATTAAGGTCACAGACCCCCCCAAAACACACCACCAGACACTGTCCTGCCCACCAGAAAGACAAGATTCAACCTCATCCACCAGAACACAGGCACCAGTCCCCTCCACCAGGAAGCCTACACAACCCACTGAACCAACCTTAGCCACTGGGGGCAAACACCAAAAACAACAGGAACTAAGAACCTGCAGCCTGCGAAAAGGAGACCCCAAACACAGTAAGTTAAGCAAAATGAGAAGACAGAGAAACACACAGCAGATGAAAGAGCAAGGTAAAAACCCACCAGACCAAACAGATGAAGAGGAACTAGGCAGTCTACCTGGAAAAGAATTCAGAGTAATGACAGTAAAGATGATCCAAAATCTTGGAAATAGAATGGAGAAAACACAAGAAACGTTTAACAAGGATGAAGAAGAACTAAAGAGCAACCAAACAATGATGAACAACACAATAAATGAAATTAAAAATACTCTAGAAGGGATCAATAGCACAATAACTGAGGCAGAAGAACGGATAAGTGACCTGGAAGATAAAATAGTGGAAATAACTACTGCAGAGCAGAATAAAGAAAAAAGAATGAAAAGAATTGAGGACAGTCTCAGAGACCTCTGGGACAACATTAAAGGCACCAACATTCGAATTAGAGGGGTCCTAAAAGAAGAATAGAAAAAGAAAGGGACTGAGAAAATATTTGAAGAGATTATAGTAGAAAACTTACCTATTATGGAAAAGGAAATAATCAAGTCCAGGAAGCACAGAGATTCCCATACAGGATAAATCCAAGGAGAAACACGCCAAGACACATATTAATCAAACTATCAAAAATTAAATACAGGGCTTCCCGGGTGGTGCAGTGGTTGAGAATCCACCTGCCAATGCAGGGGACACGGGTTCGAGCCCTGTTCTGGGAAGATCCCACATGCCGCGGAGCGGCTGTGCACATAAGCCACAACTACTGAGCCTGCGCATCTGGAGCCTGTGCTCCGCAACAAGAGAGGCCACGATAGTGAGAGGCCCGCACACAGTGATGAAGAGTGGCCCCCACTTGCCGCAACTAGAGAAAGCCCTCACACAGAAACGAAGACCCAACACAGCCATAAATAAAAAATAAATAAATAAAAATTAAAATGGAGATTTCTTTAAAAAAAAATTAAATACAAAGAAAAATATTAAAAGCAGCAAGGGAAAAGCAACAAATAACATACAAGGGAATCCCCATAAGGTTAACAGCTGATCTTTCAGCAGAAACTCTGCAAGCCAGAAGGGAGTAGCAGGACATATTCAAAGTGATGAAAGGGAAAAACCTAAAACCAAGATTACTCTACCCAGCAAGAATCCTATTCAGATTAGATGGAGAAAATAATATCTTTACAGACAAGCGAAAGCTAAGAGAATTCGGCACCACAAAGCCAGCTTTAGAAAAAATGCTAAAGAAACTTCTCTAGGTGGGAAACACGAGAAGAAAAAGACTCACAAAACAAACCCAAAACAATTAAGAAAATGGTAATAGGAACACACATATTGATAATGACCTTAAATGTAAATGGATTAAATGCTCCAACCAAAAGACATAGACTGGCTGAATGGATACAAAAACAAGGCCCATATATATGTTGTCTACAAGACCCCACTTCAGACCTAGGGACACATACAGACTGAAAGTGAGGGGATAGCAAAAGATATTCCATGCAAATGGAAATCAAAAGAAAGCTGGAGTAGCAATTCTCATATCAGACAAAATAGACTTTAAAATAAAGAATATTACAAGAGACAAACCAGGACACTACATAATGATCAAGGGATCAATCCCAAAAGAAGATATAACAATTCTAAATATTTATGCACCCAACATAGGAGCACCTCAGTAAATAAGGTAAATGCTAACAGCTATAAAAGAGGAAATCAACAGTAACAAAATCATAGTAGGGGACTTTAAAACCCCACTTTCACCAATGGACAGATCATCCAAACAGAACATTAATAAGGAAACACAAGGTTAAATGACACATTAAACAAGATGACTTAATTGATATTTATAGGACATTCCATCCAAAAACAACAGAATACACTTTCTTCTCAAGTGCTCATGGAACATTCTCCAGGATAGATCATATCGTGGGTAAAAAACCAAGCCTTGGTAAATTTAAGAAAATTGAAATCGTATCAAGTATCCTTCTGACCACAATGCTAGACTAGATATCAATTGCAGGAAAATAATCTGTAAAAATACAAACACATGGAGGCTAAACAACACATTATTTAATAACCAAGACATCACTGAGGAAATCAAAGAGGAAATCAAAAAATACTTAGAAACAAATGACAATGAAAACACGACGAACCAAAACCTATGGGACACAGCAAAAGCAGTTCTAAGAGGGAAGTTTATAGCAATACAATCCTACCTCAAGAAACAAGAAACACCTCAAATAAATAACGTAATGTTACACCTAAAGCAATTACAGAAAGAAGAACAAAAAAACCTCAAAGTAAGCAGAAGGAAAAAAATCATAAAGATCAGAGCAGAAATAAATGAAACAGAAATGAAGGAAACAAGAGCAAAGATCAATAAAACTAAAAGCTGGTTCTTTGAGAAGATAAACAAAATTGATAAAACATCAGCCAGACTCATGAAGAAAAAAAGGGAGAAGACTGAAATCAATAAAATTAGAAGTGAAAAAGGAGAAATAACAACTGACCCTGCAGAAATACAAAGGATCAGAGAGACTACTACAAGCAACCATATGCCAATAATATGGAAAACCTGGAAGAAATGGACAAATTCTTAGAAAAGCACAACCTTCCGTGACTGAATCAGGAAGAAATAGAAAATAATAGACCAAAAACAAGCACTGAAATTGAATCTGTGTTTAAAAATCTTCCAACAAACAAAAGCCCAGGACCAGATGGCCTCATAGGCGAATTGTATCAAACATTAAGAGAAGAGCTAACACCTATCCTTCTCAAACTGTTCCAAAATATAGCAGAGGGAGGAACACTCCCAATCTCATTCTACAAGAACACCATCACCTGATACCAAAACCAGACAAAGATGTCACAAAGAGAGAAGACTAGAGGTCAATATCACTGATGAACAAAGATGCAAAAATCCTCAACAAAATACTAGCAAACAGAATCCAACAGCACATTAAAAGGATCATACACCGTGATCAAATGGGATTTATCCCAGGAATGTAAGGATTCTTCAATATATATTTTTCAATAAATCAATCAATGTGATACACCATATTAGCAAATTGAAGAATAAAAACCATATGATCAACTAAAAATGATGCAGAAAAAGCTTTCAACAGAATTCAACACCCATTTATGATAAAAACCCTTGAGAAAGTAGGCATAGAGGGAACTTACCTCAACATAATAAAGGCCATATATTACAAACCCACAGCCAACATCGTTCTCAATGGTGAAAAACAGAAACCATTTCCACTAAGATCAGGAACAAGACAAGGTTGCCCACTCTCACCACTATTATTCAACATAGTTTTAGAAGTTTTAGGCACAGCAATTGGAGAAGAAAAAGAAATAAAAGTAATCCAAATCAGAAAAGAAGAAGTTAAGCTGTCATTGTTTGCAGATGACATGATACTAGACATAGAGAATCCTAAAGACGCTACCAGAAAACTACTAGATTTAATCAGTGAATTTAGTAAAGCAGCTGGATACAAAATTAATGAACAGAAATCTCTTGCATTCCTATACACTAATGATGAAAAATCTGAAAGAGAAATTAAGGAAACACTCCCATTTACCAATGCAACAAAAAGAATAAAATACCTAGGAATAAAACTACCTAAGGAGACAAAAGACCTGTATGCAGAAAACTGTAAGACACTGATGAAAGAAATTAAAGATGATACAAACAGATGGAGAGATATACCATGTTCTTGGATTGGAAGAATCAATATTGTGAAAATGACTATACTACCCAAAGCAATCTACAGATTCAATGCAATCCCTATCAAACTACCAATGGCATTTTCAGAGAAGTAGAACCAAAAATTTCACAATTTGTATAGAAACACAAAAGACCCCGAAGAGCCAAAGCAACCTTGAGAAAGAAAAACGGAGCTGGAGGAATCAGGATCCATGACTTCATACAATACTACAAAGCTACAGTAATCAAGACAGTATGGTACAGGCACAGAAACAGAAATATAGATCAATGGAACAGAATAGAAAGCCCAGGGATAAACCCACACACATATGGTCACCTTATTTTTGACAAAGGAAGCAAGAATATACAATGGAGAAAAGATAGCCTCTTCAATAATTGGTACTGGGAAAACTGCACAGCTACATGTAAAAGAATGAAATTAGAACACTCACTAACACCATATACAAAAATAAACTCAAAATGGGTTAAAGACCTAAATGTAAGGCCAGACACTATAAAACTCTTAGAGGAAAACATAAGCAGAACACTCTATGACATAAATCACAGCAACATCCTTTTTGACCCACCTCCTAGAGAAAGGGAAATAAAAACAAAGATAAACAAATGGGACCTAATGAAACTTAAAAGCTTTTGCACAGCAAAGGAAGACATAAACAAGACTAAAAGACAGCCCTCAGAATGGGAGAAAATATTTGCCGATGAAGCAACTGACAAAGGATTAATCTCCAAAAAATACAAGCAGCTCATGCAGCTGAATATCAAAAAAACAAACAACCCAATCCAAAAATGGGCAGAAGACCTAAATAGACATTTCTCCAAAGAAGATATACAGATTGCCAACAAACACATGAAAGGATGCTCAACACCACTAATCATTAGAGAAATGCAAATCAAAACTGAAATGAGGTATCACCACACACCAGTCACAATGGCCATCATCAAAAAATCTACAAACAATAAATGCTGGAGAGGGTGTGGAGAAAAGGGAACCCTCTTGCATTGTTGGTGGGAATGTAAATTGATACAGCCACTATGGAGAACAGTATGGAGGTTACTTAAAAACTAAAAATAGAACTACCATACGACCCAGCAATCCCACTACTGGGCATATACCCTGAGAAAACCATAATTCAAGAAGAGTCATGTACCACAATGTTCATTGCAGCTCTATTTACAATAGCCAGGACATGGAAGCAACCTAAGTGTCCATCGACAGATGAATGGACAAAGAAGATGTGGCACATATATACACAAATTACTCAGCCATAAAAAGAAAAGAAATTGAATTATTTGTAGTGAGTTGGATGGACATAGAGTCTGTCATACAGAGTGAAGTCAGAAAAAGAAAAACAAATACTATATGTTAACATGTACATAAGGAATCTAAAAAGAAAAAATGCTTACAAAGAACCTAAGGTCAGGACAGGAATAAAGTTGGAGATGTAGAGAATGGACTTGAGGACAGGGTGAGGGGCAAGGGTAAGCTGGGACGAAGTGAGAGAGTGGCCTGGACTTATATATGCTACCAAATGTAAAATATATAGCTAGTGGGAAGCAGCCGCATAGCACAGGGAGATCAGCTCGGTGTTTTGTGACCACCTAGAGAGGCGGGATAGGGAGGGTGGGAGGGAGACACAAGAGGAAGGAGACATGGGGATACATCTTTATGCATAGCTAATTCACTTTGTTATAAAGCAGAAACTAACACACCATTGTAAAGTAATTATACTTCAATAAAGATGTTAAAAAAAAAAAAAAGCAGCCAGCTGATCTCCCTGTGCTCTGCAGCTGCTTCCCACCTGTGATCTATTCTATATTTGGTAGTGTATATATGTCCATGCCACTCTCTCACCTCATCCCAGCCCAACCCTCTCCCTCCCCGTGTCCTCAAGTCCACTCTCCACCTCTGTGTCTTTATTCCTCTCCTGCCCCTAGGTTCCTCAGAACATTTTTTTTTTTTTTTTAGATACCATATACATGGGTTAGCACACAATATTTGTTTTTCTTTTTCTCACTTCACTCTGTATGACACACTCTAGGTCCATCCACCTCACTACAAATAACTCAATTTCGTTTCTTTCTATGGCTGAGTAATATTCCATTGTATATATGTGCCACATCTTCTTTATCCATTCATCTGTCAATGGACACTTAGGTTGCTTCCATGTCCTGGCTATTGTAAATAGTGCCGCAATGAGCATTGTGGTATGTGTCTCTTTTTGAATTATGGTTTTCTCAGGGTATATGTCCAGTAGTGGGATTGCTGGTCATATGGTAGTTCTATTTTTAGTTTTTAAGTAACCTCCATACTGTTCTCCATAGTGGCTGTATCAATTTACATTCCCACCAACAGTGCAAGAGGGTTCCCTCTTCTCCACACCCTCTCCAGCATTTATTGTTTGTAGATTTTTTGATGATGGCCATTGTGACTGGTGTGAGGTGATACCTCACTGTAGTTTTGATTTGCATTTCTCTAATGATTTGTGAAGTTGAGCATCCTTTCATGTGTTTGTTGACAATCTGTATATCTTCTTTGGAGAAATGTCTATTTAGGTCTTCTGCCCATTTTTTTATTAGGTTGTTTGTTTTTTGATATTGAGCAGCATGAGCTCCTTGTATATTTTGGAGATTAATGATTTGTCCAATGATTCGTTTGCAAATATTTTCTCCCATTCTGAAGGTTGTCTTTTAGTCTTGGTTATAGTTTCTGTGCTGTGCAAAAGCTTTTAAGCTTCATTAGGTCCCATTTGTTTATTTTTGTTTTTATTTCCCTTGCTCTAGTAGGTGGGTTAAAAAAGATGTTGCTGTGATTTATGTCATAGAGTGTTCAGCCAATGTTTTCCTCTAAGAGATTTTTTTTAATATCTTTATTGGAGTATAATCGCTTTACAATGGTGTGTTAGTTCCTGCTTTATAACAAAGTGAATCAGCTATACATATACGTATATCCCCATATCTCCTCCCTCTTGCGTCTCCCTCCCATCCTCCCTATCCCACCCTCCCTATCCCACCCCTCTAGGTGGTCACAAAACACTGAGCTGATCTCCCTGTGCTATGTGACTGCTTCCCAATAGCAAACTATTTTACATTTGGTAGTATATATAAGTCCATGCCACTCTCTCACTTCGTCCCAGCTTACCCTTACCCCTCCCCGTATCCTCAAGTCCATTCTCTACATAGGCGTTTTTATTCCTATCCTGCCCCTAGGTTCTTCAGAACTTTTTTTTTTTATAGATTCCACATATATGTATTAGCATACAGTATTTGTTTTTCTCTTTCTGACTTACTTCACTCTGTATGACAGACTCTAGGTCCATCCACCTCACTACAAATAACTCAATTTCGTTCCTTTTTTTTTTTTTAATTAATTTTATTTATTTATTTATTTATGACTGTGTTGGGTCCTCGTTTCTGTGTGAGGGCTTTCTCTAGTTGTGGCAAGCAGGGGCCACTCTTCATTGCGGTGTGCGGGCTTCTCACCACCGCGGCTTCACTTGTTGCGGAGCACAGGCTCCAGACGCACAGGCTCAGTAACTGCGGCTCACAGGCCCAGCTGCTCTGCGGCATGTGGGATCTTCCCAGACCAGGGCTCGAGCCTGTGTCCCCTGCATTGGCAGGCAGACTCTCAACCACTGTGCCACCAGGGAAGCCCAATTTCGTTCCTTTTTATGGCTGAGTAATATTCCATTGTATATATGTGCCCCATCTTTATTCATTCACCTGTCGATGCACACTTAGGTTGCTTCCATGTCCTGGCTATTGTAAATAGAGCTGCAATGAACATTGTGGTACATGACTCTTCTTGAATTATGGTTTTCTCAGGGTATATGCCCAATAGTGGGATTGCTGGGTCGTATGGTAGTTCTATTTTTAGTTTTTAAGTAACCTCCATACTGTTCTCCATAGTGGCTGTATCAATTTACATTCCCACCAACAGTGCAAGAGGGTTCCCTTTTCTCCACACCCTCTCCAGCATTTATTGTTTGTAGATTTTTTGATGATGGCCATTGTGACTGGTGTGAGGTGATACCTCATTTTAGTTTTGATTTGCACTTCTCTAATGATTAGTTATGTGGAGCATCCTTTCATGTGTTTGTTGGCAATCTGTATATCTCCTTTGGAGAAATGTCTATTTTGGTATTCTGCCCATTTTTGGATTGGATTGTTTGTTTTTTTTATTGAGCTCCATGAATTGTTTGTATATTTTGGAGATTAATCCTTTGTCTTTTGTTTCATTTGCAAATATTTTCTCCCATTCTGAGGGTTGTCTTTTAGTCTTCTTTATGTCTTCCTTTGCTGTGCAAAAGCTTTTAAGCTTCATTAGGTACCATTGGCTTATTTTTGTTTTTATTTCCCTTTCTCTAGGAGGTGGGTCAAACAGGATCTTGCTGTGATTTATGTCATAGAGTGTTCTGCTTATGTTTTCCTCTAAGAGTTTTATAGTGTCTGGCCTTACATTTAGGTGTTTCATCCATTTTGTTTATTTTTGTGTATAGTGTTAGGGGGTGTTCTAATTTCATTCTTTTACATGTAGCCGTCCAGTTTTCCCAGCTCCACTTACTGAAGAGGCTGTCTTTTCTCCATTGTATATTCTTGCCTCCTTTTTCAAAAATAAGGTGACCATATGAGCGTGGGTTTATCCCTGTGCTTTCTTCCTTGTTCCATTGATCTATATTTCTGTTTTTGTTCCTGTACCATACTGTCTTGATTACTGTAGCTTTGTAGTATAGTCTGAAGTCAGGGAGCCTGATTCCTCCAGCTCCGTTTTTCTTTCTCAAGATTGCTTTGGCCTTTCGGGGTCTTTTGTGTTTCTATACAAATTGTGAAATTTTTGGTTCTAGTTCTGTGAAAAATGCCATTGGTAGTTTGATAGGGATTGCATTGAATCTGTAGATTGCTTTGGATAGTATAGTCATTTTCACAATGTTGATTCTTCTAAAACAAGGACATGATATATCTCTCCATTTGTTTGTATCATCTTTAATTTCTTTCATCAGTGTCTTATAGTTTTCTGCATGCAGGTGTTTTGTCTCCTTAGGTAGGTTTATTCCTTGGTATTTTATTTTTTTTGTTGAAACGGTACATATGAGTCTGTCCTGAATTTCTCTTTCAGATTTTTCATCATTAGTGTATAGGAATGCAAGAGATTTCTGTGCATTAATTTTGTATCCTGCTACTTTACCGAATTCATTGTTAAAGTCTAGTAGTTTTCTGGTAGTGTCCTTAGGATTCTCTATGTATAGTATCATGTCATCTGCAAACAGTGACAGCTTAACTTCTTCTTTTCTGATTTGGATTCCTTTTATTTCTTTTTCTTCTCTGATTGCTGTGGCTAACACTTCCAAAACTATGTTGAATAATAGTGGTGAGAGTGGGCAACCTTGTCTTGTTCCTGATCTTAGTGGAAATGGTTTCAGTTTTTCAACATTGAGAATGATGTTGGCTGTGGGTTTGTCATATATGGTCTTTATCATGTTGAGGTAAGTTCCCTCTATGCCTACTTTCTCTAGGGTTTTTATCATAAATGGGTGTTGAATTTTGTCAAAATCTTTTTCTGCATCTATTGAGATGATCATATGGTTTTTATCCTTCAATTTTTTAATTTGGTGTATCACATTGATTGATTTGCATATATTCAAGAATTCTTGTATTCCTGGGATAAACCCTATTTGATCAGGGTGTATGATACTTTTAATGTGCTGTTGTATCCTGTTTGCTAGTATTTTGTTGAGGATTTTTGCGTCAGTGTTCATCGTTGATATTGACCTCTAGTTTTCTTTCTTTGTGACATCTTTGTCTGGTTTTAGTATCAGGGTGCTGGTGTCCTCGTAGAATGAAATTGGGAGTGTTCCTCCCTCTGCTATATTTTGGAAGAGTTTGAGAAGGATAGGTGTTAACTCTTCTCTAAATGTTTGATAAAATTCACCTGCGAAGGCCTCTGGTCCTGGGCTTTCGTTTGTTGGAAGACTTTTAATCACAGTTTCCATTTCAGTGCTTGTGATTTGTCTGTTTATATTTTCTATTTCTTCCTGGTTCAGTCTTGGTAGATTGTGCTTTTCAAAGAATTTGTTCATTTCCTCCAGGTTGTCCATTTTATTGACATATAGTTGCTTGTAGTAATCTCTCATGATCCTTTGTATTTCTGCAGTGTCAGTTGTTACTTCTCCTTTTACATTTCTAATTCTATTGATTTGAGTCTTCTCCCTTTTTTTCTTGATGAGTCTGGCTAATGGTTTATCAGTTTTGTTTATCTTCCCAAAGAACCAGCTTTTAATTTTATTGATCTTTGCTATCGTTTCGTTCATTTCTTTTTCATTGATTTCTGATCTGATCTTAATGATTTCTTCCCTTCTACTAACTTTGGGGTTTTTTTGTTCTTCCTTCCCTAATTGCTTAGGTGTAAGTTTAGGTGGTTCATTTGAGATTTTTCTTGTTTCCTGAGGTAGGATTTTATTGCTATAAACTTCCGTCTTAAAACGGCTTTTGCTGCGTCCCATAGGTTTTGGATCATCATGTTTTCATTGTCATTTGTTTCTAGGTATTTTTTGATTGCTTCTTTGATTTCTTCAGTAATCTCTTGGTTATTTAGTAGTGTATTGTTTAGCCTCCATGTGTTTGTATTTTTTACAGATTTTTTCCTGTAATTGATATCTAGTCTTATAGCATTGTGGTCAGAAAAGATACTTGATACTATTTCAACTTTCTTAAATTTACCAAGGCTTGATTTGTGACCCAAGATATGATCTATCCTGGAGAATGTTCCATGAACACTTGAGAAGAAAGTGTATTCTGTTGTTTTGGATGGAATATTCTATAAATATCAATTAAGTCCCTCTTGTTTAATGTGTCAATTAAAGCTTATGTTTCCTTATGTATTTTCATTTTAGATGATCTGTCCATTGCTGAAAGTTGAAAGTCCCCTACTATGATTGTGTTACTGTCGATTTCCCCTTTTATGGCTGTTAGCATTTGCCTTATGTATTGAGGTGCTCCTATTTTGGGTGCATATATATTTACAATTTTTATATCTTCTTGGATTGATCCCTTGATCATTATGTAGTGTCCT
Organism: Eubalaena glacialis; assembly: GCF_028564815.1. Classification (NCBI taxonomy): domain Eukaryota; kingdom Metazoa; phylum Chordata; class Mammalia; order Artiodactyla; family Balaenidae; genus Eubalaena; species Eubalaena glacialis. The sequence continues at coordinate 62,515,501 of NC_083718.1, forward strand.
TCTTTGTTTCTTTTTTTTTTTTTTTTTAAACATCTTTATTGAAGTATAATTGCTTTACAATGGTGTGCTAGCCTCTGCTTTACAACAAAGTGAATCAGTTACACATATACATATGTTGCCATATCTCTTCCCTCTTGCATCTCCCTCCCTCCCACCCTCCCTATCCCACCCCTCTAGGTGGTCACAAAGCACCGAGCTGATCTCCCTGTGCTATGCGGCTGCTTCCCACTAGTTATCTATTTTACATTTGGTAGTGTATATATGTCCATGACACTCTCTCACCCTGTCACATCTCACCCCTCCCCCTCCCCATATCCTCAAGTCCATTCTCTAGTAGGTCTGTGTCTTTATTCCCATCTTGCCACTAGGTTCTTCATGACCTCTTTTTTTTTTTTTTTTTTTCCCTTAGATTCCATATATATGTGTTAGCATACTGTATTTGTTTTTCTCTTTCTGACTTACTTCACTCTGTATGACAGACTCTAACTCCATCCACCTCATTACAAACACCTCCATTTCATTTCTTTTTATGGCTGAGTAATATTCCATTGTATATATGTGCCACATCTTCTTTATCCATTCATCCGATGATGGACACCTAGGTTGCTTCCATGTCCTGGCTATTGTAAACAGAGCTGCAATGAATATTTTGGTACATGACTCTTTCTGAATTATGGTTTTCTCAGGGTATATGCCCAGTAGTGGGATTGCTGGGTCATATGGTAGTTCTATTTTTAGTTTTTTAAGGAACCTCCATACTGTTCTCCATAGTGGCTGTATCAATTTACATTCCCACCAACAGTGCAAGAGTGTTCCCTTTTCTCCACACCCTCTCCAGCATTTATTGTTTCTAGATTTTTTGATGATGGCCATTCTGACCGGTGTGAGATGATACCTCATTGTAGTTTTGATTTGCATTTCTCTAATGATTAATGATGTTGAGCATTCTTTCATGTGTCTGTTGGCAATCTGTATCTCTTCTTTGGAGAAATGCCTATTTAGGTCTTCTGCCCATTTTTGGATTGGGTTGTTTGTTTTTTTGTTATTGAGCTGCATGAGCTGCTTGTAAATCTTGGAGATTAATCCTTTGTCCGTTGCTTCATTTGCAAATATTTTCTCCCATTCTGAGGGTTGTCTTTTGGTCTTGTTTATGGTTTCCTTTGCTGTGCAAAAGCTTTTAAGTTTCATTAGGTCCCATTTGTTTATTTGTGTTTTTATTTCCATTTCTCTAGGACCTGGGTCAAAAAGGATCTTGCTGTGACTTATGTCATACAGTGTTCTGCCTATGTTTTCCTCTAAGAGTTTGATAGTGTCTGGCCTTACACTTAGGTCTTTAATCCATTTTGAGTTTATTTTTGTGTATGGTGTTAGGGAGTGTTCTAATTTCATACTTTTACATGTACCTGTCCAATTTTCCCAGCACCACGTATTGAAGAGGCTGTCTTTTCTCCACTGTATATGCTTGCCTCCTTTATCAAAGATAAGGTGACCATATGTGCGTGGGCTTATCTCTGGGCTTTCTATCCTGTTCCATTGATCTATATTTCTGTTTTTGTGCAGTACCAAACTGTCTTGATTACTGTAGCTTTGTAATATAGTCTGAAGTCAGGGAGCCTGATTCCTCCAGCTCCATTTTTCATTCTCAAGATTGCTTTGGCTATTCGGGGTCTTTTGTGTTTCCATACAAATTGTGAAATTTTTTGTTCTAGTTCTGTGAAAAATGCCAGTGGTAGTTTGATAGGGATTGCATTGAATCTGTAGATTGCTTTGGGTAGCAGAGTCATTTTCACAATGTTGATTCTTCCAATCCAAGAACATGGTATATCTCTCCATCTATTTGTATCATCTTTAATTTCTTTCATCAGTGTCCTATAATTTTCTGCATACAAGTCTTTTGTCTCCTTAGGTAGGTTTATTCCTAGGTATTTTATTCTTTTTGTTGCAATGGTAAACGGGAGTGTTTTCTTAATTTCACTTTCAGATTTTTCATCATTAGTATACAGGAATGCAAGAGATTTCTGTGCATTAATTTTGTATCCTGCTACTTTACCAAATTCATTGATTAGCTCTAGTAGTTTTCTGGTAGCATCTTTTGGATTCTCTATGTATAGTATCATGTCATCTGCAAACAGTGACAGCTTTACTTCTTCTTTTCCGATTTGGATTCCTTTTATTTCTTTTTCTTCTCTGATTGCTGTGGCTAACACTTCCAAAACTATGTTGAATAATAGTGGTGAGAGTGGGCAACCTTGTCTTGTTCCTGATCTTAGTGGAAATGGTTTCAGTTTTTCACCATTGAGGACAATGTTGGCTGTGGGTTTGTCATATATGGCCTTTATTATGTTGAGGAAAGTTCCCTCTATGCCTACTTTCTGCAGGACTTTTATCATAAATGGGTGTTGAATTTTGTCGAAAGCTTTCTCTGCATCTATTGAGATGATCATATGGTTTTTCTCCTTCAATTTGTTAATATGATGTATCACGTTGATTGATTTGCGTATATTGAAGAATCCTTGCATTCCTGGAATAAACCCCACTTGATCATGGTGTATGATCCTTTTAATGTGCTGTTGGATTCTGTTTGCTAGTATTTTGTTGAGGATTTCTGCATCTATGTTCATCAGTGATATTGGCCTGTAGTTTTCTTTCTTTGTGACATCTTTGCCTGGTTTTGGTATCAGGGTGATGGTGGCCTCGTAGAATGAGTTGGGGAGTGTTCCTCCCTCTGCAATATTTTGGAAGAGTTTGAGAAGGATAGGTGTTAGCTCTTCTCTAAATGTTTGATAGAATTCGCCTGTGAAGCCATCTGGTCCTGGGCTTTTGTGTGTTGGAAGATTTTTAATCACAGTTTCAATTTCAGTGCTTGTGATTGGTCTGTTCATATTTTCTATTTCTTCCTGGTTCAGTCTCGGCAGGTTGTGCATTTCTAAGAATCTGTCCATTTCTTCCAGGTTGTCCATTTTATTGGCATAGAGTTGCTTGTAGTAATCTCTTATGATCGTTTGTATTTCTGCAGTGTCAGTGGTTACTTCTCCTTTTTCATTTCTAATTCTATTAATTTGAGTCTTCTCCTTTTTTCTCTTGATGAGTCTGGCTAATGGTTTATCAATTTTGTTTATCTTCTCAAAGAACCAGCTTTTAGTTTCATTGATTTTTGCTATTGTTTCCTTCATTTCTTTTTCATTTATTTCTGATCTGATCTTTATGATTTCTTTCCTTCTGCTAGCTTTGGGGTTTTTTTGTTCTTCTTTCTCTAATTGCTTTAGGTGCAAGGTTAGGTTGTTTATTCGAGATGTTTCCTGTTTCTTGATGTAGGCTTGTATTGCTATAAACTTCCCTCTTAGAACTGCTTTTGCTGCATCCCATAGGTTTTGGATCGTCGTGTCTCCATTGTCATTTGTTTCTAGGTATTTTTTGATTTCCCCTTTGATTTCTTCAGTGATCACTTCGTTATTAAGTAGTGTATTGTGTAGCCTCCATGTGTTTGTATTTTTTACAGATCTTTTCCTGTAATTGATATCTAGTCTCATAGCGTTGTGGTCGGAAAAGATACTTGATACGATTTCAATTTTTTAAAATTTACCAAGGCTTGATCTGTGACCCAAGATATGATCTATCCTGGAGAATGTTCCATGAGCACTTGAGAAAAATGTGTATTCTGTTGTTTTTGGGTGGAATGTCCTATAAATATCAATTAAGTCCATCTTGTTTAATGTATCATTTAAAGCTTGTGTTTCCTTATTTATTTTCATTTTGGATGATCTGTCCATTGGTGAAAGTGGGGTGTTAAAGTCCCCTACTATGATTGTGTTACTGTCGATTTCCCCTTTTATGGCTGTTAGTATTTGCCTTATGTATTGAGGTGCTCCTATGTTGGGTGCATAAAGATTTACAATTGTTATACCTTCCTCTTGGATCGATCCCTTGATCATTATATAGTGTCCGTCTTTGTCTCTTGTAATTGTCTTTATTTTAAAGTCTATTTTGTCTGATATGAGAATTGCTACTCCAGCTTTCTTTTGATTTCCATTTGCATGGAATATCTTTTTCCATCCCCTCACTTTCAGTCTGTATGTGTCTCTAGGTCTGAAGTGGGTCTCTTGTAGACAGCATATATATGGGTCTTGTTTTTGTATCCATTCAGCCAGTCTGTGTCTTTTGGTGGGAGCATTTAATCCATTTACATTTAAGGTAGTTATCGATATGTATGTTCCTATTCCCATTTTCTTAAATGTTTTGGGTTTGTTATTGTAGGTGTTTTCCTTCTCTTGTGTTTCTTGCCTAGAGAAGTTCCTTTAGCATTTGTTGTAAAGCTGGTTTGGTGGTGCTGAACTCTCTCAGCTTTTGCTTGTCTGTAAAGGTTTTAATTTCTCCATCAAATCTGAATGAGATCCTTGCTGGGTAGAGTAATCTTGGTTGTAGGTTTTTCTCCTTCATCACTTTAAGTATATCCTGCCACTCCCTTCTGGCTTGCAGCGTTTCTGCTGAAAGATCAGCTGTTAACCTTATGGGGATGCCCTTGTGTGTTATCTGTTGTTTTTCCCTTGCTGCTTTTAATATGTTTTCTTTATATTTAATTTTTGATAGTTTGATTAATATGTGTCTTGGTGTGTTTCTCCTTGGATTTATCCTGTATGGGACTCTCTGTGCTTCCAGGACTTGATTAACTATTTCCTTTCCCATATTAGGGAAGTTTTCAACTATAATCTCTTCAAATATTTTCTCAGTCCCTTTCTTTTTCTCTTCTTCTTCTGGGACCCCTATAATTCGAATGTTGGTGCGTTTAATGTTGTCCCAGAGGTCTCTGAGACTGTCCTCAGTTCTTTTCATTCTTTTTTCTTTATTCTGCTCTGCAGTAGTTATTTCCACCATTTTATCTTCCAGGTCACTTATCCGTTCTTCTGCCTCAGTTATTCTGCTATTGATCCCATCTAGAGTATTTTTAATTTCATTTATTGTGCTTGTCATCGTTTCTTGGTTCCTCTTTAGTTCTTCTACGTCCTTGTTAAATGTTTCTTGCATTTTGTCTATTCTATTTCCAAGACTTTGGATCATCCTTACTATCATTATTCTGAATTCTTTTTCAGGTAGACTACCTATTTCCTCTTCATTTGTTAGGTCTGGTGTGTTTTGACCCTGCTCCTTCATCTGCTGTGTGTTTTTCTGTCTTCTCATTTTGCTTATCTTACTGTGTTTGGGGTCTCCTTTTCACAGGCTGCAGGTTCGTAGTTCCTGTTGTTTTTGGTATCTGTCTCCAGTGGCTAAGGTTGGTTCAGTGGGTTGTGTAGGTTTCCTGGTGGAGGGAACTAGTGCCTGTGTTCTGGTGGATGAGGCTGGATGTTGTCTTTCTGGTGGGTTCGTCCACGTCTGGTGGTGTGTTTTGGGGTGTCTGTGGCCTTATTATGATTTTAGGCAGCCTCTCTGTTAATGGATGGGGCTGTGTTCCTCTCTTGCTAGTTGTTTGGCATAGGGTGTCCAGCACTGTAGCTTGCTGGTCGTTGAGTGAAGCTGGGTCTTGATGTTGAGATGGAGATCTGTGAGAGATTTTCGCCGTTTGGTATTACGTGGAGCTGGGAGGTCTCTTGTGGACCAGTGTCCTGAAGTTGGCTCTCCCACCTCAGAGGCACAGCCCTGATGCCTGGCTGGAGCACCAAGAGCCTTTCATCCACACGGCTCAGAATAAAAGGGAGAAAAAATGGAAAGAAAGAAAAAAAGAGGATAAAATAAAATAAAATAAAGCAATTATAATAAAAAATAAGAAAAAAAATTATTAAGAGTAAATTTATTAAGAAAAAAAATTTTTTTTAATTTTTAAAAATAGATTTATTAATTTTTTATACTAAAAATAAGAAAAAAATTATGTAGAAAAAATTTATTAAGAAAAAAAAATTTTTTAATTTTTTAAAATAAAAAATATGAAAAAACTTATTAAAAATTTTTTTAAAAATAGAAAATAAGGAAAAAATTATTAAGAAAACATTTATTAGGGAAAAAAAAAATTTTTAAGCCAAAAAATAAAAAATAAAAACGGACGGACCTAACCCTAGGACTAACGGTGAGAGCAAAGCTATACAGACAAAATCTCACCCAGAAGCATACACATCTACACTCACAAAAAAAAGGAAAAGGGGAAAAGTTAATATATCCTGCTCCCAAAGTCCATCTCCTAAATTTGGGATGATTCGTTGTCTAGTCAGGTATTCAACAGATGCAGGCACATCAAGTTGTTTGTGGAGCTTTAATCCGCTGCTTCTGAGGCTGCTGGGAGAGATTTCCCTTTCTCTTCTTTGTTCGTACAGCTCCCGGGGTTCAGCTTTGGATTTGGACCCGCCTCTGCATGTAGGTCGCCTGAGGGCGTCTGTTCCCCGCCCAGACAGAACGGGGTTAAAGGAGCAGCTGATTCGGGGGCTCTGGCTCAGTCAGGCCGGGGGGAGGGAGCGGTACGGAGGAGGCGGGGCGAGCCTGCGGCGGCAGAAGCCGGCGTGACGTTGCAGCAGCCTGAGGCGCGCCGTGCGCTCTCCCAGGGAAGTTGTCCCCGGATTACGGGAGCCTGGCCGTGGCGGGCTGCACAGGCTCCCGGGAGGGGCGGTGTGGAGAATGACCTGTGCTCGCCCACAGGCTGTTTGGTGGCGGCAGCAGCAGCCTTAGCGTCTCATGCCCGTCTCTGGGGTCCGCGCTGATAGCCGCGGCTCGCACCCGTCTCTGGAGTTCGTTTAAGTGGCGCTCTGAATCCCCTCTCCTTGCACGCCGCGAAACAAAGAGGCAAGAAAAAGTCTCCTGCCTCTTCGGCAGCTGCAGACCTTTTCTCGTGCACCCTCCCGGCTAGTTGTGGTGCGCTAGACCCTTCAGGCTGTGTTCACGCAGCCAACCCCAGTCCTCTCCCTGGGATCCGACCGAAGCCCGCGCCTCAGCTCCCAGCCCACGCCCGCCCCGGCGGGTGAGCAGACAAGCCTCTCGGGCTGGTGAGTGCTGCTCGGCGCCGAGCCTCTGTGCGGGAATCTCTCCGTTTTTCCCTCTGCGTCCCTGTTGCTGTGGGATCCGCGCTGATAGCCGCGGCTCGCGCCCGTCTCTGAAGCTCGTTTAGGCGGCGCTCTGAATCCCCTCTCCTTGCGCGCCGCGAAACAAAGAGGCAAGAAAAATTCTCTTGCCTCTTTGGCAGCTGCAGTCTTTTTCCCGGACTCCCTCCCGGCTAGCACCGAAGCCCGAGCCCCAGCTCCCAGGCCCCGCCCGCCCCGGCGGCTGAGCAGACAAGCCTCTCGGGCTGGTGAGTGCTGGTCGGCACCGCTCCTCTGTGCGGGAATCTCCGCTTTGCCCTCCGCACCACTGTGGCTGCGCTCTCCTCCGTGGCTCCGAAGCTTCCCCCCTCTGCTACCCGCAGTCTCTGCCCACGAAGGGGCTTCCTAGTGTGTGGAAACCTTTCCTCCTTCACAGCTCCCTCCCACTGGTGCAGGTCCCGTCCCTATTCTTTTGTCTCTGTTATTTCTTTTTTCTTTTGCCCTACCCAAGTACGTGGGGATTTTCTTGCCTTTTGGGAGGTCTGACGTCTTCTGCCAGCGTTCAGTGGGTGTTCTGTAGGAGCAGTTCCACGTGTAGATGTATTTCTCATGTATCTGTGGGGAGGAAGGTGATCTCCGCGTCTTACTCTTCCGCCATCTTGCCCCTCCCTCCCCCTTCTTTGTTTCTTGTAATAGTCTTTGTGTTAAAGTCCATTTTGTCTGATATGAGAATTGCTGCTCCAGCTTTCTTTTGATTTCCTTTTGCATGGAATATCTGTTTTCATTCCCTCACTTTCAGTCTGTATATGTCCCTAGGTCTGAAGTTGGTCTCTTGTAGACAGCATATATACGGTCTTGTTTTTTTTTTGTTTGTTTGTTTGTTTTTTAAATTTATTTTATTTATTTATTTATGGCTGTGTTGGGTCCTCCTTTCTGTGTTAGGGCTTTCTCTAGTTGTGGCAAGAGGGGGCCACTCTTCATCGCGGCACGCGGGCCTCTCACCACCGTGGCCTCACTTGTTGCGGAGCACAAGCTCCAGACGCGCAGGCTCAGTAGCTGTGACTCACGGGCCCAGCTGCTCTGCGGCATGTGGGATCTTCTCAGAGCAGGGCTCAAACCCGTGTCCCCTGCATTGGCAGGCAGACTCTCAACCACTGCGCCACCAGGGAAGCCCTACGGTCTTGTTTTTGTATACATTCAGCCAGTCTATGTGTTTTGGTTGGAGCATTTAATCTATCTACATTTAATGTAATTATCGATATGTATGTTCCTATTAACATTTTCTTAATTGTTGGGTTTGTTATTGTAGGTCTTTTCCTTGTCTCGTGTTTCCTGCCTAGAGAAGTTCCTTTAGCATTTGTTGTAAACCTGGTTTGGTGGTGCTGAATTCTCTTAGCTTTCGCTTGTCTGTAAAAATTGTAATTTCTCCGTCGAATCTGAATGAGATCATTGCTGGGTAGGGTAATCTTGGTTGTAGGTTTTTCCCTTTCATCATTTTAACTATGTCCTACCACTCCCTTCTGGCTTGCAGAGTTTCTGCTGAAAGATCAGTTGTTAACCTTATGGGGATTCCCTTGTATGTTATTTGTTGTTTTTCCCTTGCTGCTTTTAATGTTTTTTCTTTTTATTTAATTTTTGATAGTTTGATTAATATGTGCCTTGGTGTGTTTCTCCTCGGATATATCCTGTATGGGACTCTCTGTGCTTCCTGGACTTGAATGACTATTTCTTTTCCCATATTAAAGAAGTTTTCAAGTATAATCTCTTCAAATATTTTCTCAGTCCTTTTCTTTTTCTCTTCTTCTTCTGGGACCCCTATAATTTGAATGTTGGTGTGTTTAATGTTGTCCCAGAGGTTTCTGAGGCTATCCTCAATTCTTTTCATTCTTTTTTCGTTATTCTTCTCTGTGGTAGTTATTTCCATTATTTTATCTTCTAGGTCACTTATCCATTCTTCTGCCTCAGTTATTCTGCTATTGATTCCTTCTAGAGAATTTTTAATTTCATTTATTGTGTTGTTCATCATTGTTTGTTTGCACTTTAGTTCTTCTAGGTCCTTGTTAAACGTTTCTTGTATTTTCTCCATTCTATTTCCAAGATTTGGGATTATCTTTGCTATGATTACTCTGAATTCTTTTTCAGGTAGACTACCTATTTCCTCTTCATTTGTTTGGTCTGGTGGGTTTTTCCTTGTTCCTTCATCTGCTGTGTATTTCTCTGTCTTCTCATTTTGCTTAATTTACTGTGTTTGGCATCTCCTTTTTGCAGGCTGCTGGTTCGTAGTTCCTGTTGTTTTTGGTGTTTGCCCCCAGTGGGTAAGTTTGGTTCAGTGGGTTTTGTAGGCTTCCTGGTCGAGGGTACTGGTGCCTGTGTTCTGGTGGATGAGGCTGGATCTTGTCTTTCTGGTGGGCAGGACCACTTCTGGTGGTGTGTTTTGGGGTGTCTATGAACTTAGTATGATTTTAGGCAGCCTCTCTGCTAATGGGTGGGTTTGTGTTCCTGTCTTGCTAGTTGTTTGGCATGGGGTGTCCAGCACTGGAGCTTGCTGGTCGTTGAGTGGAGCTGGGTCTTAGCATTGAGACAGAGATCTCTGCGAGAGCTCTCACCCATTGATATTATGTGGGGTGGGAGGTCTCTGGTGGATAATGTCCTGAATTCAGCTCTCCCACCTCAGAGGCTCAGGCCTGACAGCCGGCCAGAGCACCAAGACCCTGTCAGCCACATGGCTGGAGAAGGTGGGCTATGAGTTGGGTTTCAGCCATTTCCCTGTTGTAGCTCTGTCCCAGCTGTCTCCAAATGTCACCCAGATACATTGGGTTATTCTACCATTCCTCAGAACTTGTACATGCCAGTCTAGGATTTGTAGATGTCCTCCTGATACTCTTCATTGAAATAGCTTGCATTCATGGTGGTGAGAGATATGCTAATAGTGTTGGTTCTCTTCAGTTCAGAGACTGGGACAGACTGAGCCTTCATGTGGCCAAGTCAGGAACAGCAGGCCAACGGTCCCAAAGTGATAACATGTCAGATTCCAAGAAGGCTTTTTGCAGTGCCTGAGCAGTATTCCCAAGCAGCCGCTCTCCTCAGCTGCAGCACTCTGACCGGGGAACTCAGTTAGACCCTCAAACGAGATTTTCTGTCGGCCCTAGAGCCTGAATGCCCACCCAGGCAAGGAGGTGAGGAGAGCGTCTCCCAGCCCCATCTCACCAGAAGAGCGGGCACCTTCATAGTTTTTAAGAAATCAAGTAGTTCTGATTTACTTGAAGCACCCAGTGTGCCCCTCCCAATCCTATGCCTTACCTCCTTATTCAGAAATTGCCTTTTCTGAAATAGTTTTCTGAAATTGGTTTTCATTTCATCTTTTTATTTATTTATATGTATGTGTATTTTTAGCACATGCATCTGTGTTTATAAACAATATATGATTTTAGTGTGCATTTTTAAACTTTATATAAATAGTGTCATATATCCTTCTGCAACTTTTATTTTTTCTTCTCAAAGTTATGTTTCTGAGAGGTCCCCAAGTAGATATGTGTAGCCATTTCTCATTTATTCATTTTTTATTTCTGAATAATATTCCATTGTATGAATATATCACAGTTTGTTTATTCTCTCTTTGATGGACATTTTATTTGTTTCCAATATTTTATTATTGCAAACCGTGCTATAATGAACATTTCTGTTCACATCTTTCTGTGCACATGTGTGGGTTTCTCTAGCTGTCCAGGATTGCTAGCCTTATTTTACCTCTGAGTAACTGAGTGACACTAAGCAAATAAATATGTGGCTCTAAGAAATAGTTTTCAGATGTCTTCAATTTGTAGATGACCTGGCTATCTTACTTTCAAGAATCCTGCCTTTTTATAACTAGAATAACATTTTGAGATATTTTCCAGGAACTCCAGAGTGTCCGGCACTAATTTATTGAAAGTGATATTTAGTGTACTCATTTACTACAATATTCAATTAATTAGGTATTATCCAAAGGGCACAAGATGCTATAAAACTGTATATTATAATATTCAAATGTCCAGTATGGGAGAATAAGATTGTGTGCTCATGGAAAACAGTGAGTCAATGAGTTACAAGGATCTTGAAATGCATGTGATATTGAAGGAAGGAAGAATGGAAAGGGAGGAGAAAGGGGGAGGAGGTGTTAGGTTGGGCTGAGTTGCAGTTAACAAATAGACCTTGTCATGTAATGGATTGACAGAATAAAACTTTATTTCCCCACCATATAATACTCCAGAATGTTTCCAGGTCAGCGAGAGTTGCAGCGTTGCTTCCTGAAGTCACTTTTCCAAGTCCCAGGTTGACTGTTGCTTTACCATCCTTAAAATGTGGTTCCCAATGTTGATCAGAGGCTGTCATATCAGGCAGCCAGAGGGACGAAGAGCAAGGGAAAGCATAGATGGGAGCTATGAGCCAGGACTGAAGTTGTCAAATATCGCTTCTCTCATTCCATTGTCTGAAAATTAGTCACAAGACCACACCTTACTGCAAGGGATGCTGGGGAATGAGACCTACCCATGTGCACAGAAAGAAGAGTAAATGGACTTTGTTGAAATGCTAGCTGTCTCTGCTACAAGAATGAGGAAAGGAATTGGTATGATTTTAACTGAAGTATTTGCAGCAAACATTTGCCAACATTAGTGAGAAGAAAGAGTTAATACCAATTGAGATGGAAAGCAATTTATAGTCAAAAATGTTTCTCTCTCTTTCCTTGCTCGGGACAACCTGCTTGTGTTATTTTTATCTGCCTACATTTCATTTCCTTCTCTTTCATCTGGTAACAACAGGTCCCCAATACTCAATCCACATAGTTTTGGGAAGGATGCCCCTAGCAAAAGAGAATAGTGCTTCGTATTAGCCAGAGCCCTCCCCCCCGCAAAGAAAGCACAGATGGAGGTAATGGCTGACATGCAGGTAGTTTATTTGGAGAATGATCCCAGGGAGCAGGATTGAGGGGCTTAGGGAATAAAAAGGAAAAAAGGGAAACCAACACAAGGATCCATTATCAAGGTGGCCACCACTGCTATGGGGACTGATGTCCAATAATTGTATGCCTGAAAACGAAAGTGGGGAGCATTTATACATTGGTTTAGTTGATGTTCTGTCTACAAGACTCTGGAAATATGCTGGGGACTGAGTGTTTCAGTAGTGACTAGAGGTAGAAGTGAGGACAAGAGGAGTTCACTGGTGCTCAGGTGGTGCCTGAAAAAGGCAGACACCCCTGGTCTGGAGGCTCAGTACACCTCCACCCCCAGGGCACAATGATTGGGTCATGAGTGTGCATAAACCAAGCCAGGACATTAAAGTCCTCTCCCAGGATATTTATAACAAGAGCTGGTTTCTCAGATCTTTCTGCTAAAGCTGAAGGGATGTAAGTCTGCCTCTGCCAGCAGCCACTTTCCTTACTCCATGGAGAAAATTTGCCTGCAGAGATGAGAGACAGAGTGTTCTGGTG